>NC_044031.1:443378342-443684021 GCF_901765095.1 Microcaecilia unicolor | reverse complement strand
CACACACTGACAACACTTTAAAATGCATTAATGTTGTAGCATTATTTAGTAACTAGCCCTAAATCTTTCTAGCTGTACCACATATTAGAACCCATAGGACTTATCAGCTAGAATGCAGAAAGGCTAATAATAATATATTACTGCAATGAACAGACAGCCAATGTGAGATAGAGGGAGAAAGACAGAAAGAGATTAATGTAAGTCTGTATGATATAGACATTAACAAAGGACTCATCTTGTACATATTAGGATAAGATGTTGAGGTTGTGCAAATATCCATACATTGAAACATAACAGTTTTCGAAATGGTACCTACTGAATTATATATGAAGTGGAATCTAGTGGTTAGAGCCCTGGCCTGACAACCAGGAAAGCCTCATTCAAATCCCACTGCTGCTCCTTGTGATCTTAGGCAAGTCACATAACACTCCATTGCCTCAGGTATAAATTTAGGTAGCAATTCTATAGATTGGCACCATAGGAGTGTGGTTAGTGCCAGTTTTGTAATGGCTTAAGGACATTCCTAAGCCGTTACAGAATGTTAGTGCAAAGCCACACTGGCACACTGAAAGTTAGGTGTACTTAATTACGACAGATCATTGGCTGTCACAAGTTGCACATGTTGTTTGGTAGCACGTCCATGACACACCCACCTGCAATTCTACCTCACCTCCGACCGTTGTGCATGAAGCAATTTAGGGATACTGTTAGCACCTAATTCTTATGCGTGTAACTGCTATTGGGGCCAATCAAACATAAAATGCTACTATTCAATCAACTAGGTGCACTATTGGTGCCTATATCGGGCATCAACTTAGAGAATTTGCTTGTAAGCCCTCTGGGGACAGGAAAATAACTTGCTGTACCTGAATTTAACTTCCCTTCAGCTTCTAATAAAAATGGTGTGAGCTAAATCCAAATAAATAAATACAATAAACAGTATAAGATTGCAATATTATTTACCATTATTTTCTTGTTTAGCTAGTTAATTTAGAAGCTCTATTTGGGATTTGTATGTGTAAATACCGGCATTAACACGTGATTGCTACAGTGTGGATGGTTTCTCCTCTCCCTCTTGAGTTCATGTTACTTTCCTATTGATTTATGGCGTTCCACTTTTATCTTTTAATATTGTTTTTTATTGTTAATCACTTTAATTTGTTTGACATCTAAAGCAGTATTTTAAGCTTATTAAACAATAAATGATAAAACTCAGTTTTAGAAAGCTAGGATTTACATGCGTAAATCTGCAATACATGGGGAGAAATTGGATATGGAGAGAGAGAGAGAGGACTAGGGAGACATAGGGGTGAAGCTGACTGGACATGGGGAGGCTGGTAAGGGACATATGGGAGATAGAGACAAAGAGGGGTGATGCTGGACATATCTGGGGGTAGATAAATAGAAGGACAGTGCTTGACATGTGGTTGGATAGATACACAGTGGGGCAAGGCTGAACATGTGAGGGGGATAGGGACACAGAAGGGCGATACTAGACAGGGTAAGAATAGGGAAACATAGACAGGAGCTTCTCAACCTGGCATGAGCATAGGGCCTGAGAGGTGGTGGATAGAGATGCAGAGAGAATATCTAATTTAATCTGTAGTTTGTATACCGCACAGATCCCAGCTGGAGGTTCAAGGCGGTTTACAAAAGAGTACAGTTTGAATGGGGAGAACTAGGAAAAGAGAGACTGGGTGCCAGGAATTACACTTGGTCAATATTCATCACTAAAATTTGCCTTCACATGTAAAATGTATTGTTAGAGGAATGTCATAATATATATGCACAATTTAGGAGAGTCATGCTCCATTAACAGTAGCTTAGCATTCATTTTCACTGTCATTACATCTGAAACAGCAACATAAATATTTTTCAAAAACTAACATCCCATTGCTGTTTGAAATACAGTAGATTAATATTTTGATGCCTGGAAAGCAAGATGATTTGGCACTTTTATCACATCCAGAGAATGATTATTTATTTAGATTTTGCTCACACCTTTTTCAGTAGTAGGTCAAGGTGAGTTGCATTCAGGTACACTGGATACTTCTCTGTTGCAGGAGGGCTCATAATCTAAGTTTGTACTTGAGGCAATAAAGGGTTAAGTGACTTGCCCAATATCACAAGGAGTAGTGGTTGGATTTGAACTGGTCACCTCTGGATTACAAGACTGGTGCGCTAACCATTAAGCCACTCCTCCACTCCATTAGAAAAATCTTTTCTATGACTATGACACAGGCCTGCTTATTTTCGAAAGAGATCTCCGGCCATCTTCCGACACAAATCGGGAGATGGCCGGCCATCTCCTGAAGCCAGCCAAATCGGTATAATGGAAAGCCGATTTTGGCTGGCTCCAACTGCTTTCCGTCGCAGAGCCGGCCAAAGTTAAAGGGCGCATTTTGGAACGGTATGGAAGGCGGGACGGGGGCGTGGTTATGAGATGGTCGGCTTCGGCCGATAAAGGGAAAAAAGATGGCCGGCACTGACGAGCATTTCGCCGGCTTCACTTGGTCCATTTATTTTTACTACCAAGCCTCAAAAAAGTGCCCCAATTGACCAGAGGACCACCAGAGGGAATCGGGGATCACCTCCCCTTACTCCCCCAGTGGTCACCAACCCCCTCCAACCCAAAAAATAAAAAAATAAAAAACATTTTTTTGCCAGCCTCTATGCCAGCCTGAAATGTCATACATAGCTCCCTGACAGGAGTATGCAGGTCCCTGGAGCAGTTTTTTGTGGGTGCAGTGCACTTCAGGCAGGTGGACCCAGGCCCATCCCCCCCTACCTGTTACACTTGTGGTGGTAAATGGGAGCCCTCCAACCCCCCCCCCCCAAAACCCACTGTACCCACATGTAGGTGCCCCCCTTCACCCCTTAGGGCTATGGTAGTGGTGTAGAGTTGTGGAGAGTCGGTTTTGGGGGGGGGGTTGGGGGGCTCAGTACCCAAGGTAAGGGAGCTATGTACCTGAGACCAATTTTTGAAGTCCACTGCAGTGCCCCCTAGGGTGCCCAGTTGGTGTCCTGGCATGTTAGGGGGACCAGTGCACTACAAATGGTGGCTCTTTCCACGACCAAATAGCTTGGATTTGGCCGGGTTTGAGATTGCCAGCATTAGTTTCCATTATCGGCGAAAACTGAAGCCGGCCATCTCAAACCCGGCGATCTCTGACATTTGGCCGGCCCCAACCGTATTATTGAAATGAAAGAGAGCTGGCTATCTTTTTTCGATAATACGGTTGCGGTGCTGTTTGATTATGCCCCTCAGGGCCACAATTATATGAAACAGAGCCTGCACACATGCTAAGAGGTTGCATACTCTTAATGGCAACTTGTGTTTCCCTTAACTCTATTAAAGGTATGTGGATAATATCTTTTTGTATCTAATCATAATGCACTGCATCATTTTCAGCTTTATAATGTATTCAATTTTCTGCTGAACTCATCATATAATTTTGTTTTATGAGACTAGTATCACGATAGATATCAATTAGATATCAATATCCAATGCAATGCCATATTTTTACAGTCATTGCTTTGGTACCAGTTCATTGTGAGTTAATTTAAGACAGCAATTCCATAGAATAAGGGTGGGCAACCAAGGACTACAACACAGGTTTTCAGGATTTCCTAATGAATATGCATGACATCTGTTTGCATACAATGACAGATGACGTTTATTGTGAGCAAGTGTGAAGTGATGCATGTGGGAAAGAGGAACCCAAACTATAGCTATGCGATGCAAGGTTCCACATTAGGAGCCACTGCCCAGGAAAAGGATCTAGGTGTCATCACTGATGATACATTGAAACCTCCTGTTCAGTGTGCAGCGACGGCTAAGAAAGCAAATAAAAGGTTATGAATTATTAGGGAAGGAATGGAAAACAAAAATGAGGATACTAAGACTTAAAAAAGAAGCAGTAAACCTTTTGAATTGGGTTTGTCTTTGCCATGATGTCCCTGTACTTCATTCCATGAAACAACATTATATTCAACTCTAGCACTGAAGTCACCCATGAGTATCAAATTGTGATCATGTAGGGATGTCTTTTTTTGGCTCTATCTTGCTGTTCATAGTGGTTTAGTCTGGAGTTTTGAGGTCCCACTTGCCTGTATGTTTCAGCAGGAAGCTAGCCTGTTTCAAATGCATTGCTTCGCTAGACACATTACACAAACCCTATAACAACTGTAATCAACATAACGTTACTTTGATTTTGTCTCGTATAACTCGTCACAATGTAATCCATAACCGAATTGTAACAAAATGTATTTCCATCATTCATAATGTATTGTAAGCCACACTGAGCCCGCAAAAAGGTGGGAAAATGTGGGATACAAATGCAACAAATAAATAAATAAATAATAAATAACAACTGTAATCAACATAACATCCTCATAAATGTTTCATTATTTTTGTTCTTTAAGATCACAATAAAGCTACCATGGGGATCATAATCAAAAGAAAATAATGTCCCCAAAATAGCATAAGTCGCAGATGGACACATTTCTCACACAAAAAAGTTTAAACCATATAATCAAACATAACAAAAAAAACAACAACATTGAAGTCCAATATACATCTAAAAGAAAACATTTCCAGAAGGGGAATATTGGTGGCATGTTGTAGTTGTGAGATGGGCAGTGTTATGTGATGGATTTTTTTTTTTTTTTTGCAATAATGGATAGCAAAATGACTTCCTGGGGCCAGAAAGAAAAAGAGTCATGATTTAGACCTGCTTTAAAAATGACTAGGTGAAGCCCAGACCTGTCTTTGGACCCATTTGTGAGTTTGCTTAGTTGGAGAATGGAGAGGTGGAACTGGTTATTTGTGAAAAAGAGTGGAGATTTGCTGATTGGTCTGTTACCTTTGTTTGTTTACCCCAGTCTGAACCTTTTGACCCTCACATGTCCTGTCCTTGCCTCCTCTGTGCCTCACCTCCTCATGTCACCCACATGTGCTTGCCCCCCCAGCAACATCTGTCCCTTGCTCTGTATCTGCCCCATTCCCCCACCAATCCTCACTGTCCCCAAACCCCCACACTTCCCATTCTACCTCCCTACTTGCTTGTTTTTCATTGTTGCTTTGTTTGTCCAGTCCCAGTTTGTCACAGTGCTGTGTGCTACTACTGTTTGTGTGCTGGTGCTGACAGAGTGAGTGTTTTGTACTGTTGCTGTGTGTGTGAGGACTGTTTGCTGGTGCTGGAAGAGTGAGTGCTATGTACTGTGTACTGGTGCTAGGCCTCACTAGGTGCAGTAGTTGGAGGTGTTACTGGGTTGCAACTCTGGTGGTGGGACACCTGCACATCAATCATGGATGTGCTAAATGCTATTTTGGGTGATGCTTTGGTGGTTGTGAATGAGAGCTTGGAAGGGAGATCAAGGAGGACATACCCCTACCTGAGATTACTTAGACCCAGACCTCACTGACCAGGATTGCCTTACTGTGTACTGCTTTGATAGGGCTGCCATGCAGATACAACCCCTCCTCCAGGCCAGGGCATCCAGAAATAATCCAGTGCCAGTCCACCTTAAGGCCATAGCCTCCTTGGACTTTTTTGCCACCAGAACGTTTCAGTCAGTGCTAGCAGTAAATGAAGGCCTCATCTAGCCCACCATCTTCAGCTATCTTGCCCAGTTCTTCAATGCCTTCCTCACCACACCTCACAATATATTGCCTATCCCACTACCGCCCAGGCCCTCCAGAACAACATGGCTCAGTTCTACATAATAGACTGTTCCCCCTCAATCATAGGCCTCATCAACTGCTCAAACACACTCAGGCCCTCCCCCTCCCCCAGGCACACAAAGATATCTATAGGAACATAAAATCATATCACTCCATGGACATGCAGGTCATTCGTGATAGCCATGTGGAGATTGTGGACATGTGTGCTTGGTACCTGGGGGTCCACCCATGATACCTATGTACTCTAGCATTCTGGAATCTACCGCAGGTTTGACTGAGAGGGATCACTGGTTACTGGCTCCTTGATAAGCAGTACTGGGATTCCTAACCCCCATCCCACGCCCTCCCTCCTATATGTCACCACTTCTCCCCCTCAAGATGCCCCCAGAACCCATACCCATGAGTTTAATTCCACAAAGTCCCCATACCAGCCAATACACACCCTGTGATTCCTACTACCCCCACAGGTGACAGAAGCTACCCCCAGTGAACCTGGCTCATGACTCCCACTGTCCACCCCCAAACTTAAGGAGTGGAGGAGTGGCCTAGTGGTTAGGGTGATGGACTTTGGTCCTGAGGAACTGAGTTCAATTCCCAGCACAGGCAGCTCCTTGTGACTCTGGGCAAGTCACTTAACCCTCCATTGCCTGCCACATTGAGCCTGCATGAGTGGGAAAGCCTGGGGTACAAATGTAACAAAAATAAATAAAATACAACAACAGCCATAAGAACACCTGGACCATCATCAAACAGACCATTGGGCAGCTGAAAAATAGATTTAGATGTCTCAACTGTTCCAGAGGGGAGCTCTTCTACAGCCCAGAAAAGGTCACCAAGATCTTCATGGACTGCTGCATGCTGCACACGTTGGCATAACAAAGAATACAGCCCTTGCCGGAGGACATATTGCAGCAACAGCCAGATCACAAGGATGGTGACCTTCCCCCCCTCCCACAGAGCTGACCAGGGACTACACCAGCTGGGGGTCTGTACCAGACAAAGACTCAGTAAAGTTATGCAGTATTTATTTGTGCTCACCACATCTTTTATAGCTCCCCACCACCCCCTGCCTCTCCCTTTATCCCAATGCACACCCACACACCCATACCTCCTGCCTCAAGCACACACACACATACACACACATCCCGGATCCCCTTCCCCCAGCACACACCACCACATCATACCTGATATTTCCCCTCCCCTCTGGGGGCCACCCCTCCCTATAGCTGCTGGGGATGGTCCATGCCTTGCAGAAGCACATTGCACATTTACTGCACATCTTTCTCAGACGGATTCCTTGTGCATCTCCTCACCACTTGAGTGGCTGGGGTGCTTCCAGGATCTAGCAGGTTGGAAAGGCCCCACTCACAGATGCCCTACAGCCATGAGCTGGGAGAAGGGTCTGGAAATGGAGACTGCAGTCACGTGTGTTTGTCCCCTACTGAGGAACCTGGAAGGAGCTTCCATATACCTCACACCTGTGTCAGGTGCTGGAGTGTCCATCCTAAGTGCAACTGGTATTGCTAAGTTCAGCTGCCATAAAGCATTCCCCATCACCTTTTTTCTAGCTACTGGTAGCATGGTTGATGCTTTGCCACTACTAAAAGAAAGCATATTCACCCTTCTCCTGCTTTTACTAGTGCTTTAGTCCATATTTCCATGAACCGTTAACCTTCATCAAAAGCCTCTTTTGGTTCTACTGAAGCCTCATGTCAACACTTCATTTCCTATTATACTTTGCCTTCTGGCTATTAATTATTTTTTTTAACCCAATGTCAATTACTCAAGCCCCAGTAGTCTCATTCTGCCTGTGCTCTGCTTTGTGATTTCATATTGAGTTGTGCAGATGTTTTTTCTTTATTTCAATTTTGAAAACTGATTTATTTTTCAACCAGCTTATGCTTAGCTTCATCAATTTCTACTGGTTGCTTAATTTGGTGATATACTGCATTCAAGTGAATTGATTAAATACAAAATAAAAAAGGCTCCAAGTAAACAGCACAAAATGAAACAATGTGTCCTTCACATACCCTTAAAGAGTTATCTTTCCTGCAGACACCTAATGCAGGAGGGAATCATGCACCTGAACCTAATTCACAGACTCATTTGAACTTGATTCTGGGTCTGCAATATGCTACCACAGCCCTGCAAAGTAGCATAGTCATAACTGATTCTGACTTTGATTTATGTACCATTCCCATCTATGGACTCCACTTAATTAAAAGCACAGAACTTTGTCCAGCTCTTTGCAACACTCCAATTTCAGAAATGATCAGTTTCTGGTATCTAGGCAAATGTGTGTGAAATAAATCACAATGATGTAATGTTAATCTTCATTCCATATTCACTTAAAAATGTTACATTCAATTACTGTCTTGCTTTGATCGTATACAGCCATGATAAATAACTGAGATCTCCTGTACTCAAATGCTTTCATTCAATAATCCTGCATATGCTTCTATTGCATACGTAGCCAAATGAACCCAAAATGTGTTATCAAACCTTAATTCTAATCCAAAAAAGCTAACAAAGTCAGGTTCATAGCTGGAGCCTAAACACAGAATTATTATTGAGATATATGATTGGATTGGGCTCCGTGTTCAAAGTAGTACTGTATTGCTATAGACAAATAATGGGTACAATTATTTTAGAAATAATGTTCTGAGACGTTACAGGTCCAAATTCAAACTAATCTTGGCAAGATAAATGTCTGAATGTTGTGAAATGCAAAGTTCCTTTTAAAATGCTCATGGGTTTTGTTTGCACTGGGTTTGCATATGTGAATTTCTGGGACATTCCTACATGACTCTGTTTTACTATTTATTTATTTATTTGTTGCATTTGTATCCCACATTTTCCCACCTATTTGCTATTTACTATTCTGCTAGGTTTAAATTAATGATTATTGCTCAGAGTATGTGTATGGGCCATAGAGGGAATTAGTCTTTTATTAAATATACAAAAATACATGTAGTAAATGAACTACTGAAACATCATTTAGATGTGATGTCACCCTAAAGGAAAGAAACATTTATAACCTGTGAAGAAGGAATTCTGATAGTAGAGGTCTTTAAAAGTTACCGGTATCAACTGAAGAATTAATTAGCCTCATTGCGCAGAAGATTTGTCACTGGAAGAATTAGAAGTTTGTGAAGAATAGAGTTGTGAAAGACTATCATAATGAATCATGAATTCAGTGCTTTTGTTTAATCAATTATTTTCTAGAATCTAATAGATGAATATATTTCACTCGCTATATCCTCCACTACATAGTAGCATAACATAGTAGATGACGGCAGAGAACGACCTGTCCTCTTTAAGGACTTATCCCACCTTTACAAAGCCACACAGCAATGCCGACAAAGCTCATTCTTTGAATGCCGGTATTACTGCACCGGCAGCCTCTAGCACGGCTTTATAAAGGGAGTAGGGGTTACACAGCTAGGAGACTGAGAGCTTGGTTAGCATTTTAAGTGTGTTCCAACAGGTGTGTTGATGTTTAGTTCAGGTATTGTATATTGCCAGTAATCATCCTGGTTTGAATAATCTTTTGACCATCTCCCACGTCTCACTTTATTTTTGTACTGAATGAGATACACCACACTTCTGACGAGATTTCCATAGTTTTGTGATACTCTGGTGATGGCAGTTTGGAAGACTTGTTTTTCTTAATATTATAGAAAAGAATACCTCTTTATTTATATGGCATTTTCATATACATATTCCAGAAGACAAGTAGTCATAAGATCAAAATCAAACAACTTTTAAAAAATCAAAGATATAAACAATGTTGAATAAACATCATGTATTAATATGAATGTTTTGAAAGCCTAGTTCTCCTATTAAATGCCATTGTGAATCTCTAATTAATCATTCATTTAAAAGCTTCCCTGAAAGAAACAGGTTTCACATCCTTTTTGAAAGGTTAAATAAGCATTAATGACTAAGTTTTATTGGGCCAAAACATAAATAATCTCTATTTCTATTTTCAACACATTTTCTCTGATAATTTGTCCTTGAAATACTGAAGGCATCTTGGCTTTTTTCGCTTATCTAGAAGATTAGAAAAGAGACGGCAAGGTTCCTATACTCTTACAACTACAAATAGGGAATCAATCCACCACAAACCAGACTATAAATCTAAACCAATGTGGATTTGCTATAGACCATGAACATATCACTTTTACTATATGTAAGAGACGACAAAAGGCCTCAGAAGTCTATGGTTCACAATAAGCATTTAGCAACCTGCAGACAAGCTTTAATCAAATACATTTCTGAATTTAAAGGGACAACTACTGGTATCAACTACAGACCCAGCACTTATTTCAATTATATATACGTGGCTTCACCACATCTTCTTAGCTCTATCACCACCTTGAATTGTAGTCGACACTCTATCAATCAGTATACAGCAAAACTGTTCAAAAGTGTGTTTGTATGTCATACAGTGTGTAACCAACAGAGCTCCTGTTTTCAAATTCATTATATAGGATCAATGTTCATTCATTCTCACGTTCAATCTCCTGATCGCCTTGCCTACATAAATTTTATTGTATGGGTTCATCAAAACATACACCACAAAATCAGAATAGCTGTTATTTTTCCAACACAATTTGTATTGCTGCCCATTCAAGGGGTATATAAACTCATTATACTCCAAAATAATAGCACAAGTTTTACACTCTCCACACTTGGAGTGACCATATCACCATCTCTAAATGAGATTTCATCTAGGAGAGATGCTGAGCTTAATAATTCTTTCAAATTCTGTCTTCTTGAGAATGCAATTCTCAGAGCATGATCTTTAAACAATGGGTGTGTTCTCATGATATCCCAGTTTTGTCAAATTATTTTAGCCACCTCTTTCCCACCCTGTGACAATGTTAGCACAAAAGTGTCAACTAAGTCGTCTTCCTGATACTTACTAGAATCTAACAAGAAAAGAGTTCTAGCACTGAATTTTACTCTAGTATATGCATTTTTAAGAATATTAACTGGATAACCACATGTTCAAAGTCATTTTCTTGATTCTTATAATTACATGCTATGTATAAATCTGTCAAAATCTTAAAACCTGGAAAAAAAATCGAGACTGTTCTTTAATACACTAGAATGACAACTATTATATTGTAAAAATGTATTCCTATCAGTTGGTTTCTTAAAGACTTTTGTTTCAAATATCAAATCACAAAGTCTTATCTCCACATCTAAAAAATGTATTGTAGATCTCAAATATTCACAAGTAAATTCTATTGCTTGATTAAACCTATTCAACCATAAGGCAGTGGTGTACCAAGGAGGGGGGGGGGGTCCGCCCTGGGTGCACACCGCTGGGGGGGTGTCACGCGCCTGTGGGCCAACTCCGCTCGTTCCCTCCCTGCTGCATCCTCTGCGCGGAACAGGTTACTTCCTGTTCCAGGGTAGAGGGAGCAGCAGAGAGGGAACGAGCGGACTCGGCCAACAGGCGCGTGGCACACCCCCCCCCCCCCCAGCAGGTAAAAATGCACCCAGGGGGAGGGTGTAATTTCGCCGGTGTGTGTGTGTGGGGGTGTAATTTCACTGGGGGGGGGGCGCATCGGCGATCTGCCCCGGGTGTCAGGCAGCCTAGGAACGCCACTGCCATAAGGCAAACTCGGCCAAACTGTCTGGGTCTCCCCTCCATAACAAAAGGACATCATCAATAAACTTTCTCCACATCATTATATGCATCTGAAAGAGAGCCTCCGGCAACCATCTTGCTTCAAAATCCATCATGAACAAATTGGCTATTGTGGGGGCACAACTCACACCCGTCGCTACCCCTGAAGTTTGAAGAAAAAACATTGATTCTTAAATACAAAAAAAGTTTTCTTCTAAAGCTAAAGAAGCTAGTTGAAATAGAAGATCAATGGGAACCTCAACTGGTCTTGGCCTTGCCTCTAAAGTCTCTTTATTAACTTGACTCTATGGAATGGGAGTATATAAAGACGATGTCTAATGTTACCAATAACCATTGTACCTCTATTCGGGAAATCTAGACTGCCCCCAATTTGATTGACTGCACTTTTTTGTCCTTTAGATTGTAAGCTCCTTTGAGCAGGGACTGTCCTTCTTTGTTAGATTGTACAGCGTTGCGTAACCCTGGTAGCGCTTTAGAAATGTTAAATAGTAGTAGTAGTAACATATCCTCTTTAATCTCAGCTAAAACAGTAAAAAAAACATTTTGTTTGATTTTAGGGAGATAGCTCCCCACATATATAAAATTGAAATAAGTGCTGGTCTGTAGTTGATATCAATAGTTGTCCCTTTAAATTCAGAAAGTTAATGAGTTGGATAGTAGATTGGCATCTCGTTGATAAGTAAGCACCATCTTGAGTAAAAGGTTTTAAGCTGCATGAAGTGAGCAGAGATAAAATAAGTTTGAAGATGAGTGAGTTGGCGTTGGTGTCACCATGAAGAAGTTTGGCTTATAATTTTATATATTTTTTTACATAACAGTTCACATGCATGCTTCCCCTGATGAAGCTTTGAAGTGAAATGGGTCCCCGCTGGGAAGTGCAGAGCACAAATTCTTTAATAAAAATGTGCTATGTAGTTGATATATGTGAAAAATGAATAATACAAATATTAATGGTTTAGGTAGGGAGGATGAGGTTTTTTGGGCCAATGATTGAAGCTTGTCTGCAGGGTGTTGTGTGCTTATTGCGAACCACAGACTTCTGAGGCTTTTTTTCTTCTCTTACATATAATAAAAGTGATATATTCAAGGTTCCGTCACTCGCATCTGTAATTAAGGGGGAATGTTATCAATGTGGGCTATGGTTAAGATTGTTATTTTACCACGCCATGCAATGTTAGCATAGGGTCTCACTGCATAAAATTGGATCCTATGCTAAAATTAGAAAAGTTGTGATCAAATGAACCATCTTAATGGTATCCCACATTGATAACTTCCCCTCTTAGAGGTTGAAAATGGGGAAGAAAAGGAAACATTTAAGGGTGACGTTATTAACGTGGCCTACTATTAACATGGGTTATTTTACAAGAAGTCAGGTTATTTTAGCACAGAGTCTCATTTTATGCAATAAGATCCAGTGCTGAAATAACCCGACTTGTGGTAAAATAACTCAACATGTGGTAAAGTAACCTGACTTAACAGTAGCCCACATTGATAACTCCGTCCCCCCCCCCCCCCCTTAGAACAGTGGATATAGAGAAGAATGCTACACACTGTAGAGATATTTCATTCTTTCTCATGTATGTTATTATCCAGCTTCATTTATTATAGAGACAAAAGAGGAATTTGATAAAGCCTTACAACATATTATAAATGTTTGTTTGGTAGATGGGAATTAATTGGCTACTTTGAAGGAACAAGTGGTGAGGCCAATGCTAAGAAAATCTTCAAGGAACCTAGATGATTTATGCAATTAATCATCCTGTTTCAAATCTCTTATTTTTAGCAAAGTTGGTAGAATGGACAATTTGTCATCAAGTATATAATTTTATGGAAAAGCATCAGCAATGCCATGAGAAACAATCTAGCTTTAGAATGAAACTCAGCATTGAAACCAGTGTTAAGTACCAGTAGGAGGCCAGAGATTTTGATGCTTTTATTAGATCTCTCTACAGCTTTCGTTATAATTAAACAGAAAATACTTTTGGAGAGATGGAATGGTTTGGGAATTACTGACAGAGGTCATGCATGGTTTCCAGCCTTTCTGTCAGACAAGGCTCAGCAAGTGGTTTAGGGTGATTTATCTTTATTGCCGAAGCCTGTGTCTTTTGATGATACCCCAGGGGTTAGTACCTTCACCTCTCCTCTTTAATGTTTACTTATAACTTCTAGCAGTTTTGATGCACAATCTGGTTCTTTATTTTTTTAATACCTATGCATAATATTCAGAATTGTGTATTTTGGGTAAGAATAGCAATGTAGCTATTAATAACATCAATGTTATTCTTTTTTTTTTTCAAAATATTTTATTAGTTTTCCAGGTATCACAAATACAAGGAGTTTATCTATCTAATCTAGATAGAAAGATATATATTTATAGATAGATAGATACAGAGAGAGAGAGAGAGAGAGAGAGAGAGAGAGAGAGAGAGAGAGGAAGAGAAATGGGAAAGAACTAGGAATGATAATCCCCCTCATTTAGTTTCAAATGGTAATGGACATTCCTTGTCAGTCTCCTTATGGAATTTGGAGTCATTATACATAAGAAGTTAGATATGGAGCTGTATATTTCTTAAATTAAATCTTTTTATTAACATTCAATTACAATACAGGAAGCAGTAAAACTTTAAGTGCAGGCTTTTTAAGGTCAAAAATTGCTACTTGTTGTGCATCGATTTATATATTATATTGTGATCATTTTAGAAGGGTTATTCGTATTTGAGACATGCATAAACCAGTACTTAAATGCTTGTCTTGCATAAACATATGGAGGGGCATTTTTGATAAAATGTCTAAGTCCAATTTTGGGACATTTTGATAAAAAAGTCCAAAACTGGATTAGCCAACATAGCCATTTTCAAACCTAAAAAATGTGTATCATTTTGGTTTGAAAATTGCCTCTGTCTAGATGTTTTGTGCTCAGTACATTTTTCTTTTGGAACCATTTTGGAAAAAAAAAGTCCACGAGAAAAGGGGCTATCATTCATAGTATAGTAGACTGGCCACACAGACATTCCAGCAGAGCAGTGGGTCACCCTAGGGGGCACTATGTGGACTTCCCATAAAAGGTCCCAGGTACACATCTCACAATAACCCCCTTATACTGTATGATGAGCCCTCCAGGATCAGATAGAAACCTGCTGTACCTCACTGTACACTACTAAAATAGCCCTTAAGCTTGCAGGTGCCATCTGTATGTAGACACAGTAGGTATTTAGTGGTTTTTGAAGGGCTCATATGTTCTACCACAAGTGTACCAGTTAGTGTGGGATATGGCCCTGAGTCGCCATCTCTACAATCCACTGCACCGACCACTAGGCTACTCCTGGGACCTACTTTCTGCTCTAATAAGAATGGCCATCATATCTGAAGCTGTCATACAGAGCCTATGTACTGTTCCATCTTAGGGGGTGGGAGGAGTCTGTGACCACTGGGGCAATAAAGGAGGGGGGTTATGCCTTAATCCCTCCAGTAGTTATTTGGTCATTTAGAGCACCTTTTGGTCACTTATTCATGACTGAAACAGGTCTAGCCAAATATGTCTTAATTTTAGCTCTAGAGTTTCCGTTTTCCTACAGAAAAATGTCTATCTTTTGCTGCTATCCATGTCCCTCCCATGTTCCTCCCAAAGCATGCCTCCAACATGCCCTTGAAATTTGGATGAACTGTGGAGGAAAATGTTGAAAATTGGAGAGTTGAAAATTGTAACTTGGATGTTTTTGAGAGGAAAGCATCCATCTACCACCATATGATTTTTTTGGACTTTTGTTTTTTTTGTTTGCTTTGAAAATGAGCCCTTAAGATCCCAATTTACAAAGTTGGTATATACATGTCAAACACTCAAGTGCTTGAAAATGGCAAAGGGGCATAGTCTGGGTTTGTTTTAGGCAGGATCAAGGCATGCCTATAAGATACACATTTATTGCCCATTTCAGAAAAGGTATAAACGTTAATGTCCTAACAGATCAATGCCAGGATTTACACTTGCTATGAAGCATGTTTAGGTTTTGGAAAACTGATCAGACTGGATAGCATTCCACTAGAGTGATTGGGGGACATTGCCCCCTTAATCCTCCGATAACTAATGTCCTCTGAAAATGCCAAACTGGCAAGAAATACAAGTCTCTGTGACAGCATCAGGAAAAGACACATTAACGTCTAAACTGGCTAAGATAAATATTTTTGCACCAGGGATGGAGGAGTAGCCTAGTGGTTAGTGCGGTGGTCTGAGAACCTGGGAAATTGGGTTTAATTCCCACTGCAGCTCATTGTGACTCTGAGTTATGTTAAATAACAAGACACATAACTCGCAATTGTAGACATCTCTTCGGAGAGGAGTATTACAAGTCCATTTTGCCTTTTATTATATATTTTATATATACCTTTTTGAAGAGAGGAGACCTAAGAGGATTGTGTCTCGACAGTTCCCTTGGAGTACACATTCCGAGTTACATCTACCAAGGTTGCAAAGACCCCTGAGGCAGGCCTTTTGGCCGAAACACGGCCGTGTCGGGTCATCTTCATGTACATTGTTATTTTTTAATTTTAAATTTTTAAGTAAATAAATATACAAGTGTTGGTATCCTCATCCATTCTCCTCACTTTTTGTTTTATATCCCACGGTTTCGTGAGGGTTTTCACCTCCTTTTTTGTTTTTGCTTTTTTCCCTAACTATAGAATCCACAAACTTTCGCCACAACGGTGTAACATATCAACTTCAACACCAAACCACATGTCGCACAACATATATCATATATTACATCATATGTCCTTGTAAGAAGATATATATTGGCAAATCAAGAAGATCTTTAAATGCGAGAATGGTTGAGCACCGATCGCGAATAGCAGCCAATACTACAGGTGCCCCACTAGTACAACATTGTATCAGCAAACAACATTCTAGCGAGTCTTTAAAATGTATGGTTATTGATTGCATTATTCCTAATGCCCGAGGTGGTAACATTGACAGGTTGTTGTTACAAAGGGAGACCCGTTGGATTTATCGCCTTAATACATTAGAACCCCATGATCTCAACACTCGGCGGCCATTTTGAATATCACCGAGACCATCAGGCAGCATACAGGAGGATGGAGGAGGACGGAGAGCAGCGCGCTGGGCAGGAAAGAGGGGGCTCTTTCCTGCCCCGACGTCACTAGACCACCAGGGAACATCGCTGACGTGAGTAGGGAGGGCGATCCCGAACTCAGACAAGACGCACCGGAGCACCTAGGTTTTAGAGGAGGGAAAAAGGAAAAATTTTTTTTTCCTATTTCCCTCCTCTAAAACCTAGGTGCGTCTTATGGTCCGGTGCGTCTTATAGTCTGAAAAATACGGTATATGTAAAAGCATACTTCTCCAACAATTTGACATGTTCAGTGCATTTGACATGGTCAATCATAAGATATTACTAAGACTCCTAGATTACTTTTTTAATCAGCGGAAATACACTCAAATGGATCAAGGGCTTCCTAACTACAAGAACATATCAAGTGAAAGCTAGCAAAAACATATCATCAATGTGGAAACAAGACTGCGGAGTGCCACAAGGATCACCACTATCAACGATCCTCTTCAACCTCATGGTGACCCCACTGGCCAATTCCTTATCCACTCAAGGCCTTAACCCATTCATTTATGCTGATGACGTCACAATATATATTCCTTACAAACACGATCTGGCAGAAATCACCAACGAAATCAAGCTCAGTTTAAGCATCATGGACTCATGGGCAAACACATTCCAACTAAAACTCAACATAGATAAAACACACTGCCTCATCATCTCATCCCAATACAACACATATAAACCCAGAAACATAAACGTCCCAGGTTACACCCTTCCTATCGCAGATAGCCTGAAAATTCTCAGAATAACAAATGACCGGAACCTCTCACTAGAGAATCAAGCAAAATCTACCATAAAGAAAATGTTCCACTGAATATGGAAACTTAAACATGTGAAACCATTCTTCCCGAGGGAAACATTCTGAAGGTTGATACAATCAAAGGTACTAAGCCATGCAGACTACTGCAATGGAATCTATGTGAGTTGCAAAGAACAAATTATAAAGAAACTTCAGACCGCCCAAAATACAGCAGCCAGGCTTATATTTGGAAAAACGCGTTTTGAAAGCACCAACCCCCTCTGAGAAAAACTGCACTGGTTCCCAATCAAAGAACATATTACCTTCAAAATTGCACCCTAGTTCATAAAATTTTCTACGGCGATGCCCCAGGCTACATAGCAGACCTCATAGACCTGCCAACCAGAAATATAACAAGATCAGCAAGAATATACCTAAATCTTCACTACCCAAGCAGCAAAGGCCTTAAATACAAATCAACGTATGCATCCAGCTTTTCCTATTTAAGCGCACAACTATGGAACGGTCTGCCAAAAATAGTAAAAACAACATACAACCACCTAAATTTCCGGAAAGAACTAAAAACAAACCTGTACAAGAAGACATATCCCACCGATCCAACATAAAAGACTGAGTACCTGCAACACAACAAAACCAAATATCATAATGGACACACCCAACTTCCCCCTTCCTCCCTAAGTTCCCCAATATATCAACCATCCATGAACCCTATTCTAACATAATAACACCTTGTATTTGTTCATACCGGAAAAGGTGAACACCATTACGGTACTATGTAAGCCACACTGAGCCTGCAAATAGGTGGGTAAATGTGGGATACAAATATAACAAATAAAATAAAAATAAATAAAATATAAGGGAGACCAGAATTTGATTAAATCATTAATTGCTGTAAATATTTGTCTATTATTGAGCAAGGTAGTTTCTAGATCTTTAAAAAAGATTTAATTCCTAAGTATTTAGCTCCAGAAAAGGACCATTGAAAGGGAAATTGTACACAATCAGATTTGATGCAAAACAACCATGTAGCCTGATATTTTGACAAAAAATTGATCAGTTCAATTAAATGTGGAACTGAGTCACATCTGTAATATATCATAACATCTGCATAGAGCAACATTTTTTTTACCTCGTGTTCCAGTGGTAATACCTTTAATAAAATGATGTGACCATATGGCAAGATCCAGATCAAATAGCAAGGGAGAAAGTAGACATCTCTGTCTATTACCACATTGTAAGAAGATAATATTAGACAAGCATGAATTGATCCAAACCTTTACAGTAGGATTCATGTAAAACACCTGAACCATATCAAAGAAAGAATTACCAAAGCCCAATCATTGTAAAATCTTAAATTGGTAGGTCCATTCTACATAGTCAAAGGCTTTCTCCATGTCAAGAGAGATTGCAGCTATTGGTTCTGGATAATGCTTGGCCACACTGAGTAGATTAGATAACATACGTGCATTAGAGGAGGAGTTATGTACGACAAACCTAATTTGGTCTGGATAAATTAGTTTTTGGACAATTATTATGCAATGATTTTAGCATATATTTTTGCCTCAATATTAATCAAGGAAACGGGACAATAACTTTAGGCTCAAGGGGATCGCTGTTTGGCTTTGAAAATACAACAAAAGTGGTTTCCACTAAAGTGGCATTGGCTAAGGGATTCAGTTGTAAATCTTGAATAATTGAGGTAATTTGGGAGCAAGCTGTTTGCTGAAAATGCAGTAATATTTCACAGGGAATCCATCCATACCCAGTGCTTTGTGATCTTTAATGAATTGATGACAGATTCAACCTCTGCTAATGTAAATGGATTTTTCTGTATCTTAGAATTTACATGCAGAACTTTACAGAATACACTTAGCAAGTTCTGTGAATAAATTCTAATTAATACCGATTAGTGTCAATGATTGCCTGTGAAGTGGGAATTATTAGCACTGATTGGCTTGTTAACATAATTAAGTTGCACTACAACCTCTGCTTGGCTTGATATGAGGTTAATGTGTTCCTCGGTAAGGCATGGAGAAAGTTATTGATATTATGTTCACTATATTATATCTCATATGAATAGCTGTAGTGATAGAAATTAGCAAATGTATTGCCTGTTGCCTTATCATTAATGACCATATCACCGTATGGTGGTTTAATGTCAGCTATTCTGTTTCCTTTTGTTGTTGTTATTGTTGTTGTTGCTTTTTGTTGTTTACTTTTATTTTTTTCAAATGGGAGCCAGTGGATGACCTGGTTTATTACCTTGGGCATAATATTTGGCAAAATATCTCAGTAAGAAAGAAGTGGATTCCTCTCACAAGTGGTAGTAAGCTGTAGTAAGTTATGGTATATATTAGGATCGTTAGAGGAGGCATGCTGTGTTTCTAATTGCTTAATATGAGTCTACATCTGAGTCTTCAATCGTTTAATAAATTTATGCTTCTTACAACATAATTAATTATAAATCCTCTTAAAGTAGCTTTCATAGCATCCTACTTAGTGATATTGAAGACTGGAGCTGGGTCATTGAATAGATAATAATCTTGAATAGCATGCTCCATTTCTGATAGAAAATATAATAATTGAAGTAGACGAATTAAACCTCCACCTGGGATATAGGGTTTCAGAAGGGTTAGTTGGTAATTCAATTATGATAGCAGCATGATCTGAAACTAAGATGCCATGGATTTTATTAGAAGATAATCTATAACTCAATGATTAGGAATCAGGAAAAAATATCAATCTGGAAATAAGAGGAGGGAGAAAAACAAGCATAATCCCTTTCAGTAGGGTTACCATATGGCTCCAGAAAAAGGAGGACGGATTGAGCCAGCCGGGTTTTACTTCCATTGCTTTCCATTGAAAGCAATGGAAGTAAAACCCGGCCGGCGCAATTGCTTTCCATTGAAAGCAATGGAAGTAAAACCCGGCTGGCTCAATCCGTCCTCCTTTTTCTGGAGCCATATGGTAACCCTACCTTTCAGAAGATTTTAATAATCACCGTGGATCTGTAATGGAACCCAGTACATTTCTTGGCTGAGAAGAGACAAATTCAGTTGTAAACATAAAATAAATAACCACTTTTTATCAACGGGACCTGATCTAATAATTCTGGTAACTGGAACAATTTAAAAAAACAGTAGGGACATCTCAATTTGGAAGCATATATTGATAGAATGTTTACTTTGTCAGAACCTGACATTAATTGGGCAAACACCCATATACCCAGTTGATTTCTGTCAAACAATGTCCAAATTGAAGTGTTTATGTAAAAATATGGCTACACCACTATGCGTTCCCACTGTGAAGGCAAAAATGCAATGTCCAACCCAATCTTATTTTAATTTTAGGGACTCAATATAATTTAGATGATTTTCCTGGAGAAATACAATTGTAAGATCAAGCCTTCCAATATGTCAGGATTTTTTGTCTTCTTAATTGGATTATTTAACCCATTAAATTTAGAGAAACAGTGCAGATTTCAGGAGCTGCCATGGCTTGGTAATAGTAGGAACAAAATGAAAATGGTTCTGATATACTGTAAGGAGAATTATGGAATATGCAATTAGAAAGAATATTTAAAACATATGTCCTATAAAAATTATGAATAACAGGTGCGATTCAAGATGGTGACCAAGCAGGACGTATGATGTGGACGCTCCCAAAGTTTCTTCTTTAAAATGTATTTTCTCTTGCTATAACCATGTCGAAAAGGAAAGGAAAGCCGAAAGGACCACCCCTCCCGAAGCAGGTACCCTCCTTACCTGGGCAGCAGTCCATATCAATGTTTTTGATATGGGGCAGGGAAGAGCCCCGTTCAGGAGAGTGAGTTTTCGCTCAGCCCATTGGGACCTTTGACCCCGCCGCCTCCGCAACCAGATGGAGCAGTTGTGCCAAATCCTAATAGTGGAACGGATTCGAAGGGGTGGCGTACTCCGTTGGAGGAAGTGACACCTGATAAAATATCTGGGTTGGAGGCGGGACTGCAACGGCAACCTGAAATGTTACCTGGGGAAACCACAGAGGCTCGGCCTTCTACTACTTCACAAGAAGAAATATCTCTTTGTGCACTGGCGATCCAGCCGTTGGTTAAACCTCAAGAGGTGTCGTTGGAATCTATTTGGACTGCCCTAGAATCTCTCCATAAGGTCTGTATATCTTTTATTTCTGTATCTTTGAACAACGCTACTCAAATAAATTCCTTAAAAGAAAAGATGGAAGGGGTCCTGACGAAACAGACTACTCTGGAAACAGAACTCATTAAAATAACTGAGCAACAAGGTCAAATATCTGGGGACCATATATTATTACACCGAAAGATTGAAAATCTGGAAAATTTGTCAAGAAATTTAAATCTACGGTTATTAAATTTTCTGAAATCTCAATTTATTGCTCCAAGAGATATGTTTGCAAATTTTTTTATAGATCTATAGATTTTTTAGAGATCTAGAAACTACCTTTATCAATGAAAGAGATTTATAAATATTCAGAACAATCCCTTCTTCCGATTCAGAAAATATATTACTTGGATAAGAGAGCCAATCAACAACAAAATGTTCCCATATCACAGGATAACTTGACTGAATCACTTGATTTAACAGACTTTCTGGAACAATCGAAGGGTAATACTGAAACTAGAGCAACTTTAATTGTCTCATTTGTATTTTTACAACATAAAGAAACTTTGTTAAGATTTTACTTTAAAAATATTTGTCCAGAGTTCAAAGGTAGCAAGGTTTCAATATTTCTGGTCATTTCCCGATGGACTCAGCAGAGACGGAAAAAATTCCTGGCTATGAAACAAGACTCCCTAAATATTAAGGCTAGATTTCAATTAAGATTTCCCTGTAAATGTTTGTTGTCTTTCAAAGATTAGAAATATGTATTCTTTGAACCTGAACAGTTACGTACATTCCTTAATATGCAGAGGGCCTAGGGTTAAGCCCAGACAAGAGATCCATTAATATAGGGGTAACCTCCTGCATGTTTCTTTTAAATAATTTATTTTCTTTTGCCAACTTCCTTTGGTATAATTATCTATCTTGAATCCATTTTTATTGTGGACTATTATACCAGTATGGTTTGTATTTTTCCTTTACTATACTTCTTTTTTATTGTTAATGATGGTTTTCCATATACTGGAATATTCTGTCAAAGATTTTGTCATTGTATGTAACTGAAAACTGATAAAAAATAAAAAAAATTATGAATAACAAACAATATTTAAATAAAGTGTAGAATGTCAATACAAGATGTAAGATAGCGGTGTGACAAGGATTGTTGCAATGAGCACTCTCGTTTGAACTTTAACTTTTGTTATTACCTTATTTTCTTTGTTGGGAGTATGCTAAAGAGAAAGGGGAAGCTGAAGGGTCTTCTTCCTTTGAAGCTAGAGACCCCAGCTCTCCATCAGTCATGTATTGTGGTGTTTACGACTCCTTTCTTGTTACCGGGTGTTTCTGCTATTTCCGAAGAGCATTTTGACACTCAGCCTGGCAGGACAGGCAATGCCTCCTATCCTACAGCCAGCAGAATGGCTTGTTCCAGTTTCTCCCCCCATGGACTGTGGGATGTCAGACCTGGAGAAGAAGCGAGCACTGACTGCACTTGTGTCAGGGGAGACTTCTGCTGATGGCTTGACCCTGCAGCATTTGGAGAGTAGTCAGTGATGGTATCAGCAGATCTGATTGTTGGGGTGATTTCTTCATCTGTTGTTTTTTCAGTTTGGAGGAGGTTTCTTTGTGTTCAGCTGCACTTCAGCCATTATCAAGACATAAAGAGATCGCTTTTGATTCAGTTTGGATGGCACTTGAGTCCTTACATAAGGTTTACACTTATTTTGTGTCTGTTACTTTAAATAATGTTTTGCAAGTGAGAGAAGTCAAGACTCAATTTGATTCTATTGTGGTTAAACAAACCCAGTTAGAAGTGGCAGTATCAAAGATCCAAGATAATCAGGCTCAGTTTGTTGGAGACAAACTATTGATTCATCATAAGGTGGAAAACTTGGAGAACTTTTTGAATTTAAGAATACTAAATTTTCCCTATTTTAGATTAATATCTAGAGACATGTTTTATGGATTTCTAAATAATGTTTTGAAGTATTCTGAGAGTCTTTTCCACCAGTGCAAAAATTATATTATATACCGAGTGTCCCAGTAAAACTTGGTGGAAAGAAGCAAGATTAGTCACATGTGGATGTATCATCTGATAGTTTGGATGCAACAACATTGATAGAAGAGATGGTGGAGGACATGAAAACAAGAGCTACATTGCTTGTATCCTTTGTTTTTGGTTTTTTTTGTTGGGAAGGTGCAGATTTTTCTAGACATTTCCAATTGGACCCAAGAAAGGAGAAGGAAGTTCTTGGGTATGAGACAAGAAGGACCCCATTTCCCTGTAAATGTATTCTTTTCTTCGAGGATAAAAAGTACATTTTCTTTCAACCACCTCAGCTGCGCAGCTTTTTGAATTTTCAGGGTATCATGGGTTGTTTGTCTAATTAGTCTGCTGGTTGGAGGTGGTATTAGAAGGTTAACTTGACTTCCTTTGTTTCTTTTCTTTTTTTTGTTTTTTCCCAACTTCCCTTGGATATTGATTTTGTATCTCTCTCTTTAAACTAGACATAACTTTAATTTGATTAACTATTAACATTCTTTCCTAAGTATTGCTCATATTTATTTCTAGGCAATTTTCTTGTCAAAGAAGTTTTTGTCTTTTGTAAAATTTTAAATTTCATAAGTAAAAAGAAAATTAAAACGTAAAAACAATTTTAAAAGTGTAGAATGCTAACCTTAACCCTTCCAGAAAAACAAGTTTGAAGTTGTCTACAGGCATGAAAAGGAACCCAGTGTACCTCCTGTGGTATAAGAGTATATGAAGTGGTGACACCTATAGAAGGAGTGGCCTAGTGGTTAGGGTGGTGGGCTTTGGTCCTGAGGAACTGAGTTTAATTCCCACTTCAGGCACAGGCAGCTCCTTGTGACTCTGGGCAAGTCACTTAACCCTCCATTGCCCCATATAAGCCGCATTGAGCCTGCCATGAGTGGGAAAGCACGGGGTACAAATGTAACAAAAAAAAAGTGGACAATAAGCAGTACCCAGTATAATAACAGGAAAAGGCTAATGAGAAAAATATTAAACTATAACTATCCTATTTTGAGAAATATCACACTACAATGCAGTATAATAAAAATAGAAACAAATAGAGATATTCCTACAATATAAACATGTATCTAAATAAGTCACATTATAACATAAAGCTGTAATACAATCTGTAAATATATCAAGATGAAAATATACATATAATTATATATGTAAAAGACTGCCTGTATATAGATAGATAGATAGATAGATAGATATAAGTACATAAGTACATAAGTAATGCCATACTGGGAAAAGACCAAGGGTCCATCGAGCCCAGCATCTTGTCCACGACAGCGGCCAATCCAGGCCAAGGGCACCTGGCAAGCTTCCCAAACGTACAAACATTCTATACATGTTACTCCTGGTATTTGGGATTTTTCCAAGTCCGTTTAGTAGTGGTTTATGGACTTGTCCTTTAGGAAACCGTCCAACCCCTTTTTAAACTCTGCTAAGCTAACTGCCTTCACCACATTTTCCGGCAATGAATTCCAGAGTTTAATTACATGTTGGGTGAAGAAACCTTTCTCCGATTTGTTTTAAATTTACTACACTGTAGTTTAATCGCATGCCCCCTAGTCCTAGTATTTTTGGAAAGCGTGAACAGACGCTTCACATCCACCTGTTCCACTCCACTCATTATTTTATATACCTCTATCATGTCTCCCCTCAGCCGTCTCTTCTCCAAGCTGAATAGCCCTAGCCTCCTTAGTCTTTCTTCATAGGGAAGTCGTCCCATCCCCGCTATCATTTTAGTCGCCCTTCGTTGCACCTTTTCCAATTCTACTATATCTTTCTTGAGATGCGGCGACCAGAATTGAACACAATACTCAAGGTGCGGTCGCACCATGGAGCGATACAACGGCATTATAACATCCTCACACCTGTTTTACATACCTTTCCTAATAATACCCAACATTCTATTCGCTTTCCTAGCCGCAGCAGCACACTGAGCAGAAGGTTTCAGTGTGTTATCGACGATGACACCCAGATCCCTTTCTTGGTCCGTAACTCCTAACGTGGAACCTTGCATGACGTAGCTATAATTCGGGTTCTTTTTTCCCACATGCATCACCTTGCACTTGCTCACATTAAACGTCATCTGCCATTTAGCCGCCCAGTCTCCCAGTCTCGTAAGGTCCTCTTGTAATTTTTCACAATCCTGTTGCGAGTTAACAACTTTGAATAACTTTATGTCATCAGCAAATTTAATTACCTCGCTAGTTACTCCCATCTCTAAATCATTTATAAATATATTAAAAAGCAACGGTCCTAGCACAGACCCCTGAAGAACCCCACTAACTACCCTTCTCCATTGTGAATACTGCCCATTTAACCCCACTCTCTGTTTCCTATCCTTCAACCAGTTTTTAATCCACAATAGGACATTTCTTCCTATCCCATGACCCTCCAATTTCCTCTGTAGCCTTTCATGAGGTACCTTGTCAAACGCCTTTTGAAAATCCAGATACACAATATCAACTGGCTCCCCTTTGTCCACATGTTTGTTTACTCCTTCAAAGAATTGAAGTAAATTGGTCAGGCAAGATTTCCCCACACATCTATATAGATAGATATATATTGATGGATGTAGATATATATGCACATATCTGTGGGCAGTCTTTTATGTGTGTGTATATATATATTTTTTTTTTCCTCTTGATATATTTATTGATTGTACTGCAGCTTTATGTTATAATGTGACTTATTGGTTGATATCCCTGTACTGCCATTCACTGGCTAACAATTTTACCTTGTCAACTAGAGTGGTATATTTTTAATTTGGGATTTTTTCTTCTTTTATTATTCATTATTTATAGACACTTATGTACGTTTTATGTAGTTGTATTTATATATGTGTTTCTATAGTAGGAATATCTCTGACTCCTGAGGCAGGTGCTTGCCATGCCGAAACACAGGACTGCATCAAGACCATTCAGTATCTCGCTCTTCTTGATGTTTTGGACTTATCAGCCTTTGTTTCTTATATATTTTTAGTATTATCAATAAATTGTTTCCTCTGGTTGGAATTACATTGGTTCTCCCTGATTGTTTTTCTTTGTTTTTACATTGTTCTTTGGGGACAGTCTTCTTATTTTTTCAAACATTCAAGTAAAAACATGTATGAATTGGATTGTTTAGAAGAGTCGACATCACCACATGTACAGATGTATAGCGAAGATTCAGAAAGTGGAGATTTATCCTTTGAGCATGCTACAATATTAATACTATTCCCTTGATTCTATAACGGTTGCCAAAACTTGTGCACCCAAATTTAAGGGTCCTTTTACTAAGCCTTGGCAAAAAGTGGCCTATAGTAGTGTTGATGTATGTTTTTGGTATGCACCAGGACAGATTTTACCACATCTGGTAAGAAGGGCTTTGTTTCAATGGACTGGGAAAAGGGCCTGGAGTAAAATTTAAACCAGCACATGCCTACTTACAGCCTAAGCCCTTAACACCAACCCACTGATCTAGTGGTAAGGGATCACAGGCTACACGCATGGTGACCAGTCGGCACATGCCAACAGCTGATTAATGCCAGCAATGCCACGTGTGATAGAAAATAAAAAATAATAATAATTTATCTCATCAGTACGGGTGTACGCTAAATCTGAAATTACCACCAGGGGGTGCACTAGACTGGCAGTAGTCTTGTTTTGGCACACACGTCTAGAGCTTACCACGCCTTTGTAAAAGTACCCCTTAGGCAAGTTCCTGATTTGCACACGCAACTTAATAGAATAATGAGCCAATTAGTGCCAATAATTGGCTTTTTAGCAGGCAATTATTGGCACTAATTAGATTTAATTGGGACCAATGTGCATAAAGTTAGGAACGAGATCTGCACCTAAAATTTATCTGTGATCCAAACAAGAGGATGTGGAAATGGGAGGCTCATGGGCCTTTTGGGACAGAACAGGTGCATGGTTTTGAGTTATGTGCATAATTATAGAATAATGGTGCTCCCCACATAAATTAAGGCATGGGCATCTGCATATTTTTGTTGGTGCAAATGGCCCTGCCTAAATTTACATGCTTATGTCCACTTAAGCATGTATTTTACGAACCACACTGAAATTTAGGCACGGCTTATAGAATACCATTTACGTGGGTATTTTTCAGTACTGATTTTTTAGGTGCTATTTATAGAATCTAGCCCTATATGTAGTCCTATCTTTGACCGCTATAAACTTAACGAGCCAGCACTGAATATTCATTTAGCCGATTAAGTTTGAGCCATCCAAAAAACAAACAAACACATATTCAATGCTGGGCACCAGAAACAGCCCGGCTTTGATTATCTAAGGTCAGCACAGATCGTTGCATTTATGCGGTCTGCCTCCCGTGGTCTGACTATCCGGTCCATAAAACCAAAAAGAAATCATCATGTATAAACCAATACACACACAAAGAGAATGTGACTTATCCAGCTGGTGTAAAATTCCAAGCCTCACCAAACTGGTAAAAACAGATTAAAAAAAAAGAGGATAAATGACACTTAACCCCCTGTTTACTAAGCTGCGCTAGCAGCTGCCATGCGCCAATGCCAACATAGCCCTTTCACTTTGAATGTGCTGAGTGGGCATTGCCACATGACTTAGTAAATGGTGGGGGTGGGGTGGGGTAGTGAAAAAGAGAAGCTCACTAGAACTCTAAAATAGAAGAGAATGGAGAAGGTTGGAGAAGTATTACACTCACCACCTGTAACTTGTTTAAAACCTGGAAGACAGAAGTAGTAATAAAGACTATTTTTCTTCATTGAGTCTGTTTTTTTTTCTTTCTTCCTTATTATAATAGTACACAAGTTGTTCTTAGGCCCCAAGGCCTCACCCAACACAAGTCCTCTCACATGCTCTGTTGAACAGCACCCTGATCAGCATTATTTTTCCATGAACAACGCAGCTTGTGAAGTTCAATTCATGCTGCCTCATTTGATTTGCATAATAATGAGGTAGTTTGCATGTATTTGCATGCTTTGCATCTCATTATTATTCAACACATGTTGTCTTTAACATCTGTTATGGTAAATTAGGCATGATTTTGGTGTTTAATGTGTGTTAAGAGGTGAATGTCATCTATTATTCCCTTAACACAGATTAATAGCTAACACTTCAGTCTCTTTGTAAAATTTACCAAGTTTATTTTCAGCTGAGAGGAAGGCGTTTTCTCCTCTGATGGTATGTTTCTTGGCATCCACCCCCTGCCACCTCCACCAACACCACCACAGTTTCTGTCTCAGTACAGCAGGGATGCCTGCTGTTCTCTGCCATTTACCTTTTACTTTGATTGCTTTCCTTATCTTCTCCAGCTCTGCAAGCCACTCTGGTTATGCTGCTTGTCTCCCCCCCCCCCCAAGTTTCCAGTCCTTTGGGGGTCCTCCAGCTTGCTTCCACAGACTCTCTGCTATAAAACTCATACTTTTAAGGGCTTCCTAGGATTCTCTACAGAGTGAGCATATAAACCCAGTACCTGCTGACTTGTGCAGAGTGAATCAGCTTTTCTTTGACTTTTGTTTATTAACTTCAATAAAAAATGAAAACATCATAAGATGCTAAGCCCACCAATCAGTTCATTGCATTCTCAGTAAGGAGGAAACCTACCATTAGTGAGGCTCCACACATATGTGACTGGATTGTTTTATAAAATTGTTGTAGATCAATCCTATTTGTTTTATAGAAAAGCAGCAATTTAAAAAAGATGACTAAAACAAATTACTAAACAAATGAGGCAGCACATGAAATAAGAATATCTTAACAGAAAATGGGAGAATATATTTGCAAGAGGGAAAATGTGCAATAAAGTTTAAATTGTTTTATTGTTGATGTTGTTTGTATTTATGATTATGTATGTTTTGCCTGTTCTCCACTCTAGACAAGGGCGGGTTATAAATAATAAATCTAAATTAGTAACAGTAGTTACAAATTCATTACAGTAGTGGATGGGACATACACCATAGGATTGTTATTAGCTCACATTATATAGAAACTCTTCATGGAAAAAACTTAGTTCTGTTTTGTGCACAATTAACTGCTTACTGGGGCACATAGGACTAGATTCAGAAAATGCCGCTGAAAAATAGGTGACAGCAAAAATCAGCGCTCAGCGCTATTCTATAAAGGGTGAGCCTAGATGAGTGTCCTTTATAGAATAGCACCTAGTAGGGATTCCCAAACCCGATTTTCGGCATGAGGTCTTATTCCAGCTGAAACCTTGTGTAAATCCTGATGTGCAAGTTGGGTGAGGATCCCCAGAATTCTATAACACTGCGTGCATCTTTTGAGAACACCCCAGCCCACCCATGCCTCTCCTATGGCCACTCCCCTTTTGGTTGTGCGCTATTGGATGTGGCCCCCCGGGCTTATAGAATAGTGCACAGCCAGATGCATGTTCAACCCCTAATTACTGCCAATTAACGTCAATAATTGATTGTTAGCATACAATTATTGATGTTAATTGGCTCGTCAATCTATTGGGTTGTGCGCATATCTCGGGATTGCGCCCAAGTTTGGGCAAGAATATTTAGGCACCCATTATTGAATCCATGGGACAACATAGGTAGCAAATATATATAAGCTGTGTGCCTTAGAGTGCACTTCATAACGGATTTCTAAGTAAAACCTCTGTCCTGCATCAACATAAACAACATATGGAAACCTTGGAAGCACTGAAATATGAACTTGGGGACAGCGAATAGAGAGGGACAGAGGGAGGGGTTGGGGGAGATAGAGGAAGGAGTAGTGGTGTCTGGGTTTTGGGGGCTAGAAGGGGTAGGGAAAGCTGAAATGTTAAAACAGAAAAGAGGCAGGTGAGGTTGAAAATGTTCTGACTAGGAGATACAGACAAAGGTAACAGGTACTGAACAAATGCTCAGCTTTCTGTCCAAACAACGATCTCGCCACTCTCCAACTTCACAAAATCGCTAATAGGTCTAAAGAAGACTTCCCCCCTTACCCTGTTCGCTTTTATTTCAGGTCTAACTAAGGACGCCCATGTTCCCACCCATGCGAAACCATTTCGCTAGCCGTTATACGTTGGAGGCGCCCATCTCATAATGCTGCCCATAACATGCCCCCTTTGGGGACATCCTTAGATGGGCGTCCTTGCGCTGAGGACATCCTTGTGGACCTGTTTTGATGGCTTGAAATGGTCTGGATGGCTTGACTTGGGGAAAATCACTGCTTATTTCTGGGATAAGCAGCATAAAATGTATTGAGCTTTTCTGGGATCTTGCTGGGTATTGGTGACCTGGATTAGCCACTGTTGGAAACAGGATGATGGGTTTGACGGACCTTTGGCCTGTCCCAGTGTCGTAATATTTATGTACTTATGTACTTACGTAGATAAAGACCTGAATGGTCCATCCAGTCTGCCCAACAGTCATATTCATTATATGTTGTTGACAGCGCACATACTCTTACTAGTGTTAGAGGTAAGCAATTGCTAAAGTGCCTTTTTCTATCTGCATTGCAAACCTTTGAAAAATATCCTCTAGCCACAGATAGAAAATGAGAAAAACCCTTTCATTGATTAACCTTACCAAATAGGAATATTGTAAAACTGCCCTGTCCACTGAATTAATGCACATTGTCATGGAATCACTTTCCCCCTTCTTTCATTGTTATAGGTACAACATATCAAGTGTGATAACCAGAACATAGCCAAGAGCTATGTGGAACTAATTAAAGAAAATACAATGTCCCAAAGAGTATGTGGGTTGAGTCTGTCATTGTGTTCTTTCTATACCGATGCTGCAATAAGACACCTGCTATGTACATAGCCATCAGGTAAACATATGCTATTCAATGAATCACTGATAAAACTTAATATGCTCATTTCTTTAGAGGAATTTTGACAACATGAAGACAGTTAAGGAGACATTTTTGTATGACACCAAAGTAAGTGCATGCATTGAACAAATAATGTGCTCTACTTATAGAAATACTCCACCACATCTGTTACCATAGTTTCAGGAGCTGAAAAAAAAATCTTATGACAGCAGAATGGTAGATTTTTAAGCACCTTTCAATCAAGTAGAACTGAAGAGTTCAAGAGCTATTTTTGTCAATCACAATCAATAGAGTACAATGTACCATGTGCTGGAAATTGTCAGGGGAAGAAGGATGTAGTGAGTCATTTTGGGTGGAATTTGAGATAACCTCAGTGGCCTGTGACAGAAAGTTACAGATGGGTTATTTTGTCATCTTTGTTTTAATCTCACAGTTCTTTTTCTCTTAGAAACATGAGGCTACCAAGTCATGCTCTTTCACTCTGCTACAACTGTGATGAAACACTTGTACTGGTGTGAGCTTACTACAGCTCAGAAAAGAGAACAGAGCAATCAGTGTATAATCAATCAGAGGGCTTCCTTTTGGCTGACTGGCTTTTCTGATATTTTTACCTGTACTTATCTTTATGCGATCCCTTTTCTTTTTCAATGTAAAATATTTTGTTCTTCCATTTTCAACCATACCGGCCCTTCTTCCTCTTCCTTTTATTTACTTTTCTGACATAAAGTATGTATTAACCAGTAAAACCTGAGAAAAAAAACTTTCAAATTTTAATTATTAAGGGGTCCTTTTATGAAGCTGTGGCAAAAGGGGGCCTGCGCTGTCACATGTGTTTGACGTACGCTGAGATCCCATTTTACCACAGCAGGTAAAAGGCAGGTTTCCCTTTTCTTAAAGAAATGGCCATGAACCACTTGCTGTGCGGCTATTTCGGGGGGGGGGGGGCACTTACCATTGAGGTGGCAGTAAATGCTCCCGTGCTAACCCAGCGGTAAAGGCTCCCATGCTAACCCAGCGATTACCGATGGGTACACACCAGTGCTGGGGGAAGGAACTACCACTGGGATGCTGCGGTAGCATGGCAGTATTTCCCTTTTAGTGGGTGGTAAGGCCGTGTTGGGCTTACCACCACTTCGTAAAAGGGCCCCTAAATAACTTAATGACATTTTTGAAAATTACAGTATCCTTAAAAAATAAAAACTATATGCTCAGTTTGGTAACACAAAACCCTGGTGAATTACATGGAAATAGAAAAAGAGAAAATAAAGGTAGATGAAGACCATGCAACCTATCCGGTCGGCCCATCTATATCATCTACTAACCTTTCCTCACCCTTAAAGATTCTATGTACTTGTCCCAAGCTTTCTTGAATCCAGATGGAGTCTTTGTCTTCACCACCTTTACTGAAAGACTGTTCCATGTATTTACCATCCTTTCCATGAAGAAGTATTTACTTAGTTTATTTCTGAGTCTGTCCACTTCACCTTCATCCTATGCCCCCTCGCTCCAGAGCTTCCTTTCAATAAAAGAGATTTGCCTGCTGTTCATTTATGCCATGGAGGTATTTAAATATTTCTATCATATCTCCCCCCTCCTACCTTTCTTTCAAAGTATACATATTGAGAACTTTAAGCCTATCTCAATATACTTTATGGTGAAGACTGATGACCATTTTATTTGACATCCTCTATACCAGGGGTGGACAACCTGTTGTCTGCAGACCGAATGTAGCACACCCAGGGCTTTTTTTTGAGGGGGTACTTGGGGTATTGAGTACCGGCACCTTTTCCATTGTCTGCTAAAATTGACCCATGGTCCCCAAGTTTTAATGAAACAGCTCAGGCTCTACACACCAATTCTGCCTTTTTCATAGATTCTGTGACTGGTTGCAGGGGGCCTGGCTATTGTGGGGTGGGTCCCTCACTGATCACCCCAGCCCTGAAGGGTGGTCTAGCATTTGAGTCCCGGCACCTTTTTTGGTAGAACAAATGCACTGAGCACACCATTGAATTTTATGTATCCCCTGAGACCATGGGAAGTATACATAGAAAATGTCATTGATCACAGTTTTGGTAAATTTAAATACTGTATTTCACAGAATATCCACTCTAGCACTTTGTTTCCATCATTTTTAGTTAAATTTTTACTCATTTGTTTATTTATCACAGGTGGTTTAAGGAGCTATATGCATTTCCAGTTCCAACATTATGTCTGAATATCGGCCGGTGCCTGGTTAACTTCCAGCTCCCAGACTAAAATGTTGCCAACCCTCTTCTACCCTCCCACCCCCATAGAACCTTTGATCCTCCTTCCTTCCTTCCCACCCCTTGGAAGCACATCTTCCACACCCTTCCGATGCCCCTCCCACCCTCCCATTCTGACAGGCAAGATCCCACCCTTCCATGCCTACCGAAAGTCTCTGGTTGTCCAATGGGGATGATGGGGGAAATTGTGCATAAAAGTGAAATATACCCACTTTGGCAATTAATACATGTTATTTGGCAAATAACATGTTTTATTCCTTTAGCAGACACTAATAGCTTTCCCTGTGATTGTGATGTTTAAAGAGAACAGATATGAAGGAAAGGGGCATAAACTTTGCAATATAATATGCCTGCACAATATTTCTGTGGCATTTGTCTTTCTTCAATATATCAAATCCAGCACTGAAAGGCTTACCATATCATACATCAGTTTTCTTTCTGCCTGATTTGGTAATTTTGTCCTGAGCTTTGCATTTAAGTTTCTAATTAGGGATAATTTTTATGATAGTCATTGCATTCAAAAAAAGAAAAAGAAAAAAAGAACATCTCACAGCCACTTTCAAACAGGAAAAACATTGGGATTTCCTGTTTGAAGATATGTGAGAAGGACATTCTTGAACTGAAAATGCCCAAAAGGAACAGCTTTTATAGCAGAATGAAACATCCAAAATATAAACACTACAAAAGCAGACACAAAAATTTCTGTCTGACATTATTTATAACAAAATAGCCACACACATGTCCCTGTAGAGCAAAGGGGCAGCCTAGTGGTCAGTGCAGTGCACTTTAAACAATGAGACCCCCCACCCCTTTAATTCCTTTTGTGAGCCCTCCAGGAACATATAAAACCTACTGTACCTAAATGTACACCACTACAATAGCCATCACACTTGCAGGTGTCTTATAAATACAGGTATAGTAAGTATTTCCATGTTCCACGAGGGCTCACATATTTGTACAGAAATAAAAGAGTTAAAGTGGGAGTTACATCTGGGTCCTGTTGATCCGTAAGTCCACTGCACTGATCACCAGGCTACTCCTTACATATGTTTGTAGCTTTATTAGGAATGACCATAATACCTGAGCTGTCATATAGCCTGGTATCCAATGTCACTTTCATGTCTTAAGGAGGAGGGAGGGCTCAGTAACCACTGGAGAATTAAGGAGGGAGGTAATGCTTTCATCCATCCAGTAGCCAGATGCTCAATCAGGGCACCTTTTTGTACCCTGGACATGATTGAAACAGATCTAGATACAAATATCCTTTTTTGCCTTGGATGTTTCTTCCCATTCCATTATCATTGAAAGACATCCTAATTTTGGGCCCACCCTAGTCCCACCCAAAATACACCTCCAACATACCTCGTTGCTATTTGGACAAACTGCAGTATAAAATGTCCAAGTTCTGCCTTTCAAAAATCGTGATTTCGATGTTTTTGGCAGATAGACTGTTTTTGGCCATTTTGAGACATTCATTTGCTTGAAAATGAGCACTCTTGCGTTTAACTTCAGTCCTTAGCTCATGAAAAGATGTCACCTTTGAGGTGGTGTTGTCTTTTATTTATAGGATCATCAGGCTTATAATTCATGGTCTGAGACTCACAGAGATCATCTTAAAGAAGTCTATTCTTCTCCCTGTCCTTCTCCTTCTCGCTCTCCTTCTCCAGAAACTACTGTGGTGACCATTTTTTGATTCATCAAATGGGAAATTATCAGGGCCAATATATTTATTTATATACTTGACCCGGGTTAACACCACACTTTAAATTCTGCCCAATTTGAAAGGTGTGACCAACCATCTCATCATAGGGCATATGAGTTCCAATGAAAAGTTTTCATACTAAAGTCCCCCCACCCCCAATTTTTTTTTTAAAGTAGACTGCTTCAAACCTTCCAATACAAATACTAAACGTATGTGACTTTTTCTTTGAGATGATGGGAAATCTACTCCATTCGGTCATCCTCTTCTCCCAACGTTCAAGTGAATCACGCAATATTTCACAATTTCTTTTCCCTGACAATCAGTGTTTCACAAAAAGCTACTTGCCGAGAATTTGCCGAAAAATTTCTGCAGAAGGTTGTTGATATTGTAGGTTAATTTGATAATGTTGCTCTACCTAATACCGATACTGATTTTGATGATACTGTGAAATGGGATGTTTTTTTCTATGGTAAAGATTAACCCCCCCTGAGTACTAAGCCACGCTAGTGGCTGCCGTGTGCTAATTCCGACATAGCCCATTCACTTGCGGTAATTTCATTTTTGGTGAACGTCCGATATGCATGTCCGAAAAATAATTTTTATTTTTGGATGCACATATAAGACACACGCCAAGTGGCATTTGACACACGTAGGTCATTACCGCCCGGTTACCATGTGAGACTTTACCGCTAAGTCAATGGCTGGTGGTAAGGTCTCAGACTCAAAATGGATGTGCGCTAATTTTGATTTTGCCACAAGTCCATTTTTGACAAAAATTGTACAAAAGCCATTTTTTGCAAGTGCGCTGAAAAATGGATCTGCGCACACCCAAAACACATGCCTACACTACCGCAGGCGATTTTTCGGCGCACCTTTGTAAAAGGACACCTATGTGCATAACTGTAAGCAACAGCATTTAAGCACTATTCATTATTAGTGCATATAAATGACATATCCCCAAATTCTATATATGATGCTTTAAGTTGTACATGCTAATTTGACCACATGGCCAAATTGCTTGCACAACTTAATTGATTAACAAGCCAATCAGGCCCAATAATTGGTACTTAAGAACCAATTAGTGGCACTAAGTGACTTTAATTAGAATTAATGTGCATAACTATGGAACGCACTGCCAAAAATAGTAAAAACTATGCCAGACCACCTTAATTTCCGGAAAGCACTAAAAACAGACCTGTTCAAAAGAGCATACCCCACCGACCCAACATAAAAATACATGGACACCTGCGACACAATGTAACCAAAGAATGTAATGGACATTACCTGACTCCTCCTCCATCCCCCCTCCCTAAGTTCCCCCCAATTGTACCTACCGTACATGTACCTTATCTACCACAATATCACCTTGTATTCATTCATACCATGTATTTGTTCAGACCGGAATTGGTTAACGCCGCTAATGGTAATATGTAAGCCACATAGAGCCTTCAAAAAGGTGGGGAAATGTGGGATACAAATGCAACAAATAATAATAATAATAATAATAATAATAATAACTTTCTAGGCATATTCTATAACTTGTGCACATGAATTCTAATGCATGCAGTCAAAAAGGGGGCATAGCCGTGGGCGTGGAACGGGCAGGTTATAGGCATTTCAAAAAGCTGTGCGCACTATTATAGAATAGACCCAATCTGCGCCTAACTTAGGTGCAGGCATTTAGGCTTGGTTTTAGGTGGCCTAAATGGGTGCACTTAAAATTTTAGTCACAAGAACGGCATGTCAGCATATTCTATATACTACGTTTAACTTTAGGCATAATTTATAGAATCATGCTAACCACATAGTTTGTTAGCACCAATTTTAAGGTGTCATACATAAAATTCCCCCTATAGGGCCAGATTCTATGTTTGGCACTAAAAAAATTCATTCTGAAAATATTTCTGCCTAATCATATTCTTTAAACAGCACCTAGATTTAGGCGCAGTATATAGAATATGCTTAGTTGATATCCTTGCGCCTAAAACCACGTGCATCCATTTACACCAATGAAAATGTGGTGTAAATCCTGGTGAACAGAGTTAGATGCAGAGGGCCATATTCTATAACAGCGTGCGTACATATTGGAACACCCATTTCCCTGCCTATAACCATGCCCTCTTTTGCCTGCGTGCATTAAAATTTGGACGAAGTGTGGTACAGAATATGCTTAGGGACAGGGTATTGAGCGCATGAATTCTAATTATTGCTAATTAGTGCTCATTACTGCTTGTTAAGTGCTGTTAACAACGCTGATTGGCTTCTTACATATGCTGTTATGTACTATGTAAGCCACATTGAGCCTGCAAATAGGTGGGAAAATGTGGGATACAAATGTAACAAACAAACACATAAATAAATAAATAAATAGAATATGCTTGGATTTTGGCACAGAATGCGCTATATAGAATCCGGGGGATAGTGTATATATGCAAGGGGGTGTATTTATGGGTGGAAAACGGGAGTGCTTCCTGCATTTGCACATAACTTACAGAACAATGTAAGTTATATGATCACAGTTACACTAGGTCTACATGTTAGACACACTACCAGGTTATGCTAGTATTCTATAAGGAAATCTAGGCACTCGGATGCAGTTATAAAATAGGATGTCACTGCACAGCATCAGGGCACTTAAATGGGGGCACCTACATATAGAATTACCTCTTTAAGGTAGAGCCTTAGTAGTTAACCTACTGCTACTATTAATCATTTCTATAGTGCTATGGGCCCAATTCTATAAATGTTGCCTAAACTTAACATGCAGTAGGCAATCACACCTAAGCGTATTCTAAATACTGCATGTAATTTATGTGCGGTATTTAGAATACGCTTAGGAATAGTTCATGCGACTGCATCTAAGCACGTCCATTTACGCCAATGAAAAGCTGACGTAAATCCCTGCGCGTAGATTTACGCACACTCACCCATATTTTATAACAACGTGTGTGGATTTTGGAACTCCCACAAAATGCCCATTTCCACGACCCTAACCACACCACTTTTGCCTGCATGCATTGGAATTTAGGTGCAGTACATTACAGAATACGCTTAGCAATGTATGTGTATAAATTCTAATTCTTACCAATTAGTGCTCATTTTTGCTTGTTAAGAGCTGTTAACAATGTTTAACTACTTGTTAAAACAATTAGTCTATATATATAGTTATAGAATACACCTAGATTTGAGTAACTCTAGGTGCTCTATATAGAATCTGGGGGTATACGCATGTATTGTCTCTGTCCCTAGAGGGCTCACAATCTAAGTTTTTGTACCTGGGGCAATGGAGGTTTAAGCACCTAGAGTTACTCAAATCTAGGTGTATTCTATAACTACATACAGTAGGTCACAAGGAGCTGCAGTGGGAATGAAACCCATGTTGTCAGGATGAAAGCCCGCTGCACAGCTGACAATGGAATGAGGTAGAGAATAGGAGAGGGCTCTGCCTAATTATGGAGTATGTTACTGTATGTTAACTGTTAACACAACTGATAACATTGCGAGGGAACCCAAGATGCTGTAAAGCAGGGGCGTATCTGGAATCCGGCGGTAGGGGGGGCCACAGCCAGAGAGGGGGGGCACATTTTTGCCTCCCTCCCCCCCCCCCCCGCCGCCGCCGCCGCCTCTCTCCACCCCCTCCCCGCCGTCAACCCTCCCCCGCTGCTTACTTTTGCTGGCGCCGAGGTCCGACCCGCAATCTCCGTTTTTCGTCTTCCTCCGTGGCCATGCTTCCAGGAAGTAACGCTGCAGTGCTGATTCGTTGAATCCAGTTCGACTGGATTCAACGAATCAGCACTGCAGCGTTACTTCCTGGAAGCATGGCCACGGAGGAAGACGAAAAACGGAGATTGCGGGTCGGACCTCGGCGCCAGCAAAAGTAAGCAGCGGGGGAGGGTTGACGGCGGGGAGGGGGGCCAGGGCGAAATCTGCGGGGGCCCAGGCCCCTGTGGCCCCACGCAGATACGCCCCTGCAAAGTAAGCATTGCGAGAATGCTGATTGATCAGATACCTTGAAACAGCTTTTGGCAAAACTTTGGCCACAGTCTGTTGAGGTCCACAGAGCGTTACTCCTTGAGTATGTTTTTTGAAAGCTAAGTCTTTTTTTTTTTTAATTTTAAACTCTAAGAATTGGGGGTTACCAGTTAAACAAAACATTGCATGGAGCTTTAGTGATGCATTAGGGTTTTTTTTTAATGCCAGTGATTCACCCCATAAGTCTCAATCATTTTAAGAAGATGAGATAGGGCTCTGACGCGTTTTTCTCCTATTTTTAGCATACTCTGTGGCAAGCTCTATAGCACTGAAGCAAGAGAGATAGTGTTGATGCTGGCGGACAAGGAGAGAATTTGAATGAATGAACAGTTATAGTCTCTTCTACATTCTGTTTTTTTGCATGTCTTAGAAGCAGTGATCAATTGAACAGATGTAGCTAATTGCATCATTTTGTCTGGGGGGGGGGGGAGTAATTTCTCCATGTAGGTTACTTTAATGCATGTGATGACAAGAATGAACCTCACTCCTAAGCCCAGTGTATGTAGAGTATGATCTCAGTTTCTTAAATGTACTGCTAACGGTCGCCGTACTATTTGTATTGTGCCAAATAAAGCTTCTGTCTGCAGTTCACAAGATATAACATGTATAGGCGACTTATACAGGTGCGCTTAAAAGTGCTTTTTTATCAAGCCTGTGGTACTCAAAATGATGGGAAATATATCAGTATCTTTCTTCCACACTTTCTTAGTCTCGGAATGCATTTCTTGGTACTTGAGGATCTTCCCTCTCTCCACGCGATTCATCTTATAATGTTTCGAGAAAGACAGTGAATACATGTTTTTTTGCTAATTTTTTGCAGATGAAATGATTTGTTATTGTGAGCCTGGCTACGTGTGTTCCTTTGAATGGGCTACTTCTGCATTGCTGTGCAGCAGCCACTAGTGTGGCTTAGCTTAGTAAACTGGGGGGGGGGGGGGGGGGGGGGGGATAAAGGTTACAATGTTTTTGTTTTTTTCTGGCTCATGCATGAATATTAAGCTAAATTGCTGGAGTTCCAATTACATGTAATCAGATGAGTTAAGAAGCATAAATTTATGGAACGGCACAAAATTCAGTTCAATTTCCAAATCAATTCATGGCATTGGACCATGTTCATTTGATATTTTACTAAAATATGCATATATTTTATGTAATGCAAAAATAGTTTATCTCTGACTGCCAATGTTGCCAGGACTAAATTTTTCATAGAGATAGTGATGTATAAATTTCATCATGCTGACAGAGTAATTCTTCTTTGGATGCTTTCCAAGATAGCAGTTCCTAGAAGAAAATGTGCATTTTCTGCAAGTTAGGAAGAAATGATTGGACAGCAACAGGCTCTCTTTTTTTCTTCTGCAAATCAGTTAGTTCATGAAAACAATGCAAAAAAAATTCCAAGGATTTCTTGAAGACGAAGGATTTACATTTTTTCCTTCTAGGATAGATATACTAAAGTGCGCTAGCAAGTAAGCCCATGCTAAAAATGTTAAAATGTGTTATTAGTAAATAGGTATCACTGCACAAAATGTCGATGAATTAAGAAATGATTTGCATGGATAAAAGCATTTTACCTGGTCAGTTTTATGGCTCTGGCATATTTTGTACATTGCTATGTGGAAAGGCTCCACTAGATTCCCAGCTATGTATATTGTACCCAGGGTCAGCTGTAGATAGCGATGCTGCAGAGTAGTATTCACGTCTCGAGTTGGGGGTGAGGGGTTTGGGGCAGTAGAGAATGTGAGGACTGAGTCATAGTCATTGTTAAGGGTAACACCTCACAGATGGATTTAGAACTCATGAACAAGATTCTGGAAGGTGACCTGAGCTATGTGGTTTCCAGTTTCTGGACCATAGCTGCAATGACCGTAGTAGGAGTCTAATAAAATAGAGGAAAAGGCCATGGATAGTTGCAAATGAAGGTTAATGATGTTAAAATGTCAGCAATGGTTTAAACTGAGTATGGAAAGAAAGGAGAAAGGGGAAACAACCAGTTTTGTTTTAAAGCTATTTTACCTTCATTAATCAGGAGTCTTTTGTAATTTAGTCCTATCACTAGTTTTAAGCCGAATCGATTACCTCAATGGCATATACGCAGGGTGCAGAGACCTACTTCTCAAAAAACTACAAACTGCCCAAAACACAGCAGCTTGACATCTTTGGAGCATCAAAGTTCACCAGTTCCAGACCACTCCGTGAGAATTTACACTGGCTTCCTGTGGAGTGAATACCTTTTAAAATTTGCACCCTAGTCCATAAGATCCTGTACGGAGCAGCTTCAGCATATATGGATGCCCTTGTCAACTTACCATCAAGGAATTCGCTTAGATCTACTCGTTCATACTTAAACCTCCATTACCCTGCATGTTCTGGTCTCAAGTACAAAACCGCATATGCTTCCACCTTTTCCTATATCAGCACTCATTTGTGGAATACATTACCTAAATCTGTAAAAACGGTTCAAGATCATCTGACTTTCAGGAAGTCTCTCAAGACCTACTTATTTGGGCAAGCTTACCCTAAAGATTCCGTCCTGCCACTGTGATTCCTGGACTCCAACTCCTCTAAAGGTCTTGTGGTCTTAACTACTTTCTCCTGCCCCTGTACCTTTCTGCCCCGCGTATCACTTTCCATTTATTGTACTTTCCTGTTTGTTAATTCAATGTTGTAAGCCACATTGAGCCTGCCAGTGGTGGGAAATTGTGGGGTATAAATGATATAAATAAACAAATAAACAAACAAACAAACAAATAAATAAATAAATAAGAATTGTTATACTGGGTCAGACCAAATATCCAACTGGCCTGACCCAGTATTGTATGGAAATAGGAGCATTTCTAACCATGCTACCCTGAAGGTTCTGCAATTCAACTTTCTACCTAAGAGCTTAAATTTGGCTTCGGAGCTTCTTTCCTATACTTACCTATGTTGTCGATATCCACATATACCAAGACAGATGGTTGTTCCCCAGCACTGTCTAAAATCTTATGTTTGTGACGTGTGAGGCAACTACCTGTGCCCCAGGCAGACAAATGATGAAATGATCCTCATGCCCACCAGCCACCAAGCTATCTACAAGCCTAATGATCAAATCTCCAACTAAAATGGCTGCCCTAACCTATTCTCAGGCAGAAGCTCCTGGAAACCCACTTTTTACTAGAAGACCTTGCTTTCAACTGGACGAGCCCAGGATTCACGTCCCAGAATCTAGATGGTTAGATTGAATGCTTGCTTTCTCTCCTATTGATGTTATGGTGTTCTCTTTGCTCTTTTATGCATTGTAAGCCACCTTGATACGTTCCATATATAGGGGGAGATTCTATACATGGCACCTAAAAAATTGGCACAGAAATCAATGCCGACTAAGCGTATTCTATAAGTGGCACCTAGATTTAGTCATGATATATAGAATATGCTTAGTTGATATCCCAGCACCTAAAACTACGCACCTCAATTTACACCAACAAAAATGTGGCGTAAATCCCGGTGTGTAGATTTAGGCACACTGGGCCATATGCTATAACTACATGCATAAATTTCAGAATGCCCATGAAATGCCCATTTCCCTGTCCCTTTTTGCCTGCCCACAATAGAAGTTAAGTGCACTATGTTACAGAATGCGCTTAATGAGTTATGCAAGTAAATTCTAATTATTGCCAATTAGTGCTCATTATTTCTTGTTAAGAATTGTTATCAATGCTGATTAGCTTCTTAAGCCTATTAAGTTATGTGCGCTGTTATAGAATATGCTTGGATTTTGGTGCGCTATATAGAATCCGGGGAATAAGGTGGTATATTAAGAATGATAAACCTTGGGGCATCCCCTGGAAGACAAGGCCTGGCTAAAGGGTCACTTCCAGCCTCACCAAGGAGATGCTTTCACATAAGATTACCTCTTTCTTCCAAAGCAGCACAAAGTACAATAGACTGGAGGAGGGAGTTCTCTGCTATGTCCCTATAAATATTCTCTATATACCTCTGTCTGCCTCAGCCCTTTCAAGTCCAGATTAGACTCTTTCCCTGAGAGGAGACAGGTGCTCAAACAGAAGTTAACAGTAATTAAGCACCAAAATGGGGGGGGGGGGGGGGGGGGGGGGAGGGGGGATGTCAGGCACCTAAGTGCACTTTGGTGCTATTCTATAACTTTTTTTCCAATCATTAAATCTTACTGCTGTATTCATTTGCTGGCACAAGAATATCATTCTGGAATCATTTTGAGAGAAATAGCCATACAGACATCTCTGCAGATCAAAGGGGTAGCCTGGTGGTCAGTGCAGTGGACATTAAACAATGGCACCCAGGTACAATTTCCATCATAATTCCATTGTTTTGTATTGTGAGCCATCCAGGGACAGAATAAAACCTACTGTACCTAACTGTACAGACCAAAAAATGCGAAGATGACTCAAAAGTATTGCCTTATTTGGTGACCTCTTCCAAACAAGGCAATAATTCTCTTACTGGTAGACTGACTCTGTGTGTTGCATCTCTAGATGTACCAAGTGGGGTCCGGCACAAATAGTTTTCAAGAAAGCAGTGTGAAGGTAGAAGTGAGTGGGCATTGCTTTTACCTTCCATCTTAAAGGTCAATGAGAAGGAATGTGGGGATCTGGGGAGCCCAGAGGTGGTCTGCTAGACTGACAGGTTTCTTTGAGGAGGGGGGGGTAGGGTGTGCACTAGACCACTTGGGTCATTTGTGGAGGTGGGTTTGTACCAGTCAGGGTTCAGGGGGGTGAAGTGGTGCCATCACTATTGTGTGATTCTGGTGGATGATGTGAATGTTGGGGGTTCCACTAACATTATAGGATCAGAGCAATTGGGGAAGTGGTGGTCAGGGGTGCTGCCATCATCTATGGTGTCAGAGGGGTAGGGGTGCCACTTGGACCACTTCAGTGATCTTAGATGAAATGCTACACTTTACTTCAGATTAACCTCTGCTCCTGCTCTGCATCTTGAGGTCAGCCTTGAGCTGGCGTAAACATTCAGCACTAGAAACAAAACCCGTAGAAGTCTGCACTAGATTTTAGCTGCTATCAGGGATGAAGTCTTATTTCATTGAATATATTTTGCATGCTCATTGTGCTACCCTTTAGTAATAGTGGTTTTATGCTGATTTTCCTGTGCTAATCTTTCTTCCTACATCGGAGAGTAGGCTTAGTGTTGGAAAATCAAGCATAACCGCTGTACTAACTGGTAGTGTGGCTTACTGCATCTGTCCCACAGCATCTACTGCTATGCCAGGGCAGGAGCGTTTCCAAGGCTTGTGAAAGGGTGACATCATTGTCCAGGATGGGTTGTAGATCCTTGAACAGAACCATAATCACCGAATCACCCTTATGAAGCTCATATACAGAATTATTCTCCCTCTGTGTCTTTATCCTGAAAAAGAGCAGCTCAGCGTATTCTAATTTCTCATTTTGCAGATGCTGTCAAATTACAAAAACAGAAGCAAAAATATTACTACCTAACATTCTGTGGTGCTGAAATTTATCCAAGCACTACATTTCCTGCTATAGGTCTGTAAATTTCATGAACTTATTGCCTGCCAATATTTTCCATTTCCATTTGTTTTATATGCTGCTCCTTCAAAGGTTGCTCAAAGCAGTTTACAATAAATCAAAAATTAAAGAACTACAAATACACAGTAAAGCAAATCAACAGTCATTAAATAGTATATAATCCATAAAAATATCTAAAAATATTTCTTTTGCAAAAGCAAAATCCCCAAATTTCCCCCTGCTTATTTTGAATCCATAGGGTCAGACAAAATCCTAAAGTATATTTAGAAACAAAAATAATCACCTCAATCTTCATTTTTGCATGGATTGGTTTTCTGTTGACCAATATGAAAGATGTCTAATAAAGTCAGCACTCACATTAATCAGGTCAATTTTCAGTTAAATATCTTGGGACTAACATTCAGCCTGTGAGAGCCAGGCTGGCTAAGTCCCACAATCAGTGTTGAGCCCAGATATTTTAGGGCATAAACCATAGAAGTCTATATATATATATATATATATATATATATATATATATATATATATATATATATATATATATATATATATATATATATATATATAGTCAGTTTAAACTTTGGCCAAATCAATATTAAGCACTGGCTGGTTAAGTTTATAAGGATAATTCTATATATTGTACCAAGATTCCCACACGGAAATCAAAGCATATTATATAAAGTATGCTTGCTTTAATGTAGGGTACTTTATAGAATATGCCAAGCACACTGGTCCATGCGACTAAATTTAGTCATGGTAAATTACGACAACCTGTGAATAGAGTGGATATAGCGTCATTCACGGAAGAAAGCATTTATAATTGGCATGAAAATCTGAAAGTGGATAAAGCTATGGGGTCAGATGGGATACATCCCAGGAAACTGAGGGAGCTCAGAGAAGTCCTCGCAGGATCAATTAAGGATTTATTTAATAGATCTTTAGAGACAGGAGAGGTTCTGCGGGTTTGGAGATGAGCTGATGTGGTCCCTCTTTACAAAAGCGGCGACAGAAATGGGAAGGTGGTAGAATCAGAGGGCCAACTCAGGAATAAATGTCAGGAAGTATTTTTTCACTGAGAGGGTGGTAGAGATGAAAACAGTAATGGAATTCAAAAATGCGTGGAACAAACACAAAGAATCCTGTTTAGAAGGATCGGATCCAAAGAAGCTTAGCGGAGATTAAGTAGGAAAGCAAGTGCCGGGCAAACTTCTATGGTCTGTGCTCTGATTGAGGCTGAATAGATTTGGATGGACTAGCGTGGAGCTATTCAGGGGCTTTGACAGCAACTTCAGGAATTTTAGAACAAGGCCAATGCTGGGCAGACTTCTATGGTTTATGCCCTAAAAAAATGCAAGGATAAATCAATATCAGGTATACATATGATGTATCACTTCATACCATATGCTATAAGTTTATCTTATTGGGAAGACTGGATGGATCATACAGGTCTTTATCTGCCGTCATCTACCATGTTACTATGTACAAATTCCATTACCTAAATTAGGCATGGTGCAGGTGTATTCTATAACAACGCACACAGATTTTAGAAACATCCATGACCCACCCATTCCATTCCCATAATTACGCCCACTTTTCAACTATACGACTTAGAATTTATGCGCACCACATTACAGAATACACTTAGCAAGTAGTATGTGTAAATTCTAATTAATGTCAATCAGTGCCAATAATTATTTGTTAACATCCAATTATCAGCACTGATTAGCTTGTTAACTAATTAATTATGCATGTAGTTATGAAATACGCATCGATTTCCGTATGGAAATCTCAGCGCGATATATAGAATCCTTGGAATAGCAGCCAAAGACAGATCTGCTATTTGGGTGACCTGATTTGGCTGCCAAACTTAGCCGGTGATGCGCTGATATTTGCAGCTAGCTATTTATATCACTTGATATAGCCAGTTAGCTGCTATGCCCTAATATTGTGAACTTGGGTTAGAGTTGTCAGTGGACTAAGTTAGATATTGAAGAGTAGTGGTGATAAGACAGAGCCTTGTGGAAAACCACAAGTGAGTTGATAAGAAATAGATTATGTAGTGGTGTGAACTGAGAAGGAATGATCAGACAAATAAGAAATAAACCAAATTGATAGTGCACCCCCTGATCCAATATCAGAAAGTCGAGAAATGAGTAAAGGGTGATCTACAAGGTTGAAGGCTGCAGATATATTCAATGACACCAACAGTGCTAGATTACCCAATTCGTGGATGGAATGAATTTCAGTTAGAAAGGCAGTAATAACATTTTTTGATTAGCTTTTGAAGATAACCCTTCTTCTTCAGATCAGAAATATGCAAAAGTTGATAAATATCAGCATATATAAGTGAAACACAAAAGCAGTCCAATGACATGCTCACAGGAAGTGGGTGGGGTGGGTTAGGTGAGAAACAGGGGGAGCTGGGTGGATGAAAGACAGGGAGAGATGGATGGTAGATAAGAGTGTGACAAAGCAGTAGAATTTTATGGTTTCAAATGGGCTAGAAAACCCAAATCTTTGTTAAGCCATGTCTGGTGAGTGTCAAAATATTTAATTATTTTGACTTCAAAGGTCTTACGTTCCAATTTCCTTTTAGTATTCTTACCATAAAAAAAAATCAATGTTCTGGTTTAGTAAAGTGCCGTCCCATGGAGGTGACATCCTGGTTGGCATTGGCATTTTTCATGTGATGTCTTTCAGGCTTATTTTTGACAGAGAAGGGCGCCCATCTTCCGACACAAATCGGGAGATGGGTGTCCTTCTCTCAGGGTCGCCCAAATTGGCATAATCGAAAGCCAATTTTGGGCACCCTCAACTGCTTTCCATCATGGGGACGACCAAAGTTCACGGGGGCATATCGTAAGCGTAGCGAAGGCGGGACTGGGGCGTGCTTAATAGATGGGCGTCCTTGGCCGATAATGGAAAAAAGAAGGGCGTCCCTGATGAGCACTTGGCTGACTTTACTTGGTCCATTTTTTTTGTGACCAAGCCTCAGAAAGGTGCCCGAACTGACCAGATGACCACCGGATGGAATCGGGGATGACCTCCCCTTACTCCCCCAGTGGTCACTGACCCCCTCCCACCCTAAAAAAAACGTATTTTTTTTTTTTGCCAGCCTCAAATTTCATACCCAACTTCCTGACAGCAGTATGCAGGTCCCTGGAGCAGTTTTAGTGGGTACTGGAGTGCACTTCAGCCAGGTGGACCCAGGCCCACCCCCCCTATGTGTTACACTTGTGGTGGTAAATGTGAGCCCTTCAAAACCCATCAGAAACCCAACGTACCCACATCTAGGTGCCCCCCTTCACCCTTTAGGGCTATGGTAGTGGTGTACAGTTGTGGGGAGTGGGTTTTGGGGGGCTCAGCACACAAGGTAAGGGAGCTATGCACCTGGGAACAATTTCTGAAGTCCACTGCAGTGCCCCCTAGGGTGCCCGGTTGGTGTCCTGGCATGTCAGGGGGACCAGTGCACTACAAATGCTGGCTCCTCCCATGACCAAAGGGTTCGCATTTGGTCATTTCTGAGATGGGCGTCCTTGGTTTCCATTATCACCGAAAATCAGAAACGACCAAGTCTAGGGACGACCATCTCTAAGGACGACCTAAATTTCAAAATTTTGGCGTCCCTGACCGTATTATCGAAATGAAATATGGATGTCCATCTTATTTTGATAATATGGGTTTCCCCGCCCCTCCACCGGGATGTTTTGCGAGGACATCCTCAGCAAAACCTATCCCTTTCGATTATGCCCCTCCACGTGTTCATATACATGTAAATGACTCAAATACTGATATTCGTACTCTCTTGCTTCCAAAATCTAGGCAATACCTTATAGAATTACCCCATAAAGCTATATGTAGAGCAGGGAGGGTGGAACTACTTATACAATACTAGCACAAGTCCACATTTTTTCTCCTAACAGGCACAACTAAGGGACTTTCATTTTGCCCCTCCAGCAAACTAGATGAAATTTAACTATACTCAGACCTGGAAGAATTCTTTAGAAAACTACACTTGAAGGTACATTTCACATTTACCACCACAAGTGCAACAGGTACGGGGGATGGGCCTGGGTTCGCCTGCCTGAAGTGCACTGCACCGCACCCACTAAATCTGCTCCAGGGACCTGCATACTGTTGTGATGGACCTGAGTATGACATTTGAGGCTGGCATAGAGGCTGGCATAAAATATTTTTAAAGATGTTTTTTTAGGGGAAGGGAGTTAGGGACCACTGGGGGAGTAAGGGGAGGTGATCCCCAATTCTCTCCGGTGGTCATCTGGTCAGTTCGGGCACCTTTTTGTGGTTTGGTTGTAAGAAAAACAGGACCAGGTAAAGTCACCCAAGTGCTCATCAGGGATGCCCTTTTTTTCCATCATGGGTCGAGGACGCCCATGTGTTGTGGCACGCCCAAGTCCCGCCTTCGCTACACCTCCAACATGCCCCCGTGAACTTTGGTCATCCCTGCGATGGAAAGCAGTTGGGGACGCCCAAAATCGGCTTTCAATTATGCCGATTTGGGTGACCCTGTGAAAAGGATGCCCATCTTCTGATTTGTGTCGAAAGATGGGCATCCTTCTCTTTCGAAAATGAGCCTGATAGATGCCTAAATGACCACATTAAGGCTAAGCACTGTTCTGTAAGTTTGCAAAAATAATTGATGGTGCATACTTTGCAGGTGGATGATCACATGGATGGATTCTGGGCAGAGCAAGGGCAGAGCACACATTTACGTACTAAGGGGGTCTTTCACTAAGGCGCGCTCACGTTTTTAGTGCATGCTAAAAATAGGCACGTTCTAAACGTTAGAGACACCCATAAGAATACATTGGCATCTGTAACATTTAGCGCATGCCTATTTTTAGCATGCGCTAAAAACGTGAGTGCGCCTTAGTAAAAGACCCCCCCCATAGATTGTAATGTACTGTATGGTGCTATGGCTGATGTAAGTGATTATGCCTAAAACACAAGTGTTTTTTGACTTGTTAGACTAGTATGCTACAATGAAAAATAGTCACCTACTTTTTTCTATAGGCAGCCCTTCATAAAAAATTATCCTTCAGATGTCTGAAAATACCTGTAATAAAATGGTGCAATACTGGATATATAGCTGAATATTGACCTAAATAGCACTGAAAGAATGGAAAGAGAGAAATAAGCTCCGTGTTGTACACTTATTGACTACTTACCTTCATGAATGCCTCCCATTCCTAATTCTACTGTAGTAGAATTGTGCCTGATACATTGCCACATTTTTTTTGCTTCAACCATCATGCAATCCATAAAATTGTTTTAAAAAATGCTCACGCTTTTATTATCCATGGACCGTAAACTGTTTAAACTTATGTATTTAAAACAGCAATATGAGCAAAAAAAAATGAGATCATTGTATTGTTTAAGCTGGGAAAATGAGTTACATGTGTTCATAATTTAATTTTTTGTATTGAAAATGCAATAGTCTAACACCATATTGCATTTTATGGCAAACATTCTCATGAGACGTAAGCCTACTTTGTCAGAAAAAGAAATGCATTGTAAATCAAACCCTTATTAGTTTTTTGAAGTCCAAGAATGGGAAATACTTTTTCACTATGCAATTCCCGAACTACATATTGTTATTGCAAACATTGCAATTAGAAACTGTGGGGATGGGACGACTTTCCTATGAAGAGAGGCTGAGAAGGCTAGGGCTTTTCAGCTTGGAGAAGAGACGGCTGAGGGGAGATATGATAGAAGTGTATAAAATAATGAGTGGAATGGATCGGGTGGGATGTGAAGCGACTGTTTCACGCTATCCAAAAATACTAGGACTAGAGGGCATGAGTTGAAGCTACAGTGTGGTAAATTTAAAACGAATCGGAGAAAATTTTCTTCACCCAACGTGTAATTAGACTCTGGAATTCGTTGCCGGAGAAACGTGGTACGGGCGGTTAGCTTGACGGAGTTTAAAAAGGGGTTAGATAGATTCCTAAAGGACAAGTCCATAGACCGCTATTAAATGGACTTGGAAAAATTCCGCATTTTTAGGTATAACTTGTCTGGAATGTTTTTACGTTTGGGGAGCGTGCCAGGTGCCCTTGACCTGGATTGGCCACTGTCGGTGACAGGATGCTGGGCTAGATGGACCTTTGGTCTTTCCCAGTATGGCACTACTTATGTACTTATGTACTTATGGCTTATCAATTACTTACGGGAAAAATGCACCATTTTTCCTATAGACACAGCCTGGGAACAAGTATGGTGAGGCTTATGTTCAGACTCCCCACAGAGCTTGTAGGTCCATATGCTCTTTGCACCTCTTGGCCTGTAAATGCATTTCATATAGCACATATTCTGTTTTGGTGGGGAGTAAAAATGCTCAAAGAGTATGCAAGTTTGAACACCCCATCAACAAGTATGTGCAAAGAGTTAAAAATAAATTCTCTGCAATGCATGTATATGTATGTGTATTGGGAGGTGGGGGGGATACTTTTCAAACAGTCTTTCACTGTATATGAACACCCATTTACTTGAAGACATTCTTGAAAATTGTCCTCTCAATACACTGGCCTCATAGTTTAAAAGAAGCACTAACAGACAAAACACACAGGGTAAAAAATATAAGAGTCTTAGGCCCCCTTTTACTAAGGCATGCTCACGTTTTTAGCGCGCGCTAAAATTGTTGGTGCGCTAAACGTTAGAGACGCCCATAGGAATGCACACTAAAAATTAGCACACACTAATGCTAGAGACACCCATATATTTCTATGGGTGTCTCTAGCGTTAGCACGTGCTAAAAACACTAGTGCACCTTAGTAAACAGGGCCCTTAGAATCTACCCCCTCATTTTATAACAAGTCACCTAAATTTAAGCACCATAGGCCAGATTCTATATAAGGCACCTACAATATCTGCATGGTAAACATTTTAGGCTAAGCGTATTCTATAAGCGGCATCTTGATTTAGGTGTGTTATAAAGAATATACTTAGCTGATATCCCAGTGCCTAAGTGTACGTGCCTCCATTTACACCAACAATTACATGGTGTAAATCCCTGCATGTAGAGTTACATGGTTACATTGGTTCTAAGCTGATCACAATAGAAGTTAGCCATTGCTAGGAAATACAATAAAAATACAAAGAACAACACGTTCTAATAGACCACAAGTACATTTTCAATTTTTTACAAAAACACAGATATTGTCTTTCAGACAAAGGCAACTAATTTCACATAAAAGCAGTTTGATAAGAAAGTCTCAAAGTGGCAAACCACCTGCATTGGACAGAAACAGGTGGAAAATGCGAAATCAACTGACTTGTAGTTTGTAAAAACTTATTCCACTCAGAAAACAACAATAGTGACTAACATATCTGAAAGAGATTGTCCAAAAAGACATCTAAAAACCATAGAGCAAACTTTAAAATAGATATATGCGTGCACAGAGAGCCATTGTAATTTTCTCAATAAATGGGTAGCACTATCAAACATTTGAATATGCTTTGTAATTTTGTTCTCTACCATTTTGCCCAGCGCCAATGTCAGGCTCACCAGTCTATAATTTCCCAGATCACATCTGGAACCTTTTTTTAAAATCGGCATTACATTGGCCACCCTCCAATCTTCCGGTACCGTGCTCGATTTTAAAGATAAATTACATATTACCTACAATAGTTCTGCAGGTTCATTTTTCAATTTTATCAGTACTCTGGGATGAATACTATCCAGTCCAGGCGATTTTCTACTCTTCAATTTGTCAAATTGTGCCATTACATTTTACAGGTTTATAGATATTTCATTCAGTTTTTTTGACTTGTCAGCTTTGAATATCTTTTCTGGCAGTGGTATCTCTCCCAAATGTTCCTCGGTGAAGACTGAAACAAATAATTCATTTATTCTCTCCACTATGGCTTTGTATTCCCTGAATGCCCCTTTTACCCCTTGGTCATCTAGCGGTTCAACCAATTCTTTTGCCGGCTTCTTGCTTTTAATATAAAAAAAAATTACTATGCTTTTTTGCCTTCAATGCAATCTTTTTTTCAAAGTCCCTCTTTGCCTTCCTTCTCAGTGCTTTGCTATTTCATGTTTAACTAGGAATCCAGCCAGAACAACATCACAATAATCTATGATAGGTGAACTATCATCCTAAAATGATGAATTAAAAAATTATTTGTAATACTCCGGAGCCTTCCCAAGATATTAAAACCTTCAGTGTCAGCAATTTAACATGAGACTTCATAGTGCGGCATGGATCCGAAATTACCCCTGGTACGTGCAATTATAAGATTACTACAAACAGGGCTCAATGATGGGGTTTCAACAACCTCAGGGCTCCTTTTACTAAGCTGCGTAGGCACCTACGGATACCCAGTGTGGCCCTTGCGGTAATTTTGGCATGCGTCAGCTACGAGCGTCGTTATAGAATACACCTGGTTTGCATGTAATTTAGGCATTTATACCAAGTTTTACTTAGCACAACTGACCGTGACTAAACTTAGATGCATGGACAGGCACTTAATGTAGTCTATAAACTGCACACAAATTTTGGCATGAAATACACCTAGGTTTAGGTGTACTTTATAGAATATACCTAGGTGTATTTCATTTCAATGCACATTTTTTAGGCATGATATATAAAATCTAGTCCTAACTGGATAACACAGACTTAACTTGGGCGTACTTAGCTCCTCCTAAAGAAGAGGAACTAAGTGCTCTTGAATTAATTATTTGCATTTTCCGTGCACTAATGACATTAGTTCATACCCATGGTGGTCTGGATCCATGCAGAGAAGAGAAAGAAGTTAAAGATGATCTTAAGACTATGGGCTCATAGGACAGGGGGAATGAAATTGTAAAGAGGGAAGTGGGTTAGAAAGGGGAAAAGATAAGAAAGGGAAGAATTTCTGTCTCAATATCTTTTTTGTATTATCTCTCTATATAAAAGGCAACCCCAACATTCTGAAGCCTCCAAGGAAGTTGAGACGCCCGAGATATCCGGTGTGCACTGGAGTGTCTGCACCGCCCTTGCGTCAAAACGTCATGACATCGAGGCCGGAGCTATGACACTCGACGAGGGCCGAAACGGAAACGCCACAGCGAACAAGGCAAGTAGCTCGGAGGGACGGAGGGAGGGGGCCCCTTGCTAGCGCCCGTTTCATTGCGCTCAGAAACGGGTATTTTTTCCTAGTTATTTATAATTTCTTTATTAATTTTCAGAATAAACAGGAGCTCACAATATGATCCTAAGCACTCATTTACAAACATGTCAAAACATGAGCTCACATACAAGAGACAACAACCAAGTCCAAATTGAGAGAATAATGAAAAAAGTAAAGAGAAGGAAAGAGAAGCGGAAAGAGAGAAAAAAAAAAGAAAAGAAAAAGGGGGGAAGGGGGGAGGGAGGAGGGATGGGGGTTACAAAACAGAGCATATGCCACTAGTATCATATTTCTGTCTCAATATCTTAAGGTGGTAGTTATACATCCACTGATGATGTAAGACAAGGAAGGTGGGATTTGAAATTGAACTGTGAATACAATTTATAGTGATGAACAGGTGATCTGAGTGTCAATAGCTTCAAGATGGTACTGAAAGCCATGGGCTGAGGTCAGCTTACCTTTAACTAACTGTAACACATTGAGACAAGAAAAAAATACAATTGAGTGGATATTCAAAATGATTTAATTGGCCAGAAATGGCTCCTGGCCAGCTCAATTGCCTGTTTCAGGGATAATTGGTCATTTTCAACAACACTTAACTGGTTAGTGCAGCTGAAAATGTCCACTTAGCACCTAACTGAAAACCAGCTAATTTGGGGTGTGCTGTGGGTGCAGTTTGTAATTGGCTGGTTAAATGCCAATTCTCAACACTTCACCAGCCAATGTAACTGCATAAATAGGACAGCATAAAAGTCAGTCCTATCTGTATGTGATGCTCCATAGCTGGTTACATGCTGAATATCGCACTTAGGAGGTCTCTAAAACAGAACTACCACCGGCCCAATGCAGCCGCCGGTGGTAGTTCTGGCCGGAGCACACACCATTTCCGGCGTGATGCCCGGTTACTGCCAGGTTACAGCTGGAGCCCTTACTGCCACCTTAATAAGTGGCGGTAAATGCTCCCGACCGCATGACCATACTACTACTACTTATCATTTCTATAGCGCTACCGGACGTACGCAGCGCTTCACACTTGAACATGGAGAGACAGTCCCTGCTCAGTAGAGCTTACAAGTGCAGTAAAGGTTATATTACCCCGTGGTCATTTTATTGAGCTTTTTACCTGCTGCAGTAATAAAGGCTCTGGTGCACAAGAAAAATGGCCCATGCAGCTACCGCAGGGCCCTTTTCCCCACAGCTTAGTAAAAGGACCCCTTAGCTGGCTATGCTTTAGCCAGCTCTGTAAACCCAGAAATTCAATGCCAAAGCCTAGTCATGGCCCCACATTGAATTTCCTGGCAGAACGCCAGCCGTGGTCATTAAAACGCTGAGTAGCGCCAGCTTAATATCAGGCTCTATAAATATATTTTATTACCTACATATGCTATAGAAAATCAACTGCATTTTTGCTGAATGGATGGGTTCTACAGACACATCAGAAAATTATCTGCTAGCTAGTGGACTGCATTAATAGTACGGACTATTATATATGCATTTTATACTTTGCTTCAGGGTAACACTGATCTGCATGCAATGGCTTTGATTTCATTTGACTACAATGTGTACATCCAAAATGACACTGGTTCATTTAACATTTAATGAAAGTAAAACCCTACCATCTCTGCACAAAGGACCATGAATATATATTTCTTTATTAGTATAAACAGCTTTCCACCTGGTAACCAACTCAATAAAGAGGAAAGAAAAGCTTTCTTGTAATGGTGAGTGAGTTACTTTACCTGAACTTATATAACTTTTGCTATTGCCAGTGTTGCATTCAAGGTGTGAGGGGAGATATTCTATGAATTGGTTCTAAGCGATTCTCACTGGCTGCACAGAATCACAAAGCTCAAACTAGCATTAGTTTGCAGGAGCACTACCAAACTTTCCTTTTTTTTCAAAAATGTAGATCATTGTTTTTGTAAATACAAAATCAGACTTTCTTTGGAAACAGGAAAGAGATCAAGGAGGTGATTTGATAAAATTTGTATATGTAATGGAACCTACGATTTTAGTTGAAAATTCATCTTAATTTAGGAGCTTAAAAGTTACGCCCCTTTTGCCAGGGTCTTTTTATGCTCCTAAACTTAGCAGTTTAGTAAAAATTTAAGTATAAATGCAGGCACGAGGGTGTGCACACAGGTGGCTTGCATATCTTGTACCCTCTATTTCTGAGGGCTATGTTTTGCAATTAAAACAGTGAGCATACCTTTGACAGTTCAACTGTGTTTAATTAATGGGAAAAAAACATAATTCTCTGAGGACAAACTGGCCTTTGTATTCTCATAGCTGGGTGATGTCATCTGATGGAGCCCACTGTGGACGCTGACTAGCAAAATTAAGAACCTTCTAGTAGCGTCCCACCATGAATGCACTGGTGCCTTCCCACCCACTATGTGACTGCAAGTCCCTCAGTTTTGTTTTTTCTGCGGAGCAGGGAGGATGCTTTTGTGTTCTCCTCTCAGTGTGTATATTTCTTTCTTTCGCATTGCCTAGTTTTCATCATCTCAGCTAGTATTTTGTATTCTTCTTTTTCTTATTTATTCTCCCTTTCTTTTCACTAGATTTTTTTTTTCAGCTGTTAAAGTTTGCTTTATTTTTCACGAGCTGCTAGGCATATTTAGGCTGGAGCACTGACCTTAATTTGACCACTGCCCTTTTTTCAGTTCACAATTTAGGAGTTTAATTTGGCCATGATTCTTTTCTCAATGTCCCAGAAGACCCCCAGTGGCTTCAAAAGGTATGCCCAATGTACTCGGATGATTTCTGTGATGGACCCACGCTCTTGGTGCATCAGGTGTCTTGGACCTCACCATGAGCCTAATTCTTGTTTTCTCTGTTTTAAAATGCAGTTGAGGACACAGAGGGTGCAGCATGTCCAACAGGAGAAACTTTTTGGATCTTTGAAGGCTGGTACATCAACATTGGCATCCGAAGCATTGATCTTGATGGCTGCCAAGACTTCAACATCCATTGGGTGTGCACCGGCATCAAGAAGGTATCCATCTCTGTTGACATTGGGCACTGAGAGCAGACCCTGGAACCAGTCATCATTGGATCTGACACAAAGGACACATACAGGTTCAATGTCATTTTCGTCAGCATCAAAGATCCATGAACATCGGAGGAAGTCTAAGAAGTACAAGCATTAGTCCTCTCAGGTAACCTCTCTCTCAGTTCCTCCGCCTTTGCCAATGCCTTCCTTCAATGAGTGGTTCTGAGCCATCCTCAGAGAAGAGCTGGTGAAAATGCTATAGCTTCAAACTATTCAGGCATCATGGGCACTTGTGCCAGCTGTAGATTAGTCCCATATTCTTCCTGAGACTCAGACCATTTCTGTGCAGAGATTCTCGACACCGGCGCCTCGAAGAGTGTCAACGTCAACATCGACACATACAGTACCGATCTCGACGTTGGGGGAGGAAGCTTCCCTGGAGTCAGAGAGTAGGGCTGTACCATGGCACTCTTCAGGGCATGGAAATAGCTCCACTGAGCTGAAGTAGACACAGACTCATTCAGCCAGGCCTGAGTATAGTGCAGAATCTGAGTAGGATCATTCATGGGATTCAGTGGAAGACCCACAATACTTCTCAGAGTCTTCTGGGATACCCTCTGATCCCTACCCACCTTATGAGAGACATAAATATCCATCATAAGGTCTCTCTTTCATTGGTTTTTATCAGGGAGATGGTTTCTGCCATCCCATTTAAATTAGAAATGGAGAAAGAACCTAGGGCAGAAATGTTAACTGCCTCCTCTAAAGGAAGGGATCACAGTACCATTGCACCCTATCCTTAAAGATGCTTTGACAAAGAACTGGGAATTTCTCCCCTCAGTGCAGATTGCACCTGAGAAGGTAGATACACAATATCATATCCAGAAGGCTCCTGGATTTGAGAGGGCCCAGCTGCTTCACCACTATCTGGTGGTCAAATCTGCATTCAAATGAGCTAGGAATTCCAGGACTCCTGCCTTTGGCATCCTCAGGTAGAGAGGCTTGGACACTGGACTTATTTGGGAGGAAAGCTTTCAAGCCTCGATGCTTATTGCCTGCATCCAGTCCTTCCAGCAATATACGAGCCTTTATGTGCAATCTAATTGGTCTGCAGTACACTCAGTCTTGCAGATTCTCTCCCACAGGAGCAGGTTGCAGAGCTTCACCAGTTGGTCAGTAAGCAATTGGAGTATTGGAAATATCTCTCCAGGGGTGCAAATGATTCTTTTGACTCTCTGCCATGGGTGTGGGGATGTGCAGACTCTCATGGCTGCATGATTCTATCCTTGAACCAGCAATTCAGGAGAGACTGATGGACATTCATTGCCAAGGTGACAACCTGTTTGTAGATAAGATAGATGAGGTGTGGACCTCATCAAGAAACATACAGATACCATCCAAACTCTGTCATGGCAATCTTCATCTTCAGGCTCCTCTTCTAGGAGGTTTTCAAATGGGCCTAAGCAGTGACCATACTACACTCAGAGGCGTAAGTTTCCTCCACTTTCTCACTCTGCACAGAGCCCCCAGGGCCAGCATGCTTGGCCTTGCCAGTCCTGCCATCAGAAGCCCCAGTTGACTCCCCAGTTGAATCAAGGGGTGAGCTTTTGACTGGCTCCAGGACAGCATAGCCAAACTCAAAGTAACCATCCTGGATGGCTTACTGGTTTTGGGCAGGCTGAATTTATTTCCAACACAGGTGGTCCTTTTTAACATTCAACCAGTGGGTTCTACAAATAGTCTCTCTTGGTTATACACCTCCATTAACTTCAAAGACCACCAAATTGCCTACTTAGAGCTTTGGACACCAGATCTCAGCACAAGCAGGCACTTGTAAAGGAAATCTCCACCCTTCTACAGGCAAATGTGGTCACACACGTGCCAGGGCAAAAAGGGAAGGGATTCTATTCTTGGTACTTTCTTGTGCCCAAAAGATGAGGAGATTTTGTCCCATCCTAGATCTATGGGCCCTGAACAAATTCCTAGTCAAACAGAAGTTCAGGAATATTTCCTTGAGCACCCTTCTCCCCATGCTTCAGGAAAATGATTAGCTATGTTCTCTGGACTTGATTGATGCCTACACCCACATTTTGATACTTCCCATACACAGGAGATTTTTTTTCCAGATTTTGAATAGGGAACCACCACTACCACTACCACATTCTGCCAAAGGTTTTTTTTATTTTTTCTTTCTAACAACTCATAGTCTTTGAGAACCAGTTTTTCATATGTATGTATGACTGGAGTAGGGTTGTCGGGGGGGGGGGGGGGGGGGGAGAAGTCCATGTACCAGGGCTTTTTTTGAGGGGGTACTTGGGTGTACTGGCACCTTTTCCATTGTCTGCTAAAATTGACCCATGGACCCCAAGATTTAATGAAAGACCTCAGGCCCTGCATGCCAATTCTGCCTTGTCATAGATTCTATGACTGGTTGCAGAAGGCCTGGCTATTGTGGAGTGGGTCCTTCAATGATCACCCCACCCCTGAAGGGTGACCTAGCATTTGAGTACAGGCACCTTTTTTGCTTAAAAACATGCACTGCCATGTACAGTCCTGTTTATTAATTTATCAATGCTGCTGATGATCTTGTTTGAAAAAAATAATCTATAATGTTTAACTTTCTGGTGAATTTAAATAGATCAGTTCTCATATTGAGAATATTATATTTGGGGGTTGGTACAAACCACGTCCATTTCTTCAATACTGAAATTCCTATAACATTCAATTGTCTATTTGATAAGTTATAAACATTTTACTTTTTCTAATATCAATTGTGAACAGGTGTATCCTTTATTGACACATCCAGTCTGTTGTTCTGTCCCTGTTGTTTGTGAAGACTTCTCATCTCTACTACTACTATTTAACATTTCTAAAGCGCTACCAGGGTTGCGCAGCGCTGTACAATTAACAAAGAAGGACGGTCCTTGCTCAAAGGAGCTTACAATCTAAAGGACAAAAAGTGCAGTCAATCAGATTGAGGCAGTCTAGATTTCCTGGATAGAGGTACAATGGTTAGGTGCCGAAAGCGACATTGAAGAGGTGGGCTTTGAGCAAGGATTTGAAGATGGGTAGGGAAGGGGCTTGGCGTATGGGATCAGGGAGTTTATTCCAAGCATAGGGTGAGGCAAGGCAGAAAGGGCGGAGTCTGGAGTTGGCGGTGGTAGAGAAGGGTACTGAGAGGAGGGATTTGTCCTGTGAGCGGAGGTTATGGGTAGGAGCGTAAGGGGAGATGAGGGTAGAGAGGTAGTGAGGGGCTGCAGATTGAGTGCATTTGTAGGTTAGTAGGAGAAGCTTGAATTGTATGCGGTACCTGATCGGAAGCTAGTGAAGTGACTTGAGGAGAGGGGTAATATGAGCATATCGGTCTAGGCGGAAGATAAGACTCGCAGCAGAGTTCTGAACGGATTGAAGGGGGGATAAATGGTTAAGTGGGAGGTCAGTGAGGAGTAGGTTGCAGTAGTCAAGGCGAGAGGGAATGAGAGAGTGGATGAGAGTTCAAGTGGTGTGCTCAGAGAGGAAAGGGTGAATTTTGCTGATGTTATAGAGAAAGAAGCGACAGGTCTTGGCTGTCTGCTGGATATGGGCAGAGAAGGAGAGGGAGGAGTCAAAGATGACTCCGAGGTTGCGGGCAGATGAGACGGGGAGGATGAGGGTGTTATCGACTGAAATAGAGAGTAGAGGGAGAGGAGAAGTGGCAATGTCGGATAAGCAGGCTGATACTTTGGCCTGGGTTTCCGCAGGGATGTCTGGTGTGGAGAGATAAAGCTAGGTGTCGTCAGCATAAAGATGATATTGGAAACCATGAGATGAGATCAGCGAGCCCAGGGAAGAGGTGTAGATTATTATTATTATTATTATTATTATTATTATTATTATTATTATTATTATTTATTGCATTTGTATCCCACATTATCCCACCTATTTGCAGGCTCAATGTGGCTTACATAGTTTTGTTATGACATTGTCATTCCAGAATATCAGATACAGTTAGTAGTGTGTAGAGATTAAGTAGGGAAGAAAAAGGGAGTGATTAGGCGGGTGATATTAGAAGTGGATTTTCAGAACTAGTTGGGTTGGGAAGGTGAATTAGTGGATCTGTTGGTTCTCATTGTAGACCTTGTTGAAGAAGTATGTCTTCAGAGATTTGTGAAAGTTATTTGTTTCGAGAATTGATTTCAGGTCTGTGGGTAGAGCATTCCATATGTCCTTGCTCGTGTAGGAGAAGGTAGTGGCATGCATCAGCTTGTATTTAGTCCTTTACAGCTGGGGAAGTTCAAATTGAGAAATTTGCGGGATGTTCTTGTGGCATTTCTGGGAGGTAGGTCCACTAGGTTCAGCATGTAGATCGGGGCATCTGCGTGGATAATTTTGTGTACAATCGTACATATCTTGAACGCAATGCGTTCTTTAAGTGGGAGCCAGTGCAGTTTCTCTCTTAGGGGTTTTGCACTTTCATATTTAGTTTTTCCAAATATGAGTCTGGCGGCAGTATTCTGGGCTGTTTGGAGTTTTTTGATAGTCTGTTCTTTGCAGCCCGCATATAGTGTGTTGCAGTAATCCAGATGGCTTATCACCATTGACTGTACCAGGGTACGGAAGATGTATCTCGGGAAGAATGGTTTTACTCTTTTGAGTTTCCACATGGTGTGGAACATCTTTTTCATCGTGTTCTTCACGTGGGTGTCGAGAGTCAGGTTTCGATCAATAGTGACTCCAAGAAGTTTCAGGTTTTGTGAGACTGGAAGAGAGCAGTATGGTATGCTTATGGTAGAGAAGTTTTTTGTGTTATGTTGGGAGGTGAGTACAAGACATTGTGTTTTTTCTGCGTTAAGTTTTAGTTTAGATTGAAAAAAGAAGGGGTCCAAGGACAGATCCCTGAGGAACTCTAACAGAGAGCGGGATGGGGGTAGAGGAAGATCCATGAGAATGTACTCTGAAGGTACGGTGGGAGAGATAAGAGGAGAACCAGGAGAGGACAGAGCCCTGGAACCCAAATGAGGATAGTGTAGCAAGAAGTAAATTATGATTGACAGTGTCAAAAGCGGCGGATAGGTCGAGGAGGATGAGGATGGAGTAGTGACCTTTGGATTTGGCAAGGAACAGGTCATTACAGACTTTAGTGAGTGCTGTTTCTGTCGAGCGTAGAGGGCGAAAACCGGATTGAAGTGGATTGGGGATGGCATGAGAGGAGAGAAAATCAAGGCAGCGGCTGTGAACGCGCGCTCAAGTATCTTGGAGAGGAAGGGTAGGAGGGAGATGGGGCGATAGTTGGAAGGGCAGGTAGGGTCTGGTGATGGTTTTTTTGAGGAGTGGTGTGACTACAGCATGCTTGAAGGAGTCAGGGACAGTTGCAGTGGAGAGAGAGAGGTTGAGGATATGACAGATGGGGGGGGGGGGGGGGTGACAGTAGGAGAGATGGAGGCATATTTTCAAAGCACTTAGACTTACAAAGTTCCACAGTAATCTGTAGAACTTTGTAAGTCTAAGTGCTTTGAAAATGAGCCCCATGGTGTTTAGTAAGTTAGTGGGGATGGGATCAGAGGAACAGGTGGTGCATTTCGAGGAGGAAAGAAGGTGGGTGGTTTCCTCCTCGCTGATATCAGGAAAAGAGGAGAAGGAGGCCTGGGTTGGTTGGTTGAGGGAGTTCTCCCTCTCCCTTTGTCTGTGTAGTAAGGAAGGGTTTTTTTGTGGTTTTTTTAACTGGGGTATCTATGTTTTCTCCACAATCTTCCTAGCTGAAAAACCTGTTCTGAAATATTCTGTTTAAGAGATTTGGTGTAAAGTGATGCAGAGAGGACACAGACCTCATCTGAGTCACTTCTCATCCTTTTGGTTTTCCTTTCAAAAGTTGGACTCCTGATTTCATTTATGGCATTATTAAGTGCTATTTATTCATTCTTATTCCTTCCTCTAATGTTGCTAATGTTGCTCAGATATCTGTTGTTCTTACTATTATTTTCATTCTTATGCCAAGCAAATACAGCATTATACTTGTAATTTTGTTCATCATGCATGAAATTTTCATACTTTATTTGTTTTACTTCTTTCTTAAAATTTTCTAATTGTTTATTATAATCATCATATAACACATTAAAACAAGCATCATGTTCTTTCAGCTATTGCAGTTCTTTGTCTAGATCTTCTTTTACTTTGATTTTCTTGATGCAGTCTGCATAATGAGGATCATTAAATCTAATGAACATTTGTTTAGTATCACTTCCCACTTCATCATAAATCATCATCTTCATTATACATCCTTGGTTTCTTATTGATTCTTAGTCCTCTAGGGATCATTTTGTACCAGCAATAGTCTAGTAGAGTTGAAGAATGTAACTCAACTCATACCATATGTTTACTCAATTTTCTAGACTCTTCCCAGTGTTTCAAATGATTTTATGATGAAGTGGGAAGCGATACTAAACAAATAAATGTTCATTAGATTTAATGATCCTCATTATATAGACTGTATCTCGAAAAACAGGTACTTCGCCACAATCATGTTTTTGTTCCTGGATTGGGCAATACTGGGGCCCATATTAAATGCACTGACAGATATAGAGGCTGTCATGAAATGCCTATCCACACACCTGGAACTAACTTGCAGCCACTTAGAGGGTCTATCACCAGCACAGTTCAGGTATGCCTGCACCTGCCACTTGTACACTACACTAGCACCCTCCTCCCACTGCCTGCAAGACAACTGCCTCTGGGTGAGTCTTCCACTCTTAAATTATCCCCGATGATTTCTAGGTTACAGGGGCCATACTCCCACTGCCCCCATAGTTCCTAGAAAGCATTCACAGACCCAACACACAAACCACCAGAATTCTTAAGCAGGGGCAATAAACTGAAAATGTTTATTGTCTGAAAAATTAGAGCAATGAACAGAAATGGTGCAAGCAGCAAAACAGTAACAGGTAACTGATATATGGATCCATTTTAACACTAACTAAATATTTGTAACTAAAGAGTACCTGGGGAGATCAGGACATATAGCTGCTCACAAGTTATCAGTTATAACTATTTACAGGGCTTCAGTAAAGATCTCTCGGTAAACTGTGTGCCAGCTCCCCTCCCCCCCCCCAAAAAAAAAAACAAATATTCATTGTCAATCACCCGAAATGGCCTAATATTGAATGTCCAGAGTCAGTGCTGATCATGGCACTTAGATGGGATGAATATTGGACTCACTTTCTCCATCCATATTAAATCCAGCAATGACCCTTCCCTGATTTGTTTCCTTACCATTTGTCTAAGTAAAGACTCTTGTAGGGCATTTACTGTCTTTCTTGGCTTTGTAGATGGACTGCTCTAATCCACATATACATGCATATATACCACTATGTTGGCACCCTCCTTATACATTTATCTTCTCAGGCAGTAGTTCTACAAGGAGCCCCCTGGTTTTAGTTGGTAAGATATAATAAGTAGGTCCTTAGAGATAGGTGAATGCCATTCTGAAGGGACAGGAGATGGCCTCTGTCAACCTTGGCTGGTGGAAAGGGAGTTGGCATCAGATACCCAAACCCAGAGCACCCAGTGTCCAGTGTGATAATGCAACTGATCCCAGAGAATCCAGCAGGAGCCCTGGGGAGAGTTCTCTTTTCCTTGTGAAGGACAGGGTGCCCTGGAATGGGTTCACTCCGAGAGATGGGCTGGAGCCTTGGAAACATTGCGGTTCTGGCAGCATCTGGTGAGCTCCTGCAAGTCCTTGAAAATTCAAGGGAAAGGGCCTCTGGCATGTTAGAACAATGTAGGTAAGGGAATTCAGCAAGTCAGATCCATAAATTCAGGATAAGGATTGGCTCTAAGGGCTTGGTCTGTCAGGCTGGGGCATGAAGCGGGGTTGGATTCACTCCGCACCTGGACAAAGTACCACTCCACATACCCCAAAGGGCAGCAGTGACTCTGGATGCAAGCTGAGCCCTTCCTATGGTTCACCCTAGCTGTGGTGGGCACCTCTCCCCCGCCTCCTCCCTCCCCTCCATGGGTGGAGGCTGTGGGTGGGCCGGCATAACACCTCATCCAGCACTTAGCAGCTGATGTAGAACTGGTGCAGGCCAGGGGAAGGCCAGTGGAGGGTGTTGACATGATGTGATTTCTGCCCAGTGTTCTGAATGTCAAAGTGAAAAAATTAAATGGATTTAGATAGTAGATAGGGACAATGCATTTGTCTACCTTAAGAGCATCATAGTTCTGATTCTGAATGTCAAAGTGAAAAAATTCAATGAAGCACGGGTAAATTGTGGAAGTAACTATGATGCTTTTAAGGTAGACAAATGCATTGTTCCTTTCTACTATCTAAATCCTTATAACAAGGTGTTTTTGTCTGAATCTTTGGAGTATCAGACCAATGAGTGGATAAAATACGTTGGATGTCATTATGGATCAGCTGGCACCAAAGATGCTGGTATTAGATAAGTGAAGGAAATTAATCGGTTGGTTCCATGATGGTTTAAAAGTATTGAGGCAACAGCTCAGGAGCTGTGAGCAGGCTTGGATAAAGCATGGCACTGTAGATTTATTGAGAAAATGGAAATTTCAGAAGAAGCATTATGATACTCAAGTTAAAAGTTGTGATAAAGTCACCTCCAGGATAGTTGGGTTAAGGCAGTTTCAGTCTGAAATACAAGTCCCAGAAGGCATTGCAGGCAAGGAGCCAGAGGGTGAGATGAAGAACCTGGACTGGACTCCTAGCTGGAATCAGGGAAGACAAGGGTGTAAGCTTGCAGGTTGTATAGAGTAGCTGCCACTAGGAGGAAAGAGAGTTAGGAAACCCTGTGTGCAGGAGCTCATCATTGGTCTCATTAGTCTAATGCTTAACTCAGCTGGTTTGGGTGTGAGGAAGCTAAGGGAAGGAGAATGATTGGTGGTGGTAGCTGAAGCCAGGGATTGATTAGGCAGGTGGGAATGAGTCCCAGGAGTTGAGTTCAGTTCAGGAGTGGAGTTCAGTTCAGAAGAGAGAAGCAGAAGGAGAGAAGAAGTTGCAGGCTGAAAACCATTGGGCAGGGAGGTCCCTAAAGTATTTGCAGGCTGAAAATCCTTGGGCAGGTCCCTAAAGAACTGAAGCAGGCTGAGATTCCTTGGGTGAGAGGAAGTCCCAAAAGTATTGAATTCATTGTGAAGCTGATGTAGGGGAAAACCCTTGGGTAGAAGGAGTCCCTAAAATATTGAACTCTCCTGAAGGTAAAGAGGATAGAAGGTAGAAACTGCTACTTGGTGACTGAACTGTGATGATGAACTGAAAGAACTGTTTGTCTTTGGGAATTGAATTACTGCTTATTATGCACTGGATAAAGAGCCCAGACTGGAGCCTGTAAGCCTGTATTGAATCCTGGTATGTGCTATGCTGCTGTTGGACCTGTGTACTAGAAACCTGCATGGAATAAAAGTCCTTAAGATTGAAGTTACTGGTGGACATCTATTTCTTGATTGTACCGGGAGCCTGTAGCTGGAGGAGATTGTTCTATCTTTGGCTGCAAAAGAGAGGTACCTGGATACAAAGTGTAAAGAAGAACTATTATTCTGGTCTAGTTATGGATTCTGATAATGGATCGTGAAAGCTTTTTCAAATTGTCATTGCCTTAGTAGGTGGGAACTCAAACTCGGTTGGCATGCATATGCCTTCGGTAGATACATTAGGTCATTTTTTGTTGATAAGGTGGAGGATTTAAATTCTGAGGCCATGTTGAATAAAGGAAGGTCAATATGATCAGTGAAATTCCAGTTGAAGAGAATGACGCATTTACTTTGAGAGAATTGGATGTTTTTTTTTTATTCAGTTCCTTGCCAATGTGTATGATTAATCATAGTTTGGCTGCTGGGTCGGTACCTGGGCCTTGGAAGTATTCAAGTATGCATTCTCAGGGCCGGTCAAACCCGGTAAACGGGGTAAGCACTGCAGGGGGGTGCCTGCCTTCAAGGGTGCCGCTGCGACGCTGCACCGCCATACTGCACCGCCCATGGTGCTTTAAATCTTTAATTGACCTCAGTTCCAGCAGCCATGTCATTTGAAAGCCCTGCCCCGTCTCTAGCCTTCCCTCCTTTTGTGAGTTCGTTCCGCAGTCCCGCCTTCTGACATCATTTCCTCGAGGGCGGGACTCTGAGGGAACAAACTCACGAAGGGAGGGAAGGCTAGAGATGGTGCAGGGCTTTCAAATGATGCGGCTGCTGGAACGGAGGTAAATTAAAGATTTAAAGCACCAAGGGCGGCGTGGTATGGTGGGGGATGGGTGCGAAGGAGAATCGTTGGACAGGGGCAGGGTGGGAGAAGAGAGAAAGGAGATGCTGGGGGGGAGGGGCGTGTGGGGGACATGGGCATGGGCGCCAACTCATAGTCTTCTGGGGGGGGGCGCCAACTCATAGTCTGCAGGGGGCGCCAGAGACCCTAGGACCGGCCCTGTACATTCTGTTGTGAAATCAGGGGAAAGGAGACTTTGCAGATGTGAAGAACTATAGGTCAATTTCTAATTTCTCTTTGCCTGCTAAGTTGGTTAAGCAGGCAGTTCTCCAGCAATTTGTGGTTTTGTTTATTCAGCTAAGATTTTGCACCCGCGCCAGGCTGGTTTTAGGGTAGGCTACAGTACAGAGACAATTATTACATGTTTATTTGGCTGAGACTTTTGATATTATTGAGGCTGGTAAGGTGGTTTTGGCTATATCATTGGGGATACAGCCTTCACCTTTGATATGATTGGCCATGATTTGTTGATTCAGCGGTTGGAGAGGATAGGGATTAGAGATGGAGTACTCTTCTAGCTTAAATATTTTTTTCAGAGACGAAGAAATAGCATGATCAACAGGACACTTCCAGCAAGACCAAGGGGTAGAGAGATGGAAAAAATATTCTTTAGTAGTTGATTTACTATTAAAGAATATTTTTTTCCATCTCTCATTCCTTGGTCTTGCTTGGAAGTGTCCTGTTCATCATGCTACTTCTTTGTCTCTGCATTTCCCCTCGTAGTGGATCCAGTTTCTTCACTTCTGTGGTTGTCTTCTGTTAAATATTTTTTTCACCAGGCAACATTTCAGGTGGAATCTGGATCAAAGGTTCCTTCTGTTTTGAAACTGAATTGTGGGGTTCCTCAGGGGTCAGACTTGTCCCGGTGCTATTTAATATCTTTCTTAGCCCACTTTATTTTGTTGATATGCAAACTGGGTTTTAATGTATATTTTTATGCAGATGTCAAGCAAAAAGAAACAGACTGAAGGATGGATTGCTGAGAAGATTTATTGCAGATACCCGATGTGGCTATGTTTCACCTCAAAAGACCATATCAGGGGTTTACAGTACACTAACAAAGGGCAAAAAGGTGTTTCCCCTTTTAATTAGTAAATCTGCATCCAAGACAGCAGGTTGCTCTCTCTTCAGAAAGAGAACTGCTGTTTTGCATCCCTGCTGTTTTTCTGTGTTCAAGAGCAGCAACCTTGGATGCAGATTTACTAATTAAAAGGAGAAACACCTTTTTGCCCTTTATTAGTATACCCCTGACGCAGCCTTTTGAGGCAAAAAGTGGCCACACCAGGTATCTGCAATAAATCTCAGCAATCCATCCTTCAGTCTGCCTTTTTTGTTTGGCTTTTTATTTGTAAACAGACTATTGCCTCCCCTGTTTGTCTGTTGTTATGCAGATGACATACTTATTATGGTAGGGGTAGATCTGTTGTAACTGGATCTGAAGGATGTTCAGATTTGTTCAGCAGAAGTGGAGGGCTGGTTGAAGACAGTGACTTGTTTGTTGACAGGATGGCTTCCACTCATGTCTTTGAAATCACAATTGTTTGGGAAAACGATGACTCCCATGCCTGCTTTGAAATATTTGGGGGTCTTAATTGATTCATGTTTGAAGTTTGATGCACAAGTATCCTTTGTGGTGAAAAAAGTATTTTTGTGCTTCGTCAGTTTAGATCACTGTAAAGTTTTTTTTTTTTAATAAGAAATCATTTCACACTCTACTTCATGCATTGTTAATCTTGCAATTGGATTATGGAAATATAATATATGCTGGGTTATCACAAAATAATTTGAAAAGACTACAGTTGGTGCAAAATATGGCTGTAAGGTTGTTACGGAATTTAAAGAAATATGATCATATTACACCATTGTTTTAATATTATCACTGGCTTCCCATTAAACAACGAATTATGTTTAAGTTGTTGAAGTTATATTTGGCTCAGCCCTCATATTTGAATGTTTTGTTATTCCATATGTTCCCACTAGACAGCTGCGTTCAATGCAGGGAAATAAATTGATAGTACCATCTATGATGCAAGGGTTGTTTCAGTGGATTTGTAGGAGATTGTTGCACTGGTTGGCACCGCAGTATTAGAATGAATTTGCAGCTACAGTTAGGGGTAAAATTTATGTAAAAAAATGTAAGATTTTGCTAAAAACTTTCTTGTTTGAACAGGCTTTTCCCAGTTGAGGGTATGGGCTGTTATTCAGAGGAGGTCTGCAGACAGTGTTTAAAATATTATTTTATACTGTATATTTTAATTTTGATTTTAATGATGTAAACATTTTTTGTATGGATGGATGAAGTGAGTGTAGTCTTGTGAGACTGGTTTTCCTATCACTATTGGTGTTCCTTAATGTATTGTTTTTATATTGATTTTATTATTATGTAAACCACTTTGTACTTTCTGGATAAGTGGTATATTAAAATTAATAAATGTAAACATAAACTTAAATAGGGGTGCTCTATTCATTTACATGGCCCCTTATAGAATGCTGAATAGTGCACAAATATGCATCAGTGTTTTGATGGGATATACTTTGCTGGTGACCGTGCGCCAGGGGTGTAGCTACGTGGGGCCACAGGGGCATGGGCCCCCACAGATTATGCCCTGGCCCCCTCTACATTTGACCACCCCACCCTGCCGTCGCCGCCCGCCCCGCCGCCGCATCAGGTACCTTGTTTGCTGGCAGGGGTCCCCAATCCCCGCCAGCCGAAGAGTTTTCTTCAGCGCCAGTCGACTCTGGCACCTTCGTTGTGGGATCATCTGTTTCTGACACCTTACGTCCTGCACCATGCATGTAGCCCCATGCAGGACAAGGTACCTGATGCGGCGGCGGAGCGGGGGGGGTTGTGGTTGCAGTGGCGGCGGTCCAAAATGGCAGCGGGGGGGTCCAAAGTGGCTGGTGGGCAGGCGGGGGGGGGGGGGGTGGCGGCTAAACAGTGCCCCCCACCTCAGGCTCTGGCCCCCTCCCTCCGAGGTCTGGTTACGCCCCTGCCGTGCGCATGAACGGAGATTGACTGAAGAATGGGTGGAGTGCACAGGTACATATGTAAGTTATAGAATACTATAATTTTTGGGGTTCTTGCACACACCTAGGCATAGGCATTTACATTAGCTATAAGTATGGGGTAAGCAATTATCCCTAACTGTATGTGTGTTTAAAGAAAAGTAGTCTACTACTTTAAAAAAAATAGAATAGGCTTGAAATAAGCATTTTCCTAGCAACTAATTCTAAGTGTCTCCTTAAGGAATTACCCTCCATGTCCTAGTAAATGTCACAAAAGGTTTATTTAGGAACCAATTCTCAAAGTTAGAAGCATAAATCCTTTGAACACTTGTGTCCATATTTTTTTATGTCCTACATCCTTCTGATTATTTGCTTTTCTCAGTGAGATGACCGTGATATTCTGCATCCTTATGTCAAGATGACAAGAAATGTTGCTAAGCCATCATGAATGGCACAGTTTCAAAGCATTATCAGTTTTTCTTGAGTTCATTATTACACGCTTTCCACAGAGACATGATTTTCTCCTTCCTCCATAATCTCTCTGTTATTGTGCTCCCAACATAGGTACCCGTGAGTATCAAGCTTCAAGCAGAATATCAATCATAGCTGAATATTGATTATGAAAAGAAGCCGTCATTTTTCTTTTAAAATTATAACAAAAACAGCTTACATGAAACAACTCCAGATGCAATAGTACTCTAACTGACCAAAATGTAAAAGCACTATTGATTTTTAAACTATAAAAGTTAAAATGCTATGTATTTATAATTTAGAATAAATATTTTTCTATATATAGATGAGGTACACACAGACAGGGTAAGTTTCTAAAAGCATTTTCAGACATATATGACAGTGGGCCCAATATTCAGACCGCAGGAGTTAGGCAGGCTGACTTCTGTGGTTGGTGCTGAGGCTGGATATTCAATACTAGGCCGCTTCCGGTGACCGTCATTGAATATCTGGACTATTTTTGGCTGGTTTAAATATAACCGGCCAAGACGATATTTATCTCTGGCTAGTTAAGTTTAAACCAGCCAAAAAATATACCTGCTATTTTGGCGGTCTAATTTGGCCACCAAACTTAGCTGGTGATGCGCTGAATATCGCGTGATATAACAGGTTATCCACTAAGTGCTAACCAGCAATATTCAGCAGTCTCCCACTGAATATTGCCGGATAGCTGTTTAAGTGCCATTTAACCGGCCAGGAGCGTCTTATACTGCAAAATTATCCTATATATGAAAATACGTGCAATGACCAAAATGCATATTCTTTTAAGTAACCCAGGAGTAGGCGGGTTCAAGGATGGGTTTTATGTGGAGCAGGTGTGGAGTCATGATTCACACTCATACATTATAAAACATGCCTGAACTTTTACATGTAAATGCCTGCTGCTTCAATTTAGCCAGGACTTCTACAGTGGCAATTTTATGGAGACACATTGATTAAATGTCTTCATAAACTAAGCTTCAAAATGCCCTTTCTTGATCTCTCAGCACAGGCAATCTGGTATAAAATCTTTCTTGAAGTATGTGAAGGTCATATACAGTTGCATAAAGATCTATTTCTTAATACTAGAATGGAAACTGTAGTCAGCGGAGACACATGTGAAGCAATGACTTGATGTTCCACACTATCATGCAGAAGACTCAGCTTGAAATCTTGTTTTTTGTTTCGGCAAGGGCTGAGAATACTACACAGATGAGCTCACGGTGCCTGGAGCAGGGGAGAGATTGGTATAGAGTGTGGTGCTTCCATATACACCCTCAAGATTGGCACTTAATTAGTGACAGTCCCGAAAGCCGTCCAGAATTAATCCCCCAGATTCTATATAGCGTGCTTAGAGATCTGCGCTGATTCTATAACAATGTGTGCAACTTAACAAGCTAATGAGCGCTGATAACAGCACTGAACAAGCAATAACGAGCACTAATTGGCACTGATTAGAATTTAGACACACATTTCGCGAAGCACATAGATTTAGGCACTGAAATATCAACTAACTTTAGGTGCCGATTATAGAATTACGCTTAGTTGGCGCTGATTTAAGCCCCGATTTTTAGGCCCCATATATAGAATCTCTTCCTCTGTGCCATTAGGTGCCAGAATTCACACCAAGTAAAATGTAGCCTAAATGGATGCAAACAAATATGGTCATGTGGAGAGCCACTCAGTTTATTCTATATACAGCATGGAACTTTGTCTATTCTCTAAAATGTAGGTGCACTGATACGCCTAGGTGTGATTGTTTTCCACATGGATTTTTCTGGCGCCATATATAGAATCTAGCCCATAGTGCACACTCATAACATTTTTTAACAACAACAACAACAAAAAAAGAATATGAACACAAAAAAGTTTTAGGTGTCCATCCCTACCATATATCCTCAGGATGCCTACATGAACCTGTCCAGTTATAGAACCACCCCCGTTGGAGGACAATTCTATAAAGGCAAGCCTACATTTTTAAAGAATGCATGTCCATTATAGTATTTTATAACGTAATGCAAGTAAACATCTGCCCTGCCCATGATCTACCCAAAATCTGTGAATATCTAAGTACCAACTACCCACCATCAATTATTTGTGCATACTTATAGAATAGCATGTAGCTGGAAAATAGTCATTTATGAATGTATGTGTTAACATATGTGTTCCATCAACATTATAAGTCTAGCTATCTCACTGACTTTTTAAAAATATGGAGGAAAAGGCTTCAGTACTGCCTTTGCTTTTAAATGTTTTTTAGGTAATCGGCAAGTAACCATCACCAGCCAAAAACCTCCACCTTCCTTTTACAAGGTGGAGGTGGAGGTTTATGGCTGGTGATGGTTACTTGCCGATAGCCTAAAAAACATTTAAAGGCAAAAGCACTACTGAAGCCTTTTCCTCCATATTTTTAAAAGTCAGTGAGAAAGCTAGTCTTATAACACTGGTTGATTTAGTAATTATTTTAAGTCTATCAGCATTTACAGAATTTAGTATTTGTTACTGTCAACATATGTGTTTACATAACTGGAATATGAGCATTTACTTATATTCTTGCCCCTTAAATCTAGGCATTCCTTATAAAATTACCCCCTTACTGGCTTGATTTAGTACTGGATTCTAAAGGGACTCACAGCCTGTGACTTCTAGTTAAGGACTTATAGTACAGTAGATTGAATAGGTAGAGGAGGAAGTTCCCAGATAGTTGAAGATTAATGATAATGGATTCATAGCCCGATACAGGTTAGTTTCAGTTGATCAAGAAGCCTAAAGAAACAGAAGGGAAAGAACTAAATAAAGAACACCTGAAGGTGAGAGGCATGTTCAGGTATTTGAGCTGATATACAAGTATGGCACGTTCAAAGACCATTAATAATAGGGCTGGCCTGGTGGGATCTAGGTACAGTTCTCAGCGCAGGTCTTCTGCTCATGGGCTTGGGGTATTGCAGAGGCAGAGTTCACAAAACTGTTCTCCACTAGGAAAATCTAGGCTAGAATTTCCAGTGAAAAATAGCAAGGGAAGTCAGAAGCTGAGAAAATACTTCCAGCGTCTAGAAACTTAAATTCAATGCTTTGCATAGCAGTTTCATCAAGTATTGGCAAACTGCAAATATTTTACTTCGCTTAAGTTTTTTTCCCATTACAAAGTAAAAAAAGACAAATAGTTAATGGGCTAAAGCAGCTCATCGATCTCATAGGAACTTCGATATGATTCATACATAATGCAATTTTCTTTTATAAGCAAACATAAATTTATGGGAAATGCTACTATATTTTTCTCTTACTGTGTTTTATTAGTGGTTTTCATTGCATAAAGTTGTCAATAATTATTCGTCTTCTGCACCTGATACATATTGGACAAAGCTCACTTAAAATGAGTAAAAAATTCAAGCTTAGAAAAAGTTACAATAGCACCTCTTCCAGCATGGATTCCTGTGGATTGTGACTATGAATCACCACTCAATGGTACCCTGCCTTGCAAAAGTAGCAGACCTTGCTAATTCCTTTGTGAAAGCTAGTCAACAAAAATGTACTGAGCTAGTCCAATAAAAATGTATTGTCTTGTCTCTGTGCATTCAGTTGGGCTATCACAGCTGTTATATTGTTAATTCCTCAGTGAATTTCGCCAGATAATGGAGCAATAATTGTGTTTAATGATATCAGCTAATTCTGATATCAGCTCATAAAAGACTATTAAAAAGTGCTCAAATTTACTGACATTTATCACTATTGGATTTGTAAGCACATAAGTCTGTAGCTACTTATTTTTTGTGTTATAAGGGATAAGAAAATAGGTGTGTACCTCTTTGAATATTTTTGTTTTGCAATAATGTACACAATTTCATTTACAGACCCTTTTACTAATATGCATTAGGCAGTTAACGCAGGAATCAGCTCGACCCAAGCAGCCCCATTTATATAGAATGGATGTTTGTATAACAGTACGCCCACATTTACACACCATGCCCTGGATTCTATATAGCACGCCTACCGTTCCACACCGAAATCCAAGCATATTCTGTAACAACGCGTGTAACTTAATTGGCTTAGCAAGCTGATCAGCGTTGTTAAGTCCTTAACAAGCAATAATGAGCACTTATTGACAACAAATTTACACACACAAATTAAGTGTATTCTGTAATGCATAGTGCCTAAATTTTAATTTGTGCAGGCAAAAATGGGCGTGCTTAAGGGTGGGGAACTGGGCGTTTCATGGGCTTTCCAAAGTTTATGCACACTGTTATAGAATATGGCCCCCTGTGCCTAAATTTACATGCTGGGATTTACTCCACATTTTCATTGGTATAAATAGAGACGCATAAATTTAGGTGCTAGGGTTTCAACTAAGCGTATTCTATACACTGCACCTAAATTTAGGTGTTGCTTATAGAATATGCTTAGGTGGAAATGAGTTCCACACAGATTTTTCAGGTGCCATATATAGGGGCCCTTTTACTAAGGCACGTAGGCGCTTACGCACATCCAATGTGCATCAAATTGGAACTTCCACATGCCCCAGGCGGTAATTCCATTTTTGCCGTGCGCCCAAAACACATGGTAGAAAATATTTTCTATTTTCTACTGTGTGGTGCTTACCCAGCAGTAATTGGCAGTGTATGCACACTGGCCGGTTAGCACATGAGACCTTACCACTAAGTCAATGGGTGGCAAAAAGGTGTCCGCCCAAAAATAGACACTTGTCGGTTTTAATTTTTCCGCACATACATTTTCGGCCACAAAAAAGGCCTTTTTTCCAGGAGTGCTGAAAAATTGACCTGCGCACATCTAAAACACACGCCGATACCAGCGCAGGTCACTTTTAGGCACGCCTTAGTAAAAGGGCCCCATAGAATCTCCCCCCCCCCCCCCCCCATTTGCATGCACAAATGTACAGAATACCACCCCTTTTGCAAGTATATGTCAACTTGCACACGTAAGTGGCAAGCAAAGTGATTACATGCTATTCTGTAAGGATGTGCATAAGTCATGCCCCCCTGATTCTATAAAGGTTGCCAAAAATTGTGCATGCAAATTTAGGCATGATTCCAATTTGTATGCTCAATTTAATAATATAATGAGCCAATTTTTGTTAACAAGCAATTATTGGCACTAGATTTAAATTGAGACCAACACATGTAAATTTAGGTACAGGATCTGAACTTAAAATGTACGCACAGTCCAAAAAAAGGGGTGAAGAAATGGGAGGGTCATGGGCACTTTGGGATGGAATGGGGACATCGTTTTGAGTTATGGATGTAATTACCGAAAAATGGTGCTCCGCATGTAAGTTTAAGCATGGGCATTTGAACCACATTTTTATTGGTGCAAATGGTCATGCCTAAATTTAAGTGCAACTCTCTGCTTAAAAGCATGTATTCTATAACTGTGCTGAACTTTAGCTGTGGCTTATAGAATACCATTTAAGTGGGTATTTTTCAGCACTGACATTTTAAGCACCATATATATATATAGAGAGAGAGTGTAGCCCATAGCACATAAATGAAGGGGTGTTTACATGGATGGAAATCTAGGCTTCCCTTTATAGAATTATCCTCTAAGGGAGGAAGTTCTATAACTGGGCATGGGTGGAGCTGCCACTTACACACAAAGTTTATAGATTATTGTAAGTTATGTGCATCCCTGCCACTTTTATGAGCCCACAGTTATGACATTTCTATGGCTGGAGTAACTGTGGGATTATAAGTATTAGGCACACCAATATGAGGCTATGCTAGTATTCTATAATGGAATCGGGATGCCCAGATGCGATTATAGAATAAGTGCTCCTGCACGGCATTGAGGCACTGAATTGAAGACGCCCACTTATAGAATTGTTCCCAGAATGTAAAAATCAGAATTGAGATGTCCAGATTGGGATCTGGCCAATTCCATTGTTATTTTAGAAAAAGGATCTGCTGACATAGAGCCTTTTCTAAAAAAAAAAAAAAACAACCACATTTGTCACTAATACATCAATGGAGACCACATGGGAAATTCCACATCTAAGTGGCGGCACTTACATGTATATTTTGGTAGTTCAAAAAATAAACATGTACTTGCCAACAAATAGATCTATTGTTGTAGGGGAAACACTGATGGATTCAGAGAGAAAACTCCCATAGTTCCTTTTGTAGAGCTCTGCCCATAAAAGCACTTAAAAAAAAACAACCTATAACTACCCAGGAGTGGCTGTAAAAAACCCAACGTCAATCTCTGTGATCATAGACATACATTCCCTTTCTAAAGTGGGGAATATACATGCAGTTTGTGGTCCTGCCCTAGTCCTGACAAACCACTCCCAAACCACACCATATGCATTTAGCTCAGATATACTGTACGTGTACAAATTCCAATTTTCCAAAATTGGGGGGCCCATTTACTAAGCCACGTAAGCACCTATATGCGCCCAATGCACATCAATTCTGAGTTACTGTCTGGCTACTGCGTGGCCCATGTGATAATTTCATTTTTTACGCACGACCACTATGCGTGCAGGAAAATATCGTTATTTTCTGGTGCACAGGCGGTGATCGGCATTTGAATGCGTGTTGAGCATTACCGCCCAGTTAACACGTGAGACCTTACCACCAAGTCAATGGCTGGTGGTAAGGTCTCAGACCCAAAATAGACACGCGCCAATTTTCATTTTGCTGCATGTCCATTTTCGGCCACCCAAAAAGTCATTTTTATAGGTGCGCTGAAAAATAATTATGTGTGCGGCCAAAACGGGTGCCTTTTTTCAGCACACCTTAGTAAAAGGACCCCTGGGTTTTCTATGTTTCTTTAGGTTATACATGTGTAAATTGCTTCCAAAATAAGAGATTTAGTGTACGCTAATGTCTTTATTATCTGACAAGCACAGGGCAGGGTGGTGAATGGGAGGGAAAACAGTAGGGACTTGCACCTCACCCTTAACACAGCAGATACCATAGAATATTTAATACCGCCTTGTGGTAACTTGATTATGGGCAAGCCTGGTCTCTGGGTAAAGCAGAGCCACACAGCGGGTTATGGTGAACAAAAATAATATTTTATAAAAATTACCAGGTAGAGGTCCTGTTCGGTTAACAGGTAGGGGAGAAAATATACATAAAAATTGAGTCCTTAGATGTAGGAACCTCATCTTATGGTCTGCTCCTACAAAACCACACATGCACACTCTGCTTGACTTTGGCCAGCCAGCCTCTTGCCGATTCAAATATACAGTTCTACAAGGTATCAAGTCAAACTTAGTATACCTGACTCTCATGGTTACAGTTCACATGTATGTGGTGTAGGCATAAGCAGCGTGGCTTCACTGCTTCGATGCTTCTCTCTGGGCCTCTCAATCTAGTTGGGCCCTGGGCTTTTAAACTCCTTGGACTATGCCCCCTGGCTCCGCCCTTCCCATTTCCCTTCCCTCAGGGTGGGAATGTGAGGAGTGTCATTAACAGCGAATGGCAACTTCCTATAAACCCTCTCTCACACCGCAATAGGTGTCATTGTGTATATGTGTTATCTACATTGCAGCTAACATGCACTAACTGAATTTTCTTTGTGTGAACTTCATGGGCAGATGCAGGAAATACAGAGTGAACAACATAAAAAGGGGAGTGACTACTTGTATTGGTGTTTTCCAGTTTTGACAGATCCTGTGCCAGCTGATAACACTACTTTCTTAGAAGTCTCCTGAGGCAGGCGCCTTCTGTGCCGAAATGCAGGATTGTGTTGAGTCATATTTACGGTATTTTCTTGTATAGTGTTGATTTGTTAATAAATATCCTTCAGTTTGGAACCTCAGTGGTCGCTCCCCCTTTTTTTTGTTGTTTGTTCTGTGTTGTTTTTTTCAAATGGGGTCTCTTCTGCTTTTGTTTTTTTCAGATGCAAGAAATATCCTCAACAGTTAATGCAGAGACTTTACAGTTAAAGTGTGGTAATTTGGGCAATTAAGAGGAGATTCTATAACAGTATGTTTAGTCTCTCCAGTAATTATTGGTGATGTTTCTTGCATCCGTCCATGCAGTTAACACAGAGAACATTCAGTTAGTGCACATTAACTGAACTACAAATAACACATATGCAAGACATCAGCTATTGAGGCGGCAATTAAATGTTCTGTTTTATATGTTTCATTAAGTATAAGGTGAAGTCCCTGCTGTTTTCCTTCCCATTCACAGCACTATTCTATGTTTGTCAGTTAAAAAAAAAGATTAGTGTACACTAAAGCTCTCATTTTTGTTTAATATATATATATATTGATTATGATATCACATTACCAAACATACAAAACCAGCTCTCCCTTATATTACTCATCCAAACTCTGGCAACTTACTCAACTCCAGAGAAAAAGCTTCCTCCTTAGCTACCACACCAAGGAGTCCGTTTACTAACTTGTGGCAAAAAATGGCCTTAGCTTGCAGCCATGAAAATGACCTTTTTCTATTTTTTTGTATTAATGGCCATGCACTAATGTTAGAATCAACTACAAGAATTGTTGAAGAGAGAGCACATGTCAATAACAGCCCAACAAAATACAGTTCTCAGTCAAAGCCTAATCAAGGGAACTCTGAGAATTGTATTTTGTTGGGACATCCTGCACTAACGTTGACATTAGTGTGTGAACTAAACAATGAAAATAGGGTTGAGATACTTAGATCAGTCAGATGGAAGTAAAAAATTATTTAGGTACTCAAAGAAATTACTTCAAGCAAGTACTTTTTGTGTCTTTAAGAGGAAAAGGCCTCAAGAAACCCCTTGGCACATAGAAAAGTCAATAGGGGGTTGGACTTCCTCATCATTTTGGGCACCTTTTTGTGACTTCATCATGATTGAAAGAGATCTAAACCAAAATTCTAACTTTTAGCCCTGGATGTTTTTGCTTTGTTCCATTACGGTAGAAAAACCTCCTAGTTTTTGGAACGCCCATATCCCACCCCAACATGCTTCCAACAGAACCCAAACATGCCCCCTTGTCATTTGAACGCATTGCATATGAACTGCACAGAAAAACACTTTAAAATGGGTTTCAAAAACAGCAATTTGGATGTTTTGGGAACATTTTAAAAATGAGCCCATATATCACTCTTGCCGAATGAGACGATGATACTGGTTTATAATTTTGAAGCACTTCTGGATATGATGATGGTTTCTTAGGAGTAGACAAACAGTTGCAACTTTCAAAAGATCAGGTACTATGCCTTGCAAGAAAGAGTAGTTAACAATAGCTGCTAGAGGTGGTTTATACATACCTTCTAGACCCTTGAACAAAAATGGAGAACACACATCTTGTGAATACTGGGTGGACCTAATAGCCCAAACTTCCTCAACCCTAACACAGTCAAATGATTTCCACTTACTCTCACAAATAAGTCTGCAATAGTTACACCCATAAATCTTTGAGAATGAGCTAGTAAGCATTTGTACTTTTTCAGAGAAAAAGAAATCACTAAGACTCCAAGATATCTAAAATAATCCTCTGCTTTTATGGATATTCCAAACAAAATAGGTATTATTGTAGAACAGGCTTGTAGACCATAACATTGGCATTCACACGCTACCAACCATTCACAGCAATAATGGGAAATGGGACAAGATATACCGCCTTTCTGAGGTTTTTGCAACTACATTCAAAGCGGTCTACATATATTCAGGTACCTATTTTTTTGCACCAGGGGCAATGGAGGGTTAAGTGACTTGCCCAGAGTAACAAGGAGCTGCAGTGAGAATCAAACGCAGTTCCCAAGTACAATAAATGTAAGGGTTTGCCAGCTTTATTAACATAACATTAAGTTACACTTGTAATTTTTGATCTAGAAGCCATTCCCAAGCTTCCCATCATGTTCACATCATCTCAATATCACTCCAGGTAAGTTGGTCCCAACTTAACGCATGTCAAATTCACATTTATTATATCCCCAAGCATGACTTGCAGTATTGCCAAATCATGCTAACTCCCCCGGGTACATGGTGGCAATGCACATGGACCCACCCTCCTCTGACATTACTTCCACATCATCCATTCTTTCAAAACCCCAAGGAACCATTTTCAAATAAGGATGGCAAATTTTACTCTACTGCGATATCCCCTCCTCCTCCCAATCCCACAAAATGAACATTTTTAAGTGCTTAGTAACAATGGACCAGATCATATCCCAAAACTCAAAAAAGGGGGTGGGAGTGTGGGTTGTCACCTGTCCCCTCCCGAGTTCCCTCACTAAAAACCTCTTGAGCCCACCATAATGTCTTTCTTTACATATCTCCTAAATATGATTGTTGCTTGATTCAAATCAGCTGTGCTGCTATGTATGTGCCCCAGTGAGATCCAATGTTGTTTATGTGCTCTTGATCACAGTATGTTGTTGTGAAGTTTTCTCAAATAGATGTTTTTTTGGTATATCAGACTGCATCAAGAGAGACAATGATACTCCACAGACCCCTGAAGCAGGCACTTGCCGAAACACTGGCCATATCTGGTCACTTTAAAAAGAAACATCTTTATGCCAAGCCAGTTCTGAAGGCCCCTTGTGCTTTTTTTCTTTCGTTAAAATATAGCATTAGGCAGAATCAACATGCAATAATGTCAGTGTTTTCAAGAACCTGTTCAAAAGTTTAACGTGACCGTCTTACGCTAGTAGTAAGCACACTTTTTATTTGAGTAGTTGTTGCTATATTTCCAGCTAATTTTCAAAGGGCTTTTCCATGAATAAATAAGTGTTTAACCACAAACAAAGGCTCTTTAAAAATTGCTCTGCCCCTGTGTAGGAGAAATTACTTATTATATGTTATACATTGAGCAGAACATTTTCTTCAAGTCAAAAAAACAAACTGTTGTGGGAAAGGTTATAGTAGGCTGGCAAAAAGTAAGTGGGGATTTCATTTTGAGATTCCTTTACCTGTTGTCTGAAGGTATACTCTCCTTACTCAACAATTAGGGGGTCCTTTTACTAAGGTGTGTTGAAAATGGCCTGTGGTAGTGTAGGCGCGTGTTTTGGATGCACACAGAATCATTTCTCAGCGCATCTGTAAAAATGCCTTTTTAAACATTTTGACCATAAATGGACGTGTGGCAAAATGAAAATTGGCGTGCGTCCATTTTGCGTCTGAGACCTTACCACCACCCATTGACTTAGTGGTAAAGTCTCAAGCATTAACTTGGCGGTAAAGGTCTATGCACGTAGAATGCCTTTTCCTGCCCGGTAGCGCCACATGCCAGTAGTGCCGCATGCCGGTAGCGCCGCATACCGCCCAGGTCATGCAGTAGCCGGGCTGTAATCCCAAATTGATGTGCATTGGGCGCACCTAGGCGCCTAAGCGGCTTAGTAAAAGGGCCCCTAGGCTAGGAAAGAGAGACGCAAAGTGCAAAGTCCCCGCAAGCCTGCAAGCATTGTCTCCAGGCTGAAAATTACCCTACCTAATAACAAAACAGGAATTAAAAATCAAAAGAAAAAAAAAAAAAAGAAAGCATCTCTTTAATACACAATCAGTATGTAATCTTATTAGTCTTGTGCTGGCAACATTTGTTCAGTTCAGCACAGAATGCAGAGTTGCATCTTGCATTTGCCTTGGCAGGGATATGGAAAGCTAAAAGGCCGTTCAGTATTTCATCAAGAATAAACAAACATTAGATGGCACTAGTTTGCAAATTAAAATGAAGATGTGTTTGTCTTTCATACAAATAAGGCCTGAAATTCCTTGGCAAGATAAGAAGCGTGTTTCTCACTGTAGTATTCTGAAGCTGATTATAGTGTAACGCAAATCTTGAAACACTACAGTCACACAATATGGAACAACCTACACATACTTAAGAAGTGCATGAGTAAAGGAGAAGGTTTGCAACATTAAGAACAAAAGGACCAACTTTGTAAGCACTGTTCAAATCAGACAATAGCACCCTGTTTTACTGAGAAGGAGAGAAGGGTCAACTATGTGGATGAGAGGGAGAAAAGGGGGCAAGTTGTGTGTGGATAAGAGGAAGAGAAGGGGACAACTGTATGTGGATGTGAGAGAAAGAAGGGGAACAAGCTGCACATGGATGAAAGGGAGAAAAGGGCAAGGAGAGGGAGTCATGTCATACATGGAGGGGAGGGAAAAGGGAGAAATGCAGCACATAGAAGGGGATGGAGAGGAGAGGGGGACATGTTGCTTATGGATGGGAGGAAAAGGAAAGGGGGATATTCTGCTCATAATTGTTTGCTTTTTTGGAAATATATTGCTCATGGATGTTAGCTTTTTTGGAAATACATATCTTTTCTAATTTTGTATTTAGCAGAGTATGGAAGAAAATGTATCTGTTATTTTTATCAGTATTTTCACTGTGCATATAATCTGGCTTTCATGGGGGGGGAGGTCTTCAGTTTCTGTCTGCATGTTTTATGTGGCCCCCTATTTTGTATCTGTTGAGAGTCTGTCCGTGTTCATGTGCGAATGAGGTGAAGGATTCTACTGGCATGTAGTGTCTGGGTAGGAATCTGTAACAGTCCAGCTTGTTCCAATTTCCCAGTAGAAGATATATTGGTATATAAGGTGAGAACTAGTCTAACAGTAAGTCATATGTCATATTTAATGTCAATACATTTATTGTGAAAAAAATTAGTCTATTGGGATGAATAACAAACATGCCCCCTTGTTTATTAAGCCATGCTGGTAGTGCGCTCATGCCAACATAGCCCGTTCACTTTGAATGGGTCGTGTTGGCATTGCCAGGTGGCTTAGTAAACAGGGAAGCATAGGTTGCCTACAGATAGAACAGTGTGGCAAAAATCAATTGACCTTTTGGAATTTACAATAAATAATATTATATGTTTTAATATTATTTGTAAATTGGCTGTTGCTTGTGCATATCATTTGTGCCAATAGAATGTATAATACAGTTACGTACATATCTACAGGTGGATTTTTTTTTTGAGAGAAAGCCTGTTGTTAAACATTTCCAGCACACCACTGAGTATAATCTTTATAGAATAAGGCTCTAAGGGCCCCTTTTACAACGGCGCGCTAGCATTTTTAACGCACACTAAAAATAGGCGTACTCTAAATGCTAGAGATACCCATATATTCCTATATGTTCCATATAGTGCTGGAGATGAGTACATAACTTATAATGTTCAATACGTTACATGTGTGAGTTCCACTCACTTTCCTCCCTTAGGTATACCTACCTGTAAAATACATGCTATGTAAGATATGAGCATACTTACAGAATCATTTTTGGCATATACAAACATATGTGTATACATACATGTCATTATTCTAATGACTTATGTGCATAACAGGCATTTGACTGTTCAAATGTGTTTTATAGAATTGCCCTGTTAGGGGGTAATTTCATTGCAGGTTGACTACGTGAAATGTGCTTACTTTTTGCTTATTCTAGAAAGGTAACCTAAGTGCCCACGTGTCTTTATAAAAAAGGCATATACAGTGATTCCCAGTAGAGCACAAATTTTATACCTGATAGAACGGTAGAGAATGAAAAAGCTGTGATTATATGAGTTATTCCCATTCTAGCCACTAAGGGAAAAGTGGTTTATCAAATTCTTATTAAACTAAATCAAACGAAACAGCTCACTGCTAGAAAAACAAACACAGTGGTAAAGAAGAAAAACATAAAGAATGGGATTATTGATAGAAATGTCAGTGTCAACTTCTGCCAATGTTTAAAAAATAGCCTTAATATCAAGTCTCTGTCTGGCTCCAGGGTGAATATAGCCAACAAGTTCCCCGTCCAGCTGCTGTCTTTTGATAATCTTCTAAAGGCTGAGGCATATTGAAATGTCCAGAGACAATTCACCCTCCTCAATTTCCCCAGAGCCTCACATGTTGAGAGTTAATACATCTTAATAATGGGGGAAATGATTCTGCTGATACCCCAAGAATCTCCAGGCAATATTTCTGCAATATCTGCTGGCTCTCCTCACCAACTATTATCCCAACTCTACAGATCTCACCGCGACCTCTCTAACCTCATCTCTATTCCTCTACTCCCCTCCTCTTCTCTGCCCTTCTCTTGCGCCCTATGGAATGCCCGCTCTATCTGTAACAAACACCCCTATATCCAGGACCTCTTTATCTCGCGTCAACTCCATTTGCTCGCCATAACAGAAACCTGGCTCTGCCCTGATGACTCTGCTTCAGTCGCAGCCCTCTGCCATGGCGGTTATCTTTTTTCACATACTCCTCACCCTGTGGCGGTGTTGGACTACTTCTCTCTCCCTCCTGCAGATTTCAACCCCTTCTTCCACCTCAATCTCACTGTTTGTCCTCCTTTGAAGTCCACTCTATCTGCCTTTTCTCTCCTCTGCCTCTTCGAATAGCGGTCATTTATCGTCCCCCTGATAAGTCCTTTTCACCCTTTCTCAGTGACTTTGATGCCTGGCTTGCCTTCTTCCATGATCCTTCCTCCCCCTCTCTCATCCTTGGTGACTTTAATATTCCTGCTAATGATCCTTCCAACTCTTATATTTCCAAGTTACTCGCTTTAACATCCTCCTTTAATCTCCAACTATGCTCCACCTCCCCCACTCATCAAAATGATCACTCTCTTGATCTCATCTTCTCCTCCAACTGTTCACCCTCTGGTTTCCTTGCCTATGACCTTCCCCTCTCTGATCACCATCTTATAACTTTCACACTTAAATCTTCTCCCTCCCAGTCCCGTACTATCTTATCTAATTTATCTAGGAATCTTCACGATATTGACCCTTCATCTCTTCTTGATCTTTCCGCTGCTTTTGACACTATCGATCACAGCATACTCCTCGATACCCTGTCCTCACTTGGATTCCAGGGCTCTGTCCTTTCCTGGTTCTCTTCCTACCTCTCCCTCCGCACCTTCAGTGTTCACTCTGGTGGATCCTCTTCTACTTCTATCCCTCTGCCTGTTGGCGTACCTCAGGGTTTTGTTCTTGGTCCCCTCCTCTTTTCTATCTACACTTCTTCCCTTGGTTCATTAATCTCATCCCATGGCTTTTTCTACCATCTCTATGCTAATGACTCCCAAATCTACCTTTCTACCCCTGATATCTCACCTTGCATCCAAACCAAAGTTTCAGCATGCTTGTCTGACATTGCTGTCTGGATGTCTCAACGCTACCTGAAATTAAATATGACCAAAACCGAGCTTCTCATTTTTCCCCCCAAACCCACCTCCCCACTCCCCCCGTTTTCTATTTCTGTTGATGGCTCTCTCATTCTCTCTGTCTCCTCAGCTCGAAACCTTGGGGTCATCTTTGACTCTTCTCTCTTCTTCTCTGCTCATATCCAGCAGATCGCCAAGACCTGTCATTTCTTTCTTTACAACATCTGTAAAATCCGCCCCTTTCTTTCTGAGCACTCTACCAAAACCCTCATCCACATCCTTGTCACCTCTCGTTTAGACTACTGCAATCTGCTTCTTGCTGGCCTCCCACTTAGTCACCTCACCCCTCTCCAATCAGTTCAAAACTCTGCTGTCCATCTCGTCTTCCGCCAGGGTCGCTTTACTCATACTACCCCTCTCCTCAGGTCACTTCACTGGCTCCCTATCTGTTTTCGCATCCTGTTCAAACTTCTTCTACTAACCTATAAATGTACTCACTCTGCTGCTCCCCAGTATCTCTCCACACTCGTCCTTCCCTACACCCCTTCCCGTGCACTCTGCTCCATGGATAAATCCTTCTTATCTGTTCTCTTCTCCACTACTGCCAACTCCAGACTTCGCGCCTTCTGTCTCGCTGCAACCTACACCTAGAATAAACTTCCTGAGCCCCTATGTCTTGCCCCATCCTTGGCCACCTTTAAATCTAGACTGAAAGCCCACCTCTTTAACATTGCTGTTGACTCGTAACCACTTGTAACCAATCACCTCCACCTACCCTCCTCTCCTCCTTCCTGTACACATTAATTGATTTGATTACTTTATTTTTTGTCTATTAGATTGTAAGCTCTTTGAGCAGGGACTGTCTTTCTTCTATGTTTGTGCAGCGCTGCGTACGCCTTGTAGCACTATAGAAATGCTAAATAGTAGTAGTAGTAGTAGCACATTTCACCTGTATTTAAGAAAATAAGAATATAAGAATAGGCTTACTGGGTCAGAACAATGGTCCATTCAGCCCAGTATCCTGTTTCCAGCAGTGGCAAATTCCAGGGCAAGCAGTGTCTTCCTCATGTCTATCTTAATAGCAGTTGTCATGAAACACCTAGCCACCAACCTGGGGCTACCCTGTGGCTACTTAGAAGGTCTATCCGCCTGCACCTGATGCTTGTGCTCTACACTAGCATCCTCCTCCCAATGACTGGGTCCCAACCACCTCTGGGCGAGTATCCCACTCTCAAATTATCCCCAGAGATTTCAAGGTTACTGGAGGCCACACTCCTAGTGGTCCCACATTTCCCAGAAAGCACTCACAGACCCAATACACAAACCACCAGGATTCTTGATCAATTCAGACAAGCAGGGGCAACAAACTAAAACTGTTTATTGTCTGAAAAATTGAACAGTGAAACAGAAAAAGTGCAATCAGCAGAACAATAACAGGTAACTGAAATATGGATCAATTATAACACTAACTAAATATTTGTATACTAACTAATTAGCGACAGTCCAGATGCAGTCCATGTATTTGCAAAGGTGAAAAGAAGAGAAAACGTCAGCCAGTATGGTTAAAAGATGAAGTAAAAGAGGCCATTACAGCCAAAAGATTGTCCTTCAAAGAATGGAAAAAGGACCCAAATGAAGAAAATAAGAAGCAACATAAGCACTGGCAAGTCAGATGCAAAGCATTAATAAAGAAGAATAAAAAAGAATGTGAAGAGAAACTTGCCGCAGAGGCTAAAACTCACAGTAACAAGTTTTTCAGGTACATCAGAAGCAGAAAGCCCACGAGGGAATCTGTGGGACCGTTAGATCACGAAGGAGCAAAAGGGACACTCAGGAAAGACAAGGCAATAGAGGAGAAACTGAATGAATTCTTTGCTTTGGTCTTTCTCACAATTTCAAATATGGATAGGATGAATGGCTTATGAGTGGTGTACGGGGAGTTTGAGCATGAGCACGACATATCCTCAAGGGAAGTGAAATCCTTATGCAACTTTTTGAATCATTGAGATTTATTTGTATTATTCTGTTATTTGCATATGTATGTGGGGTGTAACATGCAGTATTTTCAAGCACATGATTTATTGTATCTCCTTATGTTTATATGCTAGGACATCTGAGTCATTTGAATTTTGAGTAATCCAACAAGTATAGTGCCATGTATACTGAATACTGTTGAATATAGGTACAAATGAGTACATAGGAACTTAAGTTCATTATAGAATATATTATATATGAGTGCACATGGTTGAACATATCGATTCAGAATTGACCATTACCAGAGGAGCTGTGGATGGCTTTGTTGTATGTACATACACGATTTAAGGAGGTGGAACATCTAATGTGCTATGATGGTTCCATCTGTGACACTGCCACATATTCCTTTTGGGGATATAATGGTTGGAATGGGTACAGACTGAACATATTAATACACATATTATTACTTTGTGAGATTGTTTTGTGGTGAGTTGTTGTTTTATGCATAATTCTGAGATATAGTAGTAATTAAATTTTATCTGCCAGACCCTCGACCATTCTCCTAAGCTTCAGAGATCCCTTCTCATAGCTTCTACTCCCTCAATGTTCAATGTAGTGATGGCCACATGTTTCTCCTGCTGCTACCATCCAGATGTGTCCAGTGTGATTACTGTCAGTATAGTATGCAAAATTCCACAATTGGATAGCATCCATGAAAAGCCAAGGGCATCCATGAAATGCCAAGGGCCTGAGAATGTCCTTTCATCCCACTTAATAGCTCTCAGGATTAGTCTGCTATTGAGATAGACATGGGGGAAGCCACTGCTTGCCCTGGGATCAGTAGCATGGCATCTTGCACTATTTGGGATTCTGCCAGGTACTTGTGACCTGGATTGGCCACATGCAAATGAGCTGCTCGCTGTTAGCTCATTTGCACACGATTTCCTTCCTAAGGAGGGGAAGCCAGTGCAGAGCAGCCAAGCGTTATGCGCGTTGGGTGTGCATAGGCGCCTATGCGGGTTGGGCTCCTCAGAGAGATAAACACATCTCCACCATCAAGTGCTTCTGTAAACCCCAGATCCAATGGATAAGCTAGATAGGGATTATGTGTGACAGTGCAGGTATAAATGTGTATACCTTTATGCATGTAACCCCAGGACAACTTTATAAAAGCTTTTCTATGTGAGTAGAATATTTATCTATAAAACATTTTTTATATATTACCTCTGTAGTATATGCAAGATCATCTGAAGCAGCTCATTAAAGGTTTTTTTTTTAATAAAGATTAGCTCGTTATCTGCCATGGGGCCCATAGGAATAAAATGGGTCATGTGGCAAACAGCATGCAATATCCTTTAGTAAAAGACCCCCCTAATTTTGAATTCAGCAAAAAAAAAAAAAAAACAGCATGCAAAACTGTTTCACAGGTGATGTAGTTCATTTTCTGTCCCTGTAGCAAAATTCTATGAGCAAGTTTGCATCCGATTTCATTGCATGGGTAGTAAAGTTGTGCATGAAGGAAGACACTAACCCACAGGAAACCCCCATGGGTTAGTGCATTGCTATCTTTGACTTAAGAGTGTGGGAGCAAGTAGCAGAAGCCAGCTGTTAGAGCCATGTGGTATAACCACAGACAGCAAAATGAATCATATTTTTTTTGCTCCAGTTAGAATGAAAACTCCTTTACATGATAACCTGTTGCTTTATTGACACATGAGCAGCTATGGTAGAACCAGCTTATATTCCTTCAAACCAAGGGCTAGACATACTGAAAGGTTTTCTCCATTTCCCCCGGATTCTATAAACAGTGACTGAAGTTACACACAAATCACTGCATGCAGCCGATTTGCACATACAATTTAATTGTTTAATAAGCAATCAGCACCAATTATTTATTTATTTATTTATTAAGCTGTATTCACTGCCTTTTTGAAGGAATTCACTCAAGGCGGTGTACAGTGAGAATAAATTAAACATGAGCAACAGACAATTACAGCAGTAAAAATATTAAAATAACAATACAAAGTATGGCATAGTATACTACTTGAAAACTCAAAACTCAAAAATACTGAATAACAAAAAACAAAACAAAATAATATCACCTAATTTACTTGTAATCTTCAACCACTGCAGTGGAGGGGAGCTGGACCTGGTTGGATATTACAAGCTGATATCATTTAGTTGCTGCAACCACCTGAGACTTGCGGAACTTTTTGGACATTTTTTCAGTAGTTTATGTAGTTTTCCTGATATTAACTCTAGAGAGATTTTGCAGTTTAAACTTTTTCCTCTGATTTTTTGGCTTCAGCGTTTTTTTCTCCCTATGAGGAGTTGTTTTCCGCTGAAGTTTATTTTCAGAGGATTGATTGAAACCGGTGATAAGTGCCTTTTTTTTAGGGATAGACCATCTCTGTAGGTACCCTGGGCTATTGAGGTTTAGTTTCTTTAATATATTATTTATCTGTAATTTCTGGGGTTACTGCTGGATTCTAGGGCAAATTAGATGATATTATAGTATACTACTTACAATGTCAACAAAATACTTAACAGAACATTTTAATCAACATTGTAGGGTATAATGTCAACACAATACATAATAGAACGTTTTAATTGACAGTGTAGGGTATAATTAAAGATGGAACATACAGATAGGTTAGAGAATAAGAGGAGTTAGAGAATAAGGTGACTAATTTAAAGAAAGTTGCACATGAGGTCAGAGAGATGGTTAAATATTATCTCAGCTAGGGTAGGAGTGGATAAACATGTCCTTCTGCAGTATGCACAGCCCCTGTCACTCCTTGTGTGTGTGTGAATGGGACTAACAAGTTAGTTAATTATTGGCCGTTAGCAAGCAATTATTGACTTTAATTGGCATTAATTAGGATTTACATGCAGTCATGATCAGCACGTAAATCATAATGTATGTAAATTTGGAAGGCATGGCAAGGGACATTTCGGGGGCATAAGAATTTGACTGAGCCACACCTAATTTAGGCACTGGCATTTACACCTGCTTTGAGGCGCAGTTTATGCCCTAAGTGTTATTTTATAAAGGACACATATGCCTTATACAATAGCACTCAGCTGTAAAGTTTTCAGCACCGATTTTTAGGCACCACTTATAGAACTGACCACTTTGTGTCTGAGGTAAAATTGCATTGTAAATAGTAGGAATATGCATTTGTTTGTAATGACATAGGAATTGTCAGTGACATTCCCCACAGGGGGAAAAACATCATTTCTGTTTGTGTGTCATTAATGGGACTTGATATACTGCTTTTCTGTGTATTTTTTTTGCAACTATATTTATAGTGGTTTACATAGCAGTGGTGTAGCCCAGGTCCACCCACTTTGGGCTCAGGCACACCCAGTAGCAGCACACCTATGGTGTGGCTGGCAGGGATTCCCAAGCCCCACCAGCTGAAAACTCCCAACGACTGTCCCTCCTGCATAACTTGTAAATAGCAGATGGCATGCAGGTGAGACAAGGAGAGACCAAATCACCTGTGGGACAGGGAGGGGTTCTTCTGCCCACCCATCTTGGGTCCAGGTCCACTCAAAGTTGGGTGTCTGGCTACACCCCTGTTACATAGTATACACAGGTATTTATTTGTACCTGGGGCAATGGAAGGTTAAGTGACTTGCCTAGAATCACAAGGAGCTGCAAAGGGAACTGAGCTCAGTTCCCCAGGATCCAAGTCTGCTGCACTAACCACTAGGCTATTACTCCACTCCAGTCTTGGAAGAGTGTATCCTTTTTGCAAAGAGTGTGCACTCTTTCAGAATGTGCAGCCTTTTTCAAACGTGCACACATGCACGAATAATGCGCACATGCTCATTCTTTCTGAAAGAGCGTCCCCTTTTTGCAAACAGTGCTTGAAAAGAAGTTGCACTCCTTCGAAAGAGGGCATGCTGTTTCCAAAAAAGTACACACTCTTAGCATTGCTCCGATATTTAAAAAAAGCCAAAAACATTCCCAAACAAAATGAACATTTTTGCAAATGAAATGGGAAATAAAACAGCACGAAAAGTTTTGAACTATACGTCTGTAGTAAAGAAGTCACACAGTTACTATTTGAAAAAAGGGTGGGGATACTAAATTCCCTGCCAACAAATGCTTCTAGGCATCACTGGCCCAGTAGATGGGTTCACAAGTTTTGTGGCACAGTCTGACAAATATTCACTGTAACCAGTGTTTTGTTTCTAGAGAAAAAGGTGCCGGTACTCAAATGCCAGGCCACCCTTGAGGGTTGGGGTGATCACTGAGGACCCACCCCACAATAGCCAGCTGCCCTACAACCAGTCACAGAATAGGGCCTAAGCTCTTTCATTAAAACTTGTGGACCACGGGTCAATTTTAGCAGACAATGAAAAAGGTGCCAGTACTCAGTACCCCCAAGTACCCCCTCAAAAAAAGCCCTGACTGTAACATTCTGGCATATTTTCCTCCAAAATCTACTGCTATTTAGTTCTTTGCTTGCTAAGTAAAAAAGTTCTACAGCATCCATTTAATGACAGGAATGTGGTTCCCATTATTTGCAATCCCCTATTGTATCATGTCAGTACTTTGATAGAACAAAACAATTTATGCTTAAACCCCTGGGTAAATGTACTTATGAAATTCCAATAAATGGAACATAAAAGCTTAAAAAAAGAACAGTTTTTTTTTTCCATTAGAGATAACAAAAAGCCTAGGTAATTTTTTTAAAATCAGTGTTACAGCAGAGATGGTCATTCCTATAACATCCTTTACTAATATATTTTAGGCTTCATCAATTGGTGTTCAAAATTAATTTGGTAGGTTCTGTTTATGTTTATTATGTTAAATTATATAAACATGCAGTATCCTATCAAACAAAGAGGAAAATTCCATAAGAGGACATCTGGTAGGAACCTATTCTATAAAGGAACCTAGGTACCTTCTTTCCTTTATACAATGCTAGCCTAACCAAGTTTGTAGGAACTGGAGGAGTGGCTTAGTGGTTACAGCACCAGGCTTGACCTCCACAGGTGGTAGGCTCAAATCCCACTGCTGCTCCCTGTGATCTTGAGCAAGTCACTTAGGGGTCTTTTTACTAAGGCGTGCCAAAACATGGCCTGCATTGGTGTAGGCACATGTATTGGACGCACTCTGGTCCATTTTTCAGCACACCTGCAAAAAAGGCCTTTTTTTTTTTGCTGAAAATGAACGTGCAGCAAAATAAAAATTGGCGTGCGTCCATTTTGAGCCTGAGACCTTACCACCACCCATTGACTTAGCAGTAAGGTCTCATGCATTAACCGGGTGGTAATCATCAGCGCACGTACACTGCTAATTACCACATGGTTAGTGCCACGCAGTAGAAAATAAAAAATATAACTTAGAATGTGAGCACTCCTGAGACAAATAAATGCCCACGTTACCTGAATTTAACTCACCTTGAACTACCTAATGAAAAAGGTGCGAGTAAAATCCAAATTAATAAATATATAAGAGTTGGTGTAAATTTTAATGTCTAAATGCTGCAGACAAACAAGTAACTTACACGTTACGCATGTGCGATTCTCACCCATTCTCTGACCTGTGCATGCTTCCCTTCCAAATATGTGCTACATTAGAATAATGCTTAGCTGAATCTTTGACAATGGAGTATGTATGTACACACATATGAGTAAAAATGCCACCATAGTTGTGTAAATGTTAATGACTATGTTCAGTGTTTTGTTTTGTTTTAAAGGAAAAATTGTGCCAGTGCTCATTTAAAGCCAACCTTAGGGGTCAGGGAAATTATTGATGGGTCTTTCCCTACAGTAGCCATGCCCCCACAGTAGCCACACCCTTATCACCAGCCATGCAATATATAAAAAAAAGTGGCATTGCAATTGTTACACCAGTCCCTAGTATACCAACACATTTCTTCTTGGAAAAATAGAACAAGATTTTGTACATTGAAGCTTCATATCAGCAAAATACCTCACCTCAGTCGCAGTCACATAGAACATGAATATTATATTGCCTTAAAACACCAATATACACCAGAAATTAAATCACAAGAAGTACCATTTACTGCCACAACCTGGCAAAGAGCACAGCTGAGATCAAATTAATGCTATAAAAATATATCTTACAGTGGTAGTGGGACAGTGGACTGGTTCAGATTACCCCCATGACCTAGAGCTGTATGGTAGCTCATAAGCTTTTCAGATTTAAACCGGGGGCTTCTTTTACAAAGCCGCGCTACTGATTCTCAGTGTGGCAAATGAGAGGAAGCCCATTCAATTCTTGTGGGCTTCTCATTTGCCGTGCAGGAATCGCTAGTGCGGTTTTGTAAAAGAAGCTCTCTATGAGTAGCTCCAACTTAAAGCAAACAAATTATTAAGGACTGCAGGGTCATGTGGAGGGGCATAATCGAACTGGGCGCCCAAGTTTTCCTGAGGGCGTCCTGCGAAGGGGTGGGGAAACCCATATTATCGAACCAAGATGGGCGGCCATCTTTCGTTTCGATAATACGGTCGGGGACGCCCAAATCTCAACATTTAGGTCAACCTTAGAGATGGTCGACATAAATGTTGAGATGGTCGAACTTAGAGATGGTCATCCCCGGTTTTCGGCCATAATGGAAATCAAGGACGCCCATCTCAAAAATGACCAAATCCAACTCATTTGGTCATGGGAGGAGCCAGCATTCATAGTGCACTGGTCCTCCTGACATGCCAGGACAGCAACCTGACACTGAATCCTTAGCGATTCGGAAAGGAATGGGCATGCATGAAGGAAATCACATGCAAATGAGCTGCTTGCTGTTAGCTTATTTGCACATGAATTCCTTCCTAAGGAGGGGATGCCAGTGCAGACCAGCCAAGCGTTATGTGTGGCTGCTCTGCGCATGCCAAAGATGGCTTCATACATGTAGGCAAGATGTGTGTATAATAGCCATCTACAACCTTAATAAAAACACAAGTCCAGGTGAAAATGTCCAAGTGCTAGTCAGGAACGTCCTTTTTTTTGAGAATGGGTGAAGGACGTCCAAGTTTTAGGCGCCTTTGCTATGCCTCCATCCCTGCGACGGGCAGTTGAGGATGTCGAAAATGTGAATGTTTCTGTGAGAAGGATGTCCGTGCCTTTGCTATTAGACTGTAAGCTCTTTGAGCAGGGACTGTCTTTCTTCTATGTTTGTGCAGCGCTGTGTGCGCTTTGTAGTGCTATAGAAATGCTAAATAGTAGTAGTAGTACTCTGCTATGCCTCTGACATGCCCTTTGTTTATTTATTTGGATTTTGAATCACAAGTAGCAGCAGTGCTCTAACTACTAGGCCACTCCTCCACTCCACTCTACTTCACTCCCTTAACATTTGGCCATCCCTGTGGGGGGGGGGGGGGGGGCAGTTCAGGACGTCCAAAATGTTTGAAAGAAGGATGTCCACGCCTTCACTTTGCCTCCGCTGACACACACACACCTCCCCCCCCAGGGACCTGCATACTGCTGCGATGGACCTGAGTATGATATTTGAGGCTGGCAAAAAAAGTTTTTAAAGTTGTTTTGTTCAGGGTGGGAGGGGGTTAGTCACCACTGGGGGAGTCAGAGGAGGTCATCCCCAATTCTCTCCAATGGTCATCTGGTCAGTTCGGGCACCTTTTTGAGGCTTGGTCGTAAGAAAAAATGGACCAAGTAAAGTCGGCCAAGTGCTCGTCAGGGACGCCGTTCTTTTTTCTATTATCGTTCGAGGACGCCCATCTGTTAGTCCAGCCTCCGACGCCCCCTTGAACTTTGGTCGTCCCTGCAATGGGAAGCAGTTGGGGATGCCCAAAATCGGCTTTTGATTAAGCCAATTTGGGCGACCCTGAGAGAAGGACGCCCATTTTCCGATTTGTGTCGAAAGATGGGCGCCCTTCTCTTTAGAAAATAACCCTGCTAGTCCGAACACGACTGACAAACTCTTCCAGGTGCACAACAGGCATTTGCAGCCTATCAAGTAGAGCAGTGGTTCCCAAAATGTCCTGGGAGCTCCCCAGCCAGTCAGATTTTCAAGATATCCATAATAAATATCCATGAGATAGAACTGCATGCAACAGATAAAAATAGAGGGGTTGATATTCATGAGAGGCTCCTGCCCATTTAAATCATTTCTGACCACCTAATTGTTAGTGATATTTATCAGCACTTAACCAGATAGTCCTGATGAATGTGACCACCCCTGTACCATTTGGTTAGTACCAAGGTGGTCCATGGGTGGAGCCTGACGTAACTTTAGCTGCAAAGGTAACTGGGCACAGGTCTGAATATTGGCCCATGCCCAGTTAACTTTCAGGTTGCGGTATCTGCCTTCCTGGTGCTGTCTTCCCTCCCCTGTGATGCCAATCCCCTTCCCTCCCACCCCCAGGGGCCAGAAGGGCTGACAGAGCACCTTCCTGCCCTCTCATTCCCTAGGGCCTCTCAGGATTACCTCAATGTCCATGGTTACCGTGAACTCTAGTGGTAGTCACACAGCACTCGCAGCCATTTTTGATAATGAGTCATGACAAACAGCAGTGACTTGGCATCACCCTTTCCCATAGGACCCTACTGGACCACCATGGATCTTGAGGTAGGCCTGGGAGGGCCTGAGGGTGTGGTGGGGGGCTCAGTGCCAGATTTGTTTTCCTTCAGTGAGATGAACATTGTATAGTTTGGTGATTATGACTTACCTAACACATTTTTGATACCAGCTACAGGAGAACTTCTGCAGATAACTAAGAAGTCTAAAATCTTAGCTGTTATACTTGATTTGAATCTATCTTTTGATGATCAAATTGCAGCCTTGACAAAAAATTATATTTCAGATTACCCCAGTTAAGGGCAATAAGATCTAGCTTAAGCATGACGTGCTTTCGGGCTATAGCTCAATCAGTCTTCTTACCATATTTAAACTATTGTAATACTTTATATGTAGGTTTAACATCAATCACAGCTGCTTCAGAATACTGCTGCTAGACTGATTTTGAAAGCTAGTAGATTTGAAGAATTTCTCCTCTTCTTGAAAGATTACATTGGCTTCCAGTTTATTCACGTATAAAGTTCAAAATAGTTTGTATGATCTTTAAAAGTTTGGCAAGTTAAAATGCAGTTTGTCTTTCTAAGTGTTCAACATTATTATCTACAGGGCATGCTTCTCGTTCCATCAATTCTAGTTTGCTGTTTTCTCCAACTTATAGGGGGATTATGAAGAAACGTATTTGCTTAACTGTTTTCAGTATCTTGAAACAAAAATAGGTCTATTCAACATTATTTTTCATTTAGAAAACAGTTGAAGTCTATTATTTTCAGAGATAAGCATAGTTTGACTTATGTTATTAATTAATGCCTGGAATTCCATCTAACTGAGATGCTTCTTGTCTTGTAATCCGAAGTGAATCCATTTGGAGATATGATGGAATATAAGCTATGAATAGAATAGAATCAAGACTAGGGGAGGCACTGAAAGCACATACCCTTGCTACATATGGTTTTGGTCGGAGGATATGCAATTCCTCACTTCTAATTTCCATCGGAAAATATTAATTTGTGTTGCTTCAGCCAGGAACATTGCAGTTTCCTGGATGCAGTAATGCAGAGATAATGCCCTTAGTAAGCCCTGTTATTTCTTAAAGGGACCAGCATAAGGTGAACCTCCACCTTCCAACATCCTCAGTTACCGTTCCTAGCCGCCTTACAGACCTTCACTCCCTTACACCCCAGACAGGCCAAACCTCACCCTCACTTTCTGATACTCTCCAAACAGGCAAGATCCCCTGCCCTGATCATAACTCCTGCCTTGGCCCCTACCAGGAGTCTCTATGATGGCTAGTGGCTGGGCAAGAGCGATCCCCAGTTGCTCCTGTCCCATTGACTTCTGACATCCAAATGGCACTGGTCAATACGAACTTATAGTCTGTTGGTTTTAGCACTAGGGTTCAAGCTGCTAAAGTTGGCATTTTTCAATTTATAAAAGCATATGCATAGCAATAAACAAACAAGCAGATCAACAGTTCTGAAACACTGTACAGTTTATTGAAACATTCACTCAACGTGGCCAAATGTCACCCTCAGGCTGCATCATGGGTAAAAACTAATATACAAATAACAACAAAAATATTGAAATCATGTAATTAAATTATCAAATAAAATCCATATAAGTAAAACATATATAAGTTCATATATATAAAATGGAAAATATCAAAATATTCCACATGTAAATTAAAATATATGGAAGTCAGTGCACAAAAACATGATGTGAATCATAGTGGACACTATTTCATTTCAGTGTAAGCTGACATCAAACAAAACAAATCATTACAATTAAAACATAAATCATTTATCGTTTATTTATTTACTATACCATCACATATTGCATAAAAAGTCAGAACGGTTTACAAATCAAAAAACTGTACAATAAGACACACATTAATTTAAACTAGGAATTCCATTGAATGATAGAAAAGAACAAACAAAGGGCCCTGTTTACTAAGCTGCATTATAGGCGTGTTAGCATTTTTAACACACGTTAACTATGTAAGCGCCTACAATATCCTTATAGGCGCCTACACAGTTAGTGCGTGTGCTAATTGTAGGCGTGTTAAAAATGCTAACACGCCTTAGTAAACAGGGCCCAACATGTCCATACCAAAGATAGCAACACAAGCACTCACTCCCGTAACAATCATACATGATTACCTAATATTAACTTCTCCATACAACAGTCTAAAACACTTTAGGCAGCTGTGTGGTCTTCCTACTAAAATGTAGTTTTAAATATCAAAGACTGTTTGGTAAAAATGAGTTTTCAAAGCTTTATGGAAAAGAGAGTATGATTGATCTAACCTAATTGACTGTTGAGAGTTCCCTAATGCTGGGGATAAAAGAACAATGCTGATGCATGGGTTGATTCCCATCTAGCTCTTGAAGGTGGGGGTATAACTAGTCTATTGTCTGTGAGTGAATGTAGCATTTGCGTCGGTATGTATGGAATAGTTAGGTTTGCAAGATAAGATGGGATTGCTGTATAAAGTGCCCTATCCTGCTTATAATCGAAAGAGAAAAACACCTATATTGCGACCCAAATTGGGAGATGGGTGTCTTTCTCCGTGGGCACCCAAATCGGTATAATCGAAAGCCGATTTTGGGCGTTTCCAACTGCAATCCGTCGCAGAAACAGGTAAAGTTGATGAGGGCGTGTCGGAGGCGTGGTGAAGGCGGAACTGGGGCGTGGTTATCGGCCAAGGAAAGATGGGCGTCTTTAGCTGATAATCGAAAAAAAGGCGTTTTTACCGCAATTTTGGGTCACTTTTTTGGACCCTTTTTTTCAGAACAAGTCTCACAAAAGTGCCCCAACTGCCCAGATGACCACCGGAGGGAATCGGGGATGACCTCCCCGGACTCCCCCAGCGGTCACTAGTAGTAGCTTTCAAAATAGGGAAGATTTTAAATGACCCTTAAGGAAACCCACCAGTGCTATGGAGAAGATAGCTAAAAGGTATCCCAGGACAAGATTGATATCTAATTCTGTAATAGAAAAATCCTTGGTACCCTAAAACCAATCATTAAGATGTTGCATTCCTGACGCTACATTTAGATGTCTAATATTTAATAAGTCTATTACACAATGGGGGATATGGCTTATATTAGGGTACAAAAACTGATTACATTACACACGAAAGTACCCTGCATCAATTTATAACACTTATTGTTTAATACAAAGTACCAAAACACAAACATATATCATCTATAGATAAGGTACCCACGGAACTCACTCATACAAAGCTTTCATACCGCCACCCAGCACTAATACATGTGCTCTAGCATTCCATAAAGATTTTTAACAGTGCATATAGCTAAATACATAGGGCATCATCCACTTTCATTGAAGGAGAAATAACCATGTTAAGTAGTCCAGCTGATAAGCACCAGTCTTGAATAGCACCAGTCTTGAATATCAGCACAGCGCTAACTCTCCCGCGCTGTTATGTGTGAACAGTATTCCATCCACTAGTGCACACTCCCCAGTGTTTTAACAGCTACAAAGTAGGACTCAGCTCTCCACTTCAAATGAGCATTCCCATGTAAACAGTGTAAGATGTTTCCTTTGTGGCGCTTTGCGGCTTGATAAGCGCTACCGTCTGGAACCACTAGCACACCACATCACAAATCAGCTCCATTTGAGGAATGGTCGAGAAATGGTCCAACACGTGTCCAGTACATGGGCCCACACTACCGCAGGTCATGTTTTGGCATGCCTTTTTAAAAAGGCCCCTAAATGACTTGCCCAAATCACAAGGAAAAGCAGTGGGATTTGAATCAGCCTTTAAATATGTCTACTCACTCAATCATATCGTGTAGTATTGGATAGATTAGCAGCATGTTACCATTAAAAGGATCAGAGATATTCTATTTAATAGTTTCTGAGATATCAAAATGTGTACCAGCCGCTATTTTCTCATTAAATTGTTCCATAGACGCATTATAAAGTACAGCTGTCTCAGGCATGCTCTCTCCATTTCAGACTGAGAACCTTCAGATAACTGAGGAGAAATCAATTGAACTGACACAGAAAACCCTTTTTCTGAACATATTTACTCAGTTTAATAGTGGAATACTTTGGAAAATATTAGACTCTTTAGAAAATATTCTATTTGAGAGACTTAGGCTGTGCTGAAATGTTAGGTAATTGGGACATGTTGCCAGATAAGAACTTTTGTCATTTGGATTCACTCTCAATTTTTTTTTCATCATGCTGCAGGAAGAAGGAACCTGTCTCAGATGCCTGCATATTAAATCTATGTGCACAGGAGTGGCATCTAATAGCAGCAGTCTTAGAGGATCAGCTGCTAATGTGTGTTAAGGGAAAATGCATGATTTTATCCAAATAATGAATGCTAAATGGCAATAAGTATGCATTATTTGCAGTTAATGCACATTTTAGCAGTAAACATGAGCTATATAGTAACATAATGCAGCATTTGTAAATGCATACAAAGTGCCTTATTAGTATATAAATTGAATAATAATAATAAACAAATAAACAGACCGACAGCGCTGTGCAGTTCATTGAAACAGTCACCTGAAGTGGCCATGTTTTGCCTCAGGCTGCATCAGGGATAAAAATTAATACACAAATAAAAACAAAAACATTAAAATCATACACTTAACAAATGATCAAAAAAATCCATATAACTAAAAACATACTTAATAAAAGTTCATATATATAAAATGGAAAATATCAAAGTACACCACTTGCAAATTAAAATATACTATCATAGTGGACACTATTTAATTGCAGTGTAGGCCAACATCAAGGAAAACAAATCATTAAAAAAATTAAAACATAAATACATAAAACACACATCTGTTAGCATCCATCTATATATTGGAATTATGACCGCTAGTTTTTTTTTTTTTTAGTGTGATCATGTCATCATTTCACATGTCAGCATGTTTTATGCATTTACAAACTATTCAGAACACAGCCGCCCGTATTATCTGTTGAGCCTCAAAATATGATAGGGCCACTCCTCTCTTACGCCGTCTTCACTGGATTCCGATAGACTTCAGAGTAAAATTTAAAGTTCTCATTAAGACACATGGATGGGGCATAAACGAACGTGAACGCCTATCTCCATGGGTGTCTATGTCCGAAAACGGGTACATGAAGAGGCAGGACAGACCGTATTTTCAAAAAAATGGACGTTTTTCAGCTGGGCGTTTGTTTTTTTTAGCGATATGGAAACTAAAAATGCCCAGCTCAAATGTAGGATACAAATGCAACAAATAAACAAATAAATGCATAAATAACTCGGCTTAGTAAACTGGGTGTGTGTGTGTGTTAATTTTAGCTCTTAAAGTACAGTAAGTGCAAAACCTTATTCTACTTTAGTAAAAGGGCCCTCTTATATTTATGAACTGTGCTTTTATCCCTGACACTTTGAGCTTGGTGGGATCAGGTGCCTAATGAACGTGAACAAATAAATTAATGAATGGAGTTTAATTTTTTTAAGTAAGATGGACTGCTGAGTTATAAATAATTTTAGGCTAGGATAGCATTTTTGTCTTATGCACTAACTGAAAATATTATGAATTTGAAAGCGAGCCAGGAAAATGCCAGACCTAAGGAACAGCCTCCTTTATTTGTCATATGCTTTCTGTGAGTAATGTAAACACTATTATTTATGGCTGTAAAGAGTATTAATTGGATGGTAAAAACCATCCAGGTCAAAGACTTGTTTCTAGCACTGCATATGGCTGTATGTCTTATGAACAGGTGAATACATTTTGCCTGCCTTAAAAGGATGGAAGTCTGACTTATTCAGATGCAGCAGGCATTAAGTAAGAATTCCACAGGTGACAGCTCAGCAGGTATGCTGCTACTTCTCATTACATTAAGAGGACAGTTTATAAAATTGTTTGCAAACTCTCAGGTATCTTGTATTCATGAGCCTGCAGAAAAACTTTGAAAGGTGATTCACTATAACAAATTTGTGGGCTAGCTAGAGCTTGTCAAACTCACAGAAAAATCCTCTGCCACGAAATGACAATGGTTTAAACTGTATACGATACAGTATTATACTTAACAGGAAAAAGGCCTCAAAGAGCTCACAGATCTTGATAAATCTGTTAAAGCTAGAACGGATCAAAGGATCCTGCCTTCATCATTGGCCAAAACCTTCTGATGATGATGATGAAGGCAGGATCCAGGATCCTTTGATCCGTTCTAGCTTTAACAGATTTATCAAGATCTGTGAGCTCTTTGAGGCCTTTTTCCTGTTAAGTATAATACTGTATCATATACAGTTTAAACCATTGTCATTTCGTGGCAGCGGATTTTTCTGTGTTTGATAGGTATTTTAGCATATCCGCACCCGAGTGCTAATTTACTTTAGTTGATTCTAGCTAGAGTTTGTACATTAGTACCCATAAAGTTTGCACTTGCTTCACCGCAGAGTTGGCACCGAAGAGCAAGAGTGGGGATTTCAAAATGCAATCCTGTTTGTTGCTTACCAGCCCTGCCCCTTTGCAACATGAGCATGAATTACCTGGCCTGTGAAACGGTACAATATTTTTACCTGCTGATTTCACTTAATAACTGGTTTGTAAAATTGTTGAAAAATTGCCTTCCTCTTGCTTTGAATAGACAATTCACTTACATGGAAAACGTGGCATAAAACATCCAGGGTTCATATTTTAAAAAAGCTGAACTCCAAAATTCATGCTCCAAATTAGGCTCTTAAATTTGTGACCTGTTTTCAGCCCAGTTTAGGAGCTTCTGTTTTTAGCTGAAAAATACATCATAATTTGGGGCCTTAAAAGTTATGCTTATAAATTTGAGCTTAAACCAAAAAGCAGGATGGACTGAGGATCAGGATATGACATGGTAGGTTGTTCTTAGGGTAGCTGTGCTTGGGAGGGTGAGAATCTTCAGGGGGGTAGATATTGAAGGGGAAAGTGCCGAGGTACTGGGGAGTTAGATTGGAAGAGATGCTATTGTTGCTGTAATTTTCTTTTTTTTTAAATTTGAACACTGGGGCCAACGTTTCCTACCAGTGCAGATAGCATAGGGGCACATACATTATTTGCAGAAGCATTGAACACAGGTCCATGTGGTAAGTGTCTGCCTGTAAGTTAAATGCAAGGTAGATGCTGAGCAAATCTTCTGCATTTAAAATACTTATTGTACTTTAACTTTCTGCAACTGAGGTGGGATAAGTACAAAAATGTATTGCACTTAAATGCACAACAATAATGTGACTTTAGTGACTGAAAAGTTTCAAAGGGTATGCTTGATTATTGTAGGCTAGCACATTTCATACTAATGTTTCCACATTTCTGTGTCTAAGAAATTTGCATGTTCCCAGTTGCATGTTCTCATATTGGCACTGCCATCTTTTAAAGGGGTTAAAAATATGGTAAGAGGCACCACCCCCTATAAATAGGTAGATTTCTCTCTCTGGTAGAAAAATGCTAAAGCGAGGGGTCAATACTCAAAGTGATTTAAATGGCCAGAAATGGGTACTGGACAGTCAAATCACAAGGATAGTGCTGCTGAATACGCCTGGTTATTGCCTAAGCTGAAACTGGCTATTTTGTGGGTGGTCAAGGAGGGTGGATTTAGCACTTATACAGTTAAGTGCAGATATTCACTCAACCTCTACATCTACACAGTTGATGTCATGATATACAACCCGTTTAAACGTGACCTAACAGAAATCACAAACGAAATCAAACTTAGCCTCCAAATCATGAACTCATGGGCGGATACATTTCAATTAAAACTCAACACAGAAAAAACACACTGCCTCATCCTCTCACCACCACACAACACGAAAAAACCCACACATATAAACACCCCAGATTACACCCTTCCTGTTTTAGACAGCCTAAAAATTCTTGGAGTGACAATTGACTGAAATCTCACACTAGAGAGCCAAGTGAAAAATACAACAAAGAAAATGTTTCACTCAATGTGGAAACTTAAGCAAGTAAAACCTTTCTTCCCGAAGGAAATATTCCGTAGCCTGGTACAGTCAATGGTTCTGACTCACCTAGACTACTGCAATGCAATTTATGCTGGATGCAAAAAGCAAATCAGAAAGAAACTCCAAAATGCCCAAAACACCGCAGCCAGACTCATATTTGGCAAAATGAAATACGAAAGTGCCAAGTCCTTACGAGAAAAACTACATTGGCTCCCAATCAAAGAGCAAATTGTGTTCAAAATCTGCACCCTGGTTCATAAAATCATTCACAGCGAGGCCCCAGTCTACATGGCAGACCTTATAGACCTACCAACCAGAAACACAAAAGGTCTGCACGCACATATCTAAATCTCCACTACCCCAGCTGCAAAGGACTAAAATATAAAACAACATATGCATCCAGCTTCTCTTACGTAAGAACGCAAATATGGAATACACTTCCAAATGTCATGAAAACAATGCACGACCTAACAGACTTCCGGAAATTGCTAAAAACCACCCTGATCACAAAGGCATACCAGAATGATCCAACCTAAACACCTGAACCCTCCAACACAATCGAAACTACTACCAGAACTGGACTAAACTTAACTCTCTCTCCTTGAATACTTATATACTCTGAGGGGCATAATCGAATGCGAACGCCCATCTCCATGGGCGTCTATCTCTGAGAACGGGTACGTGAAGGGGCGGGGCAAACCGTATTTTGGGAAAAAATGGGCATCCATCTTTTTTCCAATATAACGGTTTGTGCCAGCCAAATGCATCGGATTTGTGTGGTTTTGAGCTGGGCAGTATCGTTTTCAGCGAAAATAGAAACCGAAGGCGCTCAGCTCAAAAACGAACAAATCCAAGGCATTGAGTCGTGGGAGGGGCCAGGATTCGTAGTGCACTGGTCCCCCACACATGCCAGGACACCAATCGAGCACCCTAGGAGGCACTTGTAACAATTAAAACAATAAAGTTAACTACCTCTAAAGTCCATAGCTCCCTTCCCTTGGGTGCTGAGCCCCCCAAATCCCCCCCAAAACCCACTCCCCCCAACTCTACACCATTACCATAGCACTTATGGCTGAAGGGAGGCACCTAGATGTGGGTACAGTGGGTTTTGGGGGCGGTTTGGAGGGCTCCCATTTACCACCACAAGTGTAACAGGTAGGGGGGGGATGGGCCTGGGTCCACCTGGCTGAAATCCACTGCACCCACTAAAACTGCTCAAGGGGCCTGCATACTGCTGTGATGGACCTGAGTATGACATTTGAGGCTGGCATAGAGGCTGGCACAAAATATTTTGAAAGAGTAGGAGGAGGTTAATGGCCACTGGGGGAGTAAGGGGAGGTGATCCCGATTCTCTCCGGTGGTCATCTGGTCAGTTCGGACACCTTTTTGTGGCTTGATCGTAATAAAAACAGGACCAGGTAAAGGTGTTGAAGTGCTCGTCAGGGACGCCTTTTTTTTCCATTATGGGTCGAGGACGCCCATGGCATGCCCAAGTCCCACCTTTGCTATGCCTCCAACATGGCCCCATGAACTTTGGTCATCCCCGCGATGAAAAGCAGTTGGGGATGCCCAAAATCGGCTTTCGATTATACCGATTTGGCGACCCTGTGAGAAGGACGCTCATCTTCCGATTTGTGTTGAAAGATGGGCGTCCTCTTTCGAAAATGAGCCTGTAAATCAAGCATGGACATTATTCAAAAATACTATCTTGGAAGCCCAGACCAGATGCATTCCACATATTTGCAAAGGTGGAAAGAAGAGAAAACAACAGCCAGCATGGTTAAAATGTAAAATAAAAGATGCTATTACAGCCAAAAGATTGTCATTCAAAAAATGAAAAATGGACCCAAATGAAGGAAAAAAAAAGCAAGTCAGAGGCAAAGCATTAATAAAGAAGGCTAAAAGAGAATATGAAGAGAAAGTTGCCACAGAAGTTCCTGTCAGAAAGCGAGACTTCCTTTTTACCAAGCTGTAGCAAAAGGGGGCTGGTGCTGGCATCAGCGCGTGTTTTACACGCGTGTCGAGGGCCCCTTTTACTGCAGTTGGTAAAAGGGAAGTCTCACTTCCTGACAGGAAATGGCCAGTTGGCAAGTAAAGCACTTGCCACAAGGCCATTTCAGGGGGGAGCCCTTACTGCCACCCATAGAGGTGGTGGTAAGGGCTCCCGCTTTAACCCGGCGGTAACTGCCCAATTACCGCCGGGTACACTCTGGTGCTTCAAAGATAAATACATTTTTGTAGTGCCAGAAATGAGGTGTACTAGGGGTGGGAAGTACCACCAGGCTTCTGTGGTAGCCCAGCAGTACTTCCTGTATAGCAAGCAGTAAGCCCACATTGGGCTTCCTGCCGTTTAGTAAAAAGATGGCACCATCTGAGCCTTGGCAATACATTCCAAGAATAGTATTTTTTCATTTTAAACCTTGGCTAATAGGGGGGGTCTCTGTACATCTAGATTATTTTAGAAACTTTGCTGTAATGGTGGGAAAAGCCAAGGGATGAAAGTTTTGATTCCGTTAATTATGCCATGCTGTTACAGCAGTTGGAAAGTACTGGTCTATCAGGAACTGTTTTGCAATGGTTCTCTTCTTTTCTTAGTTCTAGGCAATACTGTGTGTCAGATAATCAAATTTCATCCTCATTTTTGAATTTGGATTTTGGGATACCTCAAAGATTTGCTGTGTCCGTGACATTATTTAATATTTTTTTGCAACCTCTTTTTATTTTATTGGATGGGCTTGCTGTTGAATATAAAATATATATAGATGATATTCAATTCTTTTTCAAAAGACTCTCATTTTGAAACTTTAGATTTTCTGAGTTTATTTTAATAAGAGTAAACCAATAGATGAGTGCTAATAAGTTGAAATTGAATATGGCAAACACACAGATTATGCTTTCATATGGTTCCCCTGTTTTAGGCTTCCTGACTTCATGTAATCTTGATGATGTTGAATTTTTCTTTTTTGTTCAGAAGATTGTTCTCTTCGTGTAATACTTGATACTGGGTTGATCATGTGTGATTAAGTGAGGAAAATAATTAGTATTATTTTTGCAAGGTTGAGACTGATGAGGTGGCTAAAAGACTAACTCCTGAGAATTTTAGAATAATAATTCAAAGTAAGGTTACATTTTTTGATTACTGTAATAGTTTGTTGCTAGGATTCCCAAAGAAAATATTTAAATGTCTTTAAAATGCTCAAAATACAGCAGTTCATATTATTTATGGTCTTTTTAGATTTGATCATATTTCACCAATTCTTATGTGCCTGCATTGGTTACTGGTGGAATATAGGACTCAGTATAAAATCATTTTACTTGTATTCAAGGTGTTAACAAATGCTATCTCACCAGCTATTTCTGCCAGTCTGCATATACATCAGCCCTTAGGTGTGTTCCAATGTTCTTCTGCTCATTTACTAGATGTTCTATCTTTTCATCTGATCAGGTTGGAGGAATACAGGTCAATGATTCTTTTTTATGTATCAGGACCAAAGTTATGGCATGAGCTGCCACTGCAGATTTGTGTGATTAGGTCAATGCCTGCTTTAAAAATATATGTTGAAAACAATTCATTTTCAACAAGCATTTGGTGAAGGCCTCACTGATAGTTAAGAGTCTGTTGAATTGTTTGTGTTTCTTGTATTTGCTGAGTTTTCAACTATAGTTTAATTTGTTGTAAATTTCTTTATCTTAAATTTTTGTCTATTTTATGGATTTGTAGACATGATCATGATATTGTATTGTTATTTCTGTTTTCAATAAGTATGTATGTTTACTGTGCAATCTGCTTAGAATCATTGATATAATGCGGGATATAATTTTTTTTTTACAATAAACAACAAACAAAAAGCCATAATGTTATAGTTATTGAAGGCACTTATATGTTTTGTGGTCAAAACATATAAGCCAATATTTTAAAAATGACCTCCAGGATCCCAGCATTCACGGACCAAAAATCACTCAGAAAAATTAAAATTTAAATAAATAAACCCCAGGATGAATCTTTCTCTGGCCATTTTCCTGTCTGTTCTGCCCTGCCACCATGCGCTTGCACCCTGCTGAGGCAGCATGATTAGTTGTGCCTGCCACAATTGAAGTCCCACTAGCCATGGATCCACTCCATATCCAAACTGGGTCCCATAGTTGGCCATCAATGGAAATTACAGGGCATTTCAGGCCCCTCCCCCCACCAGTAAGAAGGGCTTTATTTTAAATATGGGCTACATTCATCTGGGCTTAAAATAAATGTTGCTCTCAACATTTCACGTTTCACCTTTAGATTAACACACTCTACATAGGAGTACTAGTGTAGGTAGAGTCAAATGGAATGAAACTCCATGCCTTCCCATGGAATACCTGCAATTGGTAACAGTCCTTCATCTTGCATATCCCAAAAATATAGAAGCCAGTACCCCAAAAATCCCATGCCTTCAGATGCACTGGACTGACAAACTTTCCAGTTTACACCACACCTGGACAGTTTTTGAAATCTGGTCTGCCTTCCAGGTGCATAAGAAGAGGAACTATCCAAACCAACATTCTTATTAAGCTGAAATAATTTGTGGCCAACCCTAACCAATAAAGCAAAAAGGAACTTGTTTTCCCCCAGTGATGGAATACAGCTGTACTTTTACAATTAATATTTTCCCAAAACAGGACAGTGCTTCAGTGTAAGAAACAATTTCTAAAAGCAAAATATGTTATCAAGACAACTATCAGATAAGTATTACAAGTTATAATTAAATTTTGTTTCATTTCTTTAAATTGTTTTCTCAGATTTTCTCTTGCTTAAGGATTCTTTGCTCCCAATTGTGTTTTCCATGATCACCCACCCTCTAACTCATGTATAAGCAAACCCAGGTAAATGTACTGTACCCCCTTTTCTGTTATTCCCCCAGAAACCTTTCCTTTCATGTGATGCTGTTCTCACTTAATGTAAGGCTTGCTTGGCTCCTACTTTGGTCTCTCTTGTGGAGGGGACCGGCCTTTCACTGGCATATCCTTCATTCCACCAGCACCTACTAGCCTAAGCTGAGCTAAATTAAAAGGAAGCACAACTCTGACTTCCTGTCTATTGCATTGACTCAAGAACAGTAACTGAGGAAATATTTTTAAATCACTGTTGGGGCAGCAAAATATCCAAAAATAACCAAACAAGTGATCCCTGTCTAATACAACCTGTACTAGACTGATCAGGCCCTATGCTAGAGAAGAGCACCTGTGTGAACTCACTTTCAGCAGTGGTCCACACACACACACTGTGAGTCTAACAATGCAGTCCAGGCTAACACACACCTGGTTCCCTTCAGACACACTTAACTTTTACTGATAAACTAGAAAAACTTTAAAATCCACTTTCACAGAGTAGCTCCTACACATTCTCAGTCACCAGTAAGGTAAGCTCACCATTCAGTCACAACTGAGAAACCATATCCAAAACACACAGTTCTCTCAGAAACCACTTCAGTCTCACAGTGCTGTTGATTTAACTCAGAACCCAGCACTTTCCACTTAATTACCAACACTTATTTTCCCTAATTCTAGACACAGACACAAGATGCTTTCCATATGCATCCACCACCTACCAGGGCTTCAGCTTCCTTCTGCCCAAACTGCCAGAGAAGCTGTCACCAAGGAGACAGTGACATCACTTCCACCACCTGACCATCTCCCACCAATCAGCCACTCCTACATGGAACCCTCAGAACTTGTTTCAAAAATTGAACCTGTTTAGGACTAATCTCCATTCTGGATCCACTAAATCCTATAGACTATAATGAAAAAAAAACAACTAGTGGTTAGGGTGGTGGACTCTGGTCCTGGGGAACTGGGGAACTGAGTTTGATTCCCACTTCAGGCACGGGCAGCTCCTTGTGACTCTGGGCAAGTCACTTAACCCTCCATTGCCCCAGGTACAAATAAGTACCTGTATATGTAAGCCGCATTGAGCCTGCCAAGAGTGGGAAAGCACGGGGTACAAATGTAACAAAAAAAACTTTATACCATTTTACCATAGAAATTAATGTCAAACAACACCCAATTCACCACACAGTCCATTCAGGTTCTTATTAAAGTCCCTGTAATTTTGGATTTCTGAACATTACAAATTTTTTTCACGCAAAAAGTAGCCACAATTGTCCACAAAACATCTTCATGCCCACATAATGTTTTTTTTTAATAAACTCCCCACTTTAGTCACAACCATCAGAATTAAAAAAAAACCCACAAGATTTAAGGGCACTAAATTAACCCATCTTCATTTTCTCAGTTGAGTGTAATTGATTATGCATTAAAAACATCTAACTTCTTAAATACTCTAGTGGTTCCTTCTCCACTGCTATCCCAATATCTGTTGAAATATCTCAGGGTTCTGTCTTGGGACCTTTTCTCTTCTTCCTCCTTACTTGTTCCCTAGGTGCTCTGATCTCCTCCTATGGTTTTCAGTACCACCTTCATACTGATGACTCACCAGAAATTTCAGCAGGAATCCAGGCTGAAGTCTTAGCCTGCTTGTCTGACTTTGCTTCCTGGATGTCCCATCACCACCTGAAACTGAACATAACCAAGACTGAGCTTCTTATCTTTCCCCATAAACCACTTCTCTTTTGTCCACATTCTCTATTTCCTCCATATCTCCTCAGCTCATAGCCTTGGGGTCATATTTGACACCTCTCTCTCTCTTTCTGTGTATATATCCAATAGACTCCTAAAACCTGTCATTTCCTTTTCTATAACATCATCAAAATGTGACCCTTCTTGTTTGAGCACGCCAGCAAAACCCTTATCCAAACTCTCATCACCTCATGCTTAGATTGCTTCAACTTGCTTCTCATAGGTCTCCCACTAAACCATTTCTCTCCCCTTTAATCTGTTCAACATTCTGCTTTTTCTCCATTGCCAGCATCAGTCTCTGTTCCTTTCATCTTGTTGTTCTATACGCCTGGAACATACTTCCTGAGTCATGCACTAAATTTAGCCCTTTCCAAATCCAGGCTAAAAGCCCACCATTTTGAGACTGTTTTACTCCTGAGCCTGCCCCCCTTCAACCTCAATTCATATCCTCTACTTCTACCACCTTCCCGTCTCCGGAAAAGGTTTGTTTGCGGATTAATACCTTTCAAATATTTGACTGTATCATGTCACCCCTGTTTCTCCTTACCTCCAAAGTATACATGTTCAAGTTGGCAAGTCTCTCCTTATTAAACTGTTCACTATCCATGTTGTCTTAATCATTCCCATAATAAATAAAACTAGCGAATCCCTTATTTGTCCCGTCTGTCTGTCCTTCAGGGACTGACTCTTATGTCTTTATGTATTGTGCTGTGTCCATCTAGTAGCACTATAAAAATGAACTGCAGTAGTAGTAGTAGTAGTAGTAGTAGTAGTAGTAGTAGTAGTAGTAGTAGTAGTAGTAGTAGTAGTAGTAGTAGTAGTAATTCATGCATTGGTGATATCCTATGTAGACTATTGTAATAGCTTATATGGGAGGGAATTCAATAAATGGTGCCAAAACTTGTGCACTGAAATCTACTTGCCGGAATTTATGCTACTTAATCATTGGTGTAAATGGATGCGTGCATTCTATATACCACACCTAAACCTATGCACTTCTTACAGAATATGCTCAGGTGGAAATGTTTTCTGTGCGGGTTTTTAAGTGCCATATATATAATCTGGTCCTATGGATTTATCTATAAATGGTGTGCACCTTATATAGAATAGCCTTTAGCATGGACTCACACCTGATTTTTGGGTGGCAGACTTACACCTGCTTTTGACTTGTGTGAATGGTGGTGCCCATATTAGGTGCAAGTAGGCAGCATTCTGTAATTCTGCTTGCAACTTTTCAGAATGCTCCAACACGCCCATGGCCAATGTGCTTGAAGGCTCACAATTATTTCAAGAAATTTGCCTGATTTTAATAATGTACAAGTCTGTTGAATAAATAGCTTATTAGCGCTGAACTACCTTTTGCCATACTGATAGAATATTATAGCATAAAGAGGATTCTCCAGAGACTACTGATCCTAGAAGAAACTGGGCTATATGGCGAAGATTTTGATGTTGTGAAAAGTGGAGTTCTATCTTAACAACTTTTCTTGGGGCTTATGAGACAATGAAAAATGAAGTAGAGATTGATAGGAAAGAAGAGCCAGATACCTGCTATGAGTAGTTGATTAATGGTTTCAAGAAGAATATGGATTTCTTTTGGAAGCAATCAGCCAGGATGGACTATGACAAATTTTATATGAAACAAATCTGATTTCATTAGAGGCTTGATTTATTGATTTGTTACACAGAGTTAATCAGAAAACATTTAAACATGCCACTTTCAGCACCTGCAGTGCTTACTCTTCCAGTAATAATGTGGAAATGGGTAGGAAACACAAGAGAAATGCTCTAGGTACTTTGTCTTCCCTCCCAGTCCTTGATGGCAACCAACAAGTCTGGTCTTCAGGATATCTTTAATAATTATGCACAAGAAATTTGTATGCCAACTACCTCCATTGTATGCAAATATCTCTCATGTATATTCATTAAAGGTATCTTGACAACTTGACGTGTTGGTGGCCCTCAAGGACTCAGTGAAGAACAAGGCTCTAGGTGGTCTTTATCCCTTACCATTTTATTTGACTTATTGTTATCTTTATGCTGAAAAGAGATAGGAATGAGGCATGGAGTACACAAAAAAATTGCTCTGACTAGTCAATTACTACCTTATGGAGGTGATTTCAGAAGGAGTCAGCACCAGTTATACTTGTAAAAAAGCTGATATACAAATATCCATGTAGAAGAAGCAATTCTAGAAGATATGATACTTATATATTTATTAGGGATGGGCTGTCATCTGAAACAAATGTTCACCAATAAGAGTGTTCACTATTTGCATATAGGGCCAGATTCTATATAAGGAGCCTAAAAAATCCGCACGATAAACATTTCCGTCTAAGCATATTCTATAAATGGCACCTAGATGTAGGCACATTATATAGAATATGCTTACTTGTTATCTCAGCACCTAATAACTATGTACTTCCATTTACACTAACTAAAATGTGGTGTAAATCCCACATGTAGATTTATGCGCACTGGGCCATATTCTATAACTACGTGTTTAAAGTTTGTAATGCCCAGTGTGTTTTCTCTAGCAAAAAAGGTGTCGGTACTCAAATGCCAGGCCACCCTTCAGAGGTGAGGTGATCAATGAAGGATCAGCCCCACAATAGCCAGGCCGCCTGCAACCAGTCACAGAATCTATGACAAGGCAGAATTGGTGTGTAGAGCCTGAGCTCTTTCATTAAAACCTGGGGACCATGGGTCAATTTTAGCAGACAATGGAAAAGGTGCCGGAACTCAGTAACCCCAAGTACCCCCTCAAAAAAAGCTATGGTAATGCCCATGAAATGCCCAAAGTTAGGCATCATTTATTGAATATGTGTAGTGCAAGGATGTGAGGATTTACACCAAGTACATCCTGGTGTCAATTCTCACATTGTAATCAGGCAAGGATCCTCCTTATTCTATAACAGCACATATAAACTGTAGGAATGCCCCTGATACGTCCATAACCCTTCCATGGCTGTGCCACCTTTTTGCAGTTGGCATCAAATTTATGCACAGATCCATGTGACTAAAAATATGAATGTAAATTTCAATGAATACCAATTAAGCTGAGAATTATTAGCACCCAATTATCGGTGCTGATTGGCTCGATGTTCAATTAAATTGTGTGCGCATATTAGCTGTGTGCTCAAATTTAGGCATGCGTTTTTAAGCACCATTTATAGAATTTTGGGGTATATGCACAAACCCCTGAGTTCCATAAATGGCATAGAAATTTGGGTGTCCAAATTTGGACACACAACTTATTTGTCTAACGAGCTGTTAACCATCAGTAATTGGATGTTAATGACCCAATTATTGATGTTAATTGGCACCAGTTAGGATTTGTGCACACATCTGGATCTGCGCTATTCTATAATTTTGGGTGCCTAAAGGGCATGGCCAGGGACGGGTCATGGGTGTTCCAAAAGGTTGCATGCACTGTTATAGAACAATGTGTTCTATGCTCAAGTTGGTCACCAGGATTTAGACCAGGTTTCAGTAGACTTCTGGCACTAAGCTCTATTCTATAAAGGGTGCGTGCCAAACTTTTCTAGTGCCCATTTTGAGCCCCATTGTGTATGCATGCTTAATGTCAGTTCTGTAGTGACTTAAAAGCATGCCTAAGCCATTATAGAATAGTAATGCAAAGCCACCCTGGTGTGCCAGAAGAGCAACTGCTTATGAGAGGTGAAGGAATGGTATAAGTTGGCATGCCTAAGTGTGCCATGCAATGCATGCAATAGATAGTATTCTATAAGTTGTGCATATCACTTGGTGACATGTCTATGACATACTCATGCTCCACCTACATGAATGTGCCCAACAGATGTGCGCTAAGCAGTTTAATTGCACTGTTTATAGAATAGTGTCTAGCACTTACCGTTCGTACATAGCTGCCAATTATTGACTCCAATCACACATGTAAATACTATTATTCTATAAATAAGCACACCATTGGAGCTTACATTTATTCACCAACTTATAGCATTGTCTTTATAGCACGCACTCATTAAGAACAATGCACACAATGGACTACATTCTGTAAATGATGCCCAAATTAGAGTGCTCAAAAAATGAGCAACTACGCTCCGAGTTGGGTGCCATTTATAGAATAGCCTGGGATCCGCATCCAACTATGTGCATGAGGATTTACACCAACTGAAATCTGGTATAAATTCTCATGCTTCATCAGGCTTGGAGCACCCAAAATTCTATAATACTGCTGCATCTTTAGTGAATGCCCCGGACCCTCCCATGGACATGCCCCTAATTTGTATGCTAGAAGTTTTACACATGCACCTTTATAGAATAGTGCTTAGCAAGATGCATGCATAAATCCAAGTTGTAGTCAATAAACAGCAATAGCTGATTGTTAGCATCCAACTATAGCACTAATTGGCTTGTTATTCAATTAAATAGTATACACAATTTGGGTGCATGCCAAAATTTATGCATGCAGTTTTGAGTACTATATGTAGAATCTAGGGTATATGCAAATAGCATTCACTTTTAGGAACATTTGTTTCAAAACAAAAAAGGAAAAAAATAAATAAAATTTTCTGCTTGCCCATCCCTAATATTTGTGCAGGCATAATGCATATATTTAAAGAAGATATGTTCTGAGAGTACTCTGGGGAGGGGAGGTGTTAAAAGTATTTGTGTATTCTATATTTTAGAATGTGTTCTGAAAAAAAACAGTCAGCTCTGGTTTGCACTTGGGTTTTGGAGGAGAGTTTGATGGGTGAATCATGTCTCAAAAGGCAAAAAATGTTTCTGTGGAAATATTTGGAAGACAACCTGAAGCATAGACTTTTAGGTGTAATAAAAGGAATATTTGATTTAAACAAGGCAATTGACTACACTGAGTAGTCTTAAGTAGAGGTGTTCAGGAAACATAGATCAACATTTAAGAAAACATGAGGCATGCACAGAACACTTAATAAAAAGAGAGCAAATCGAAGAAGAGATTAAGTAGGGTTTGGTGAATTGCAGGTGGTAGGGAAATTAGCTGCAGTGCAGCTGTTAACTGGAAGGTAGAGTACAGACATCTATAAATCTAAATTTCCCAGCTTTGGAGTATTTAATACAACCTAATAACATCCCCAATTAAGATTTTATTAATGAACTGGTCTTTTACTAATCTTCATTTCTAGATACTATTACACTGGCTGCCAAAAATATCTGTCCAGCTTTCAGAAATTCTTTTCTAGAATAAAAATAGATTGGGAAATCTGAAAAACACAGCCTTAGGTGAACATGACTCATCCCATGGATACATTTTCAATATTAACTGAAAAACAAAATCACAGTATTTAATTAGATTACTGATTTCCTAGAGGAATCTCAAGCCAGTCAAGACTTGAAGATATCTGCAATGAATACAGCAAAAGAAAAATCTGCAGACAATGGAGGCAGTGCACAGGAATAGTCCATGAACATTCACTGCAAATATCTTGAAAACTCAACTAGCTGGAGGGATTCCTCAAGATAGGTTTAGGAGCCATGGGTATCTACTCTGTATCAGAAACTTCCAGTACATCATTGCTGAACATGTAAAAATGTTAAAATTCAATTACTGAAAATAAAGTAAAACTAAAATCTTGTAAGACTATGATTTTATTTTGCTTTATAAAGCATAAATACAAGTTTTAATGTTTGATATCTTGGCAAAAATAGCATGCTTTTTACCATCTGTTGTCAGCTAAAAATATTTCATACCAGAAAGACCTTGATACAGTATCTCAGCAATATGCTTGCATCTGTTCATACTTTTCCTTCTATTTTAGTTCTACTGTTAGCATTTATGTTTATTATGTGTAAACCAGTGTGCCTTACAATAAAAGGACATCAGATATAATGAGTTGATTGCTGTCCCTATGTATTAAAATGCAAATATCAGAAGTGGTATCATGAACATGAAAGCTTGTTCCAGAAAGCAGGTGTAAGTAAGGCAAACATTTAAAAAAGAGAAGTTGTTTTCCTGCTGTAAGAAACAAAGGGAAGCATGCACAAAAATGGCAAGTATCAAAGAATAGATAGGCTGCTCTGGCAAGGTCATGGATGCATATATTGAAATACTGTATGTACGAATAAAAAAAACTCCTCTAGGTCCACAAGGTAATTTATAAGAATCAGTGTATGGCATGACTGCACATTCTTAGAGCTGAAGTAGGACTAGACCTCATGGAAAAAAATTATAGATAGGGTTTCTATTTTTACATGTTTATAAATTATTGGGTCAATAATTGAAAGCACTTTTATGATAATACACCTGATATCATGATAATTGTTGCTTACTGGGATATTCAGAGGCATTATCAGGATAAAGCCTTTAATATTATTATAGGATTCATCTGAACTGTACGGATAGTGTGCTACAGCCGGACCATAGAAAAACAGAAACAGAGAAAAATGTAGGCAGATAAAGACCATATGGCTTATCCAGTCTGCCCACCCACGTTGTAGCTGTTGTATCAGACCAAACTGTTTGACGATCACTACTGCATAGGTGGGCACCCACTTAGACATTAGACACACGTTCCTCATTTCTAAGCACCAGATCCAGCATCGTTCCTTCCATCATAGGTTCTGTTTACAAACTTAGGGGCCCTTTTGCAAAGCTGCAGAATGCACCAATGCATGTTTATTGCAGCAAAAAATAATGGCTTACTGTGGGGCACACTGAGGTATCCCGCGGTAATTTTTTAGTGCTGGGTCTGGGGGCAGAGAGTGGCCGCGCTACTCGGTTAACAAATAGAGGGTATTTATGAAGCTGCAGTAAGTCCAATGTGGGCTTACTGCTCGCTAATCCGGAATTACCGCCAGGCTACCTCAGCAGCTCTCAGTGCATGCCACTTCTGGTGCTGCAAAAATATTTTTATTTTTGTAGCACTGGTGTTTACCTGGCGGTAATCAGGCAGTGCTGGGTTAGTGTGGGAGCCCTTATCACCACCTCAATGGGTGGTGGTAAGAGATCTCCCCAGAAATGGCTGCGCATCAAGTGGTTCACTTGCCGCATGGCCATTTCTTAAAAAAAAAAAAAAAACACAGTCTTTTACTCGCTGTGGTAAAAGGGGGCCTCAGTGTGCATCAAACGCACATGCTGACGCCAGCGAAGGCCCCCTTTTACCGCAGCTTGGTAAAAGGACCCCATAGTTACTTGATGCTAAGATCCACTTTAGAAGTCAGTACTCAGAAAAAGACCTAGGTGTCCTCGTGGACAATACACTGAAATATTCTGCCTGATATGTGGTGGTGGCTAAAAAAGGAAACAGAATGCTAGGAATTATTAGGAAAGGGATAGAAAATAAAGCAAAGTGTATTATAATGCCTCTGTATCACTCCATGGTGCGATCACACTTTGAGTATTGTGTGCAATTCTGGCTGCTGTACCTTAAAAAAGATCTAGCAGAATTAGCAAAGGTTCAAAGAAAGGCGACCAAGAGGCATATTTTCAAAGCACTTAGCCTTCCAAAGTTCCATAGAAACCTATGGAACTTTGCAAGGGGATTAAGGGGATGAAAGTCCTCGTATGAAAAGAAGCTTAAGAGGTTAGGTCTCTTCAGAGATGGTTGATGGAGGACATGATAGAGGCCTACAAAATACTACAACGACTAGGGGACACTCAAGGAAGTTACATTGTGCTATTTTTAAAATGCGTGGCTGTTATCTTTTTTTTCTTATGGAGGAAAAGCCTCTGTATCCCCAATCCAGGAACTTTTACTTCTGTTTTTTTTTTTTTATGGGGAGAAAATCATCATTGGCTCAAAAACCTCCTTAAGTGCAACTACACTCTGATTTTATCTATTGCATACTTATATATAAGGTGTTTTGCACTTATCTTAATTTTGGTATAGCAGACTTGATTCCAACAAACAGTTATGCTCTGGAATTCATTGCCAGAGGATGTAGTATAAGCAGTTAGTGTATCTGGGTTTATAAAAAAGTTTGGACAAGTTCCTGGATGAAAAGCCCATAGTCTGCTATTGAGACAGAAATGGGGAAAGCCACTGCTTGTCCCTGAGATCAGCAGCATGAATCTTGCTACTATCTGGGATTCTGTCAGGTACTTGTGACCTGAATTGGCCACTGCTGGAAGCAGGATATTAGGCTAGATGGACCATTGGTCTGACCCAGTACCGCAATTCTTATGTTCTTATTATCTTACTTCCATGATGAACATTTTGCCTTGCTGGTTCAACTAGATAACTGTAATTCTATTTATATTGGCATTACAGAAAAATGACAAAATAAACTCCAACTTCTACAAAACACAGCCGCAAGAATGATTTTCAAGTGTAAAAAGTACAATAAAGCCACTCCCTTTCTCATAAAACTTCATTGGCTTCCAGTTAGTGCATGGATAATATATAATTATATCCATTATGTTATACCTGTTCTTTATGTAACCAATTGTTTATCTACTCTTGATTGACGCTTGCTATGATGTATTATTGCAAGCCACATTGAGTCTGCAAATAGGTGGGAAAATGTGGAATACAAATGCAATAAATAAATAAATAAATAAATAACATTTGTCTTATTTTAAATTACTTTATGGCTAAACAGACCAACTTCAGTTCATACTTTTACCTCTTTTGATCCAAACTTGCTTAATTTTCCATCTTACAAGATTTTGTTTTGTTTTTTTAAATAGGAAAGACCTCACACTGATTCATGATCTTGTCATTCATCGTCTAGATCAGTGGTTCTCAACCCTACCCTAGGGGACCACCAGCCAGTTTGGTTTTCAGGATATACCTAATTAATATCTTAGGCCCAAACACAAGGCTTTCTTTGTGGTCAAAGGACAAAAGGAAAAGACCACAGATTGAGCAAAAACTGTAATAGTACACATAAGGGCACAAAAGGGCAGACTAGAAAGGTCTTACAAGGCTGGCCCAAGAGATATTGGCACCCTGAGCCAATTTGCTTTGGTGATGCCCCTCCCCCCCAATTGTATCACTTCTGTCACCCTGTCCCTCCTTCCCCATGAGTTCAGCATCTCTCCATCCCCCCTAGTCTAGTCTCTCTTTCCCCCTTCTCTGCCCCCTCCCCATGGGTCTGGCAGTGCTCCCTCACCTTTCTCACTCTTCCACGGACCTGTAGAGTATGTTAGTCACCATCATCATCAGCAGCAGCAGTATGACAGGCTGCTTTCGGCCAGCCCCTGGGTCTTCCCTCTGCCATGCTCTGCCTCCTCTGATTCAGTTTTATGTGAGTGGAATGCAGCAGAATGAAGACCCAGGAGCTGGCTGAAAGCAGCCTGTCATGCTGCTGCCGGCAACCAACATACACTTTACAGGACTGTGAAGGTGTGAGAGGGGTAAGGGAGTAGTTCCAGACCTGCAGGGAGGGAAAGAAGAGGCTTAACCTATAGAACAGGTGAGGTCAGAGGCTGGGTATTTTGGCACTCTTAATCGCCAGTGCCCAGGGCCACAGCCTTACCTTGTCCAGTGGTTAAGCTGGCTCTGGGGCCTTAACTAGCAATACAAACCAGTTTGCAAACTACTAAAAATGTGCAAAAGCCAGTGTATTCCAGTCAGAACAGGAGACTTAATTCAGATTTCTTTTAAGCCAGTCTAGAAAGCATTAGCTGGACTTAATGTTAATGCTGCACAGATGCAGGTGTAGAAATCCACAAAGTTCTGCCTAACTTGGATGGAAGAGACTTCTAATGGCTCTACTGAAGTATTTATGCAGTGACCTGTTTGTACCCCTGAAGTTTCTAGAATAACAGGGTCTCCTAACCAGTGAGGTAATGATAACAGGAGACTCCTTTTGGAGTGCACTGGAACTGGTACAAAACCTCAGCCCAATTTGAAATCTTTGTCAGTAGTTTCTGGTTTCACAGCCATTGCACAATGAATATTCCTTGGATCTGAGCAAGAAGGGTGAGGCAGCCAGATCTAGTACTAATCATTCAATATAGTGCTACCACACATATGCAGTGCTGTACATGTTATATGCAGGTACTTTTTCTGTCCCTAGAGGGCTCACAATCTAAGTTTTTTTGTACCTGGGACGATGAAGGGTTAAGTGACTTGCCCACGGTCACAAGGAGCTGCAGTGGGACTCATAAGTTCTGCTGCACCTAGAGCAATGGGGAGTTTAGTGACTTGCCCAAGGTCACAAGGAGCTACAGTCGGAATCAAACCCAGGTCACTAGGATCAAAGTCTGATGCATTAACCATTAGGCTACTCCTCCATGTCCAGGCTACTCCTGCATCTGTGACCATATCTGAGTTCAATCCTGGACTGAGAGGAGAAAAGAGTGAGAAGGGGGTCTGTGGGTTGGAGAGTCCTGGAAGAATTAAAAGACGTTACTACTACTACTACTTATCATTTCTACAGCGCTACTAGACGTACGCAGCGCTGTACACTTGAACAGTATGAGTCTAATGCTATTTTTTTCTCTGCCTACTGTTAATCTTATGAGTCTTCCCATTTTTATTTTTCAGTAAACTCTTTGGTTTAGAATCCCCATTCTGGTCTGGATTGAATTATTGATTGCTAGTGAAGAATGAAGAGTAGATTAATTTGCCAATGGTAATTCAATGTAAACCAAAGTACTATATCCAGTGAGAATAAGCCACCAAGTCACTATTACCTCCATGACAATGTACACCCTCCCTCTCCCTCCCTCCATCCATCTGCCAAACAGCATATAATAACAGTGTGAGGACCACTCCAGATTGGCAAGACTTAGGCAGGTTACAGTACATTAATTGATTGAGTACAAGTTTCCACTGTCTCTATATCAATACAACAATTTCAGAAGTGCATAAAATAATAGATCTTAACTGATAACTTACTTTAATTGCTAAAGCCCCTATATTAGTTTTCCATTCATAACTTTAAAAGTGTATGTTTTAATTTCAACATAGTTTTTGCCTTGTTTGCAGAGCTAGTTAACAGGGAAAGGTAGCTGCATAAGGTTGGCAGTACTCCTAAAAGCAGAAGCCTTTGTAAGACAAGTCTCTATTCCTCCTTACACGGGAGCTGAGAGAGAAACTAGGAACAACACGATGGAAATGAAGGTCAGAGAGGTGTAATGGCTGCCTAGCATTGTGAAAGAAGTGAAGCCATCATTTGCAGGCTGCCAGAACCAACTGACAGCATATATGTCAAATGGAAATAATAGATAAGGTAGAAGAAAAGGAAAAGATGACTCCAGGAAAAACTCTGCAGATTCCGCCTTTTCATATATCACCATTACAACATCAATAGCCAAGTCCTATTCACACTTGATATAATCCTTCTAATAATAAAAACAGTCTAGCGAGTGAATTCTTTAAGAATTCTGCCTACCATGCACATCCAAGCTTAATTTTCTGAATTTTAGAGATTGTAGCTACAATGCATATATAAAACTGTATTGTGTATATGATGCACAAAAGTCTCTTTTCCTTGTACGATATCACTGATTTAAGTTTGTGAAATATTAGAAGCAACTTAAGAGACAGACATAAAATATCACCAGCAAGGTAGAGGTGAAAAGTGGAAGAGGGAAATCAATTTGAGTTGATATAAAAAACCAGATACTAAAACCTAACTTTTAGAATGATTCTATAATTTTAAGATCCGCATTAAGGGGCCCATTTACTAAGCTGTGGCAAAAAGTGGCCTGCGGTAGTGTGAGTGCATCTTTTGGGCATGCGCTGGGATATTTTTTACCGCATCTAGGAGAAAGGGCCTTTTTTAAGGGACTGGAAAATGGACATATGCTAAAATTGAAACCAGCGTGTGTCCATTTTCGGCCTGAGACCTTACTGCCATCCATTGACCTTGCGGTAAGGTCTCACGTGCAACCTGGGCAGGAGGAATGCAGCATGTGTCAACTGCCATTTACCGTCATTTTTTACTGCGTGTTTTTGGCACATGTCAAATTCAGAATTACCACCCGGGGCATGTGGTAGTTAGGCAGTAATGTCGATTTAGCTTGTGCTGGATGCGCATAGGCCCTTACGTTCCTTTGTAAAGGGGCCCATATTTGCTATGGCTCTGTTGATTTCAGTGGGGATAATTCACTAAGGGGCCATTTTACTAAGCCGTGGGAGTCACTAATATATGCCTACCATGCATCAAAAAGCATAGCCACAGGACACGCTAAGACATACCATGACAATGTGGCTATCAGCATGCACTAATCCTGCACTCATTATTTTATAGACCTCTTTCCCACTTTCCCTCAGCCACCTTTTCTCCAAGCTGAAGAGCCCTAGCTGCTTTAGCCTTTCCTCATAGAGAAGTCATCCTATCCCCTTTATCATTTTTGTCGCCCTTCTCTGTACCTTTTCTAATTCCACTATCAGGCCTATTTTCGTAAGAGAAGGGCACCCGTCTTTTGACACAAATCGGGAGATGAGCGTCCTTCTCTCAGGGTCGCCCAAATCAGCATAATCAAAAGCTGATTTTGGGAATCCCCAACTGCTTCCCGTCGCGGGGATGACAAAAGTTCCTGGGGGCATGTCGGAGGCGTAGCGAAGGCGGGATTGGGGTGTGCCTAACAGATGGGCATCCTCAAGCGATAATGGAAAAATAAGGGCGTCCCTGATGAACACTTGGCCAACTTTACTTGGTCCTTTTTTTTTACGACCAAGCCACAAAAATGTGCCCTGAATGACTAGACAACCACCGGAGGGAATCGGGATGACCTCCCCTGACTCCCCCAGTGGTCACTAACCACCTCCCACCCCGAAAAAAACAACTTAAAAAACTTTTGTCTTTTAGAGTATGGGTGAAGAACGTCCTTCGCTATGACTCCATCCCTGCAACAGCAGTTGGGGACATCCAAAATGTGGATGTTTCTGTGAGAAGGACATCCATGCCTTTGCTATGCCCCTGACACCCCCTTTAATTATTTGGATTTTGGACCACAAGTAGCACGAGTGGGATTAAAACTGGCCACCTGTGGATTGCAAGACCAGTGCTCTAACCACTAGGCCACTCCTCCACTCCACTCTACTCCACTCCCTTGAAATTTGGCCATCCCTGTGTAGGGAGGGGCAGTATGCAGGTCCCTGTGTGGGGAGGTACGTGTGTTTCAGCGGAGGCATAACGAAGGCATGGATGTCCTTCTTTCAAACATTTTGGATGTCCTCAACTGCCCCACCCCCCACAGAGATGGCCAAATTTCAAGGGAGTGAAGTGGAGTGGAGTGCAGTGGAGGAGTGGCCTAGTGGTTAGAGCACTGGTCTTCAGAGGTGGTCAGCTCAAATCCCACTGCTGCTACTTGTGATTCAAAATCCAAATAAATAAAGGGGGTGTCAGAGGCATATCAAAGGCATGGATGTCCTTCTTAGAGAAACATCGACATTTTGGACGTCCTCAAATGCCGTCGCAGGGACGGAGGCATAGGAAAGACATCCTCAACTGCCATCGCAAGGACGGAGGCATAGCGAAGGACATCCTTCACCCATACTCTTAAAAAAAACAAAAGAAATGTCCCTGACGAGCACTTGGACGTTTTCACCTGGACTTGTGTTTTTCTAAGGTTGTAGATGGCTGTTATACATGCAGCTTGTCTGCATGTATGAAGCCATCTTTGGCATGCACAGAGGAGCCACACATAATGCTTGGCTACTCTGCACTGGCTTCCCCTCCTTAGGAAGGAAATCGTGTGTAAATGAGCTAACAGCGAGCAGCTCATTTGCATGTGATTTCCTTCATGCATACCCATTCCTTTCCAAATCGCTAAGGGATCGGTAAGGGAAGGGCTTTTTCTGTTCAATTAATGGGACCAGTGCACTATGAATGCTGGCTCCTCCCATGACCAAATGGCTTGGATTTGTTCGTTTCTGAGATGGGTGTCCTTGGTTTCCATTATCGCCGAAAATCGGGGATGACCATCTCTAAGGACGACCATCTCTAAGGTCGACATAAATTTGCTGATTTGGGCGTCCCTGGCCATATTATCGAAATGAAAGATGGCTGCCCATCTTGTTTTGATAATACGGGTTTCCCCTCCCCTTGTTGGAATCATCTTGCGAGGACGTCCCCAGGAAAACTTGGGCATCCCTTTCGATTATGCCACTTCACATCTTTTGTGAGATGTGGCGACCAGAATTGAACACAATATTTGAGGTGCATACAAAGGCATTATAACATCCTCATTTTTGTTTTCCATTCCTTTCCTAATAATACTTAACATATTTGCTTTCTTAGCCACAGCAGCACACTGAGCAGAAGGTTTCAATGTATCATCAACGATGACACCTATAGATCCCTTTCTTGGTCTGTGACTCCTAACGTGGAATCTTGCATGAAGTAGCTATAATTCAGGTTCCTCTTTCCCACATACATCATTTTGCACTTGCTCACATTAAATTTCATCTGCCATTTAGACGCCCAGTCTCCCAGTCTCGTAAGGTCCTCTTGTAATTTTTCACAATCCTCCCACGATTTAACGACTTTGAATAACTTTGTGTCATCAGCAAATTTATTACCTCACTAGTTACTCCCATCTCTAGGTCATTTATAAATATGTTAAAAAGCAGCGGTCCCAGGACAGACCCCTGGAGAACCCCATTAACTACCCTTCTCCATTGAGAATACTGACCAATTAACCCTACTCTCTGTTTTCTATCTTTTAACCAGTTTTTAATCCACAATAGAACACTACCTCCTATCCCATGACTCTCCAATTTCCTCTGGAGTCTTTCATGAGGTACTTTGTCAAGCGTCTTCTGAAAATCCAGATACACAATATCAACTGGCTCCCCTTTATCCACATGTTTGTTCACCCCTTCAAAGAAATGTAGTAGATTGGTGAGGCAAGATTTCCATTCACTAAATCCATGTTGACTTTGTCTCATTAATCTATGCTTTTGAATATGCTCTGTAATTTTTTTCTTTATAATAGTCGCTACCATTTTGCCCGGCACTGACGTCAGACTCACCGGTCTATAATTTCCCGGATCTCCTCTGGAACCTTTTTAAAAAATCAGCGTTATATTGCCACCCTCCAATTTTCCGGTACCATGCTCGATTTTAAAGATAAATTGCATATTACTAACAATAGCTCAGCAAGTTCATTTTTCAGTTCTATCAGTACTCTGGGATGAATACCATCCGGTCCAGGAGATTTGCTACTCTTCAGTTTGTAGATCTGCCCCATTACATCCTCCAGGTTTATAGAGAATTCATTAAGTTTCTCCAACTCATCCGCTTCGAATACCATTTCTGGCACCGGTATCCCACCCAAATCTTCCTCGGTGAAGACCGAAGCAAAGAATTCATTTAATCTCTCCACTACGGCTTTGTCTTCCCTGATTGCCCCTTTTACTCCTCGGTCATCTAGCAGTCCAACCAATTCTTTTGTCGGATTCCTGCTTTTAATATACCTAAAAAAAAATTTTTACTGTGTTTTTGCCTCCAACACAATCTTTTTTTCGAAGTCCCTCTTAGTCTTCCTTATCAGCGTTGTGGATTTGACTTGACATTCCTCATGCTGTTTCTTATTATTTTCAGTCAGTTCCTTCTTCCGTTTTCTGAAGGATTTTCTTTTAGCTCTAATAGCTTCCTTCACCTTACTTTTTAACCATGAGGCTGTCGTTTGAACTTCCATCCTCCTTTTTTAATACGTGAAATATATTTGGCCTGGGCTTCCAGGATGGTGTTTTTGAACAGCATCCACGCCTGATGTAAATTTTTGACCCTCGCAGCCTCTCATCTAAGTTTTTTTTCACCGTTCTCATTTTTTAAAACGTATTTTTAAAGATTATTACTACGATTCCAAGAACAATCTTGATACAGAAAAAAAGGAATAATGAAGCAAATCTGTTACATTACAATTTGTCAAAAGGAAATAAAATATATATATTATCCTATTCAGTCCACAGTTAGGAGAGGAGAACAAGGCACAATACTCAGGATAATATTCATTAACTAATCTACTATTAGAGACTTCAAGGGAGGTTCTCATGAGAAAAATCAGAATAACAGACTATGGTGTAGATGACATTACCGTTTCTGGAATTGGAGATGGAGTTATTACTGACCTAGATTCTAGAAAGGAACTTAAATGTAATGGATCAAAGAAAACATATTTCACTGAATTTAACTTCACAATACATTTACATGGAAAATTCAACCAGAAAAGGCCACCCAACGGAAAAACAGGGGGGCGAAGTTTAAGGAAACTTTGGCGCTTCTTCTGGGTTACTCAAAATACATCAGGAAAAAATCTTATCTTATATTTCAAAAAAGTTTCCTCCCTATGTCGGAAGAACTGTTTTAATATCCAGTCTCTATCCGATGTAATACGAAAGTCACAATTAATGTTGCTGGTTGTAAACCCAGATTATCATCTTCAATAGTTTGCGTGAGGTTTAAAGTCTCAAAAACAACATCCACTTCTTCAGAAATAGGTTGATCAATCCTTTTTTTCTGTTAAGGTTGTAAATAACATATTTTTGATATCGGAGGACAAGCTTGCTCCGGAATTTTCAGTATTTCAAATATATACCTTTTAAAGGTAATTAGAGGTGCAACCGACATCTGTTTTGGAAAATGTATTAATCATAGTGTTTTTGATCTCTTTTGGTTTTATTTTGCAACCACATATTTTTTTTAATGAAGTTTGTTTGAATTTGTTGACATTGTTTTCTATCTTTACTATTAGTTTTAATTTTCCCTTCAAATATTGTGACTTTCTTTTCCATTATAGATACCCTTTCAAGTGGAGATTGAGCTTGTTGCAAAACAAATATTAATTTTTGGGAAAATGATGTCTCTAAGCCTGGAATAACTTCCCATATAGCATGGTTGAAGGTTTATTTGGAAGAAAAGACTTACTCAGTGAGGTTGCTTCAGACAAAGATTCTCCAGAGAGTTCCAACTCCTTCTCCGCAGTTGTCTCACCAGAAATGCCAATGCTATGCTGTGGCACACCCAAACTCCTGGAAGTGCTCTGCAATCCATTGCTTGGGTCTGACCCCATTGCAGTGGCTATCACAGCCCCTGTGGACCGCGTCTGCCCCTGTTCTCTCAACCCTTGCTCGATTGCAGGCATTAGCGGTGGATCTCTAGTCTCGGGACTGAGAGATGTATCTACTTCTGGCAGGGGGAGCAGTTCACCTCACACCACCTCCCCTCGCAGCAAAGAATCAAAGCGTCCCAAAATCCCTGGAACAGCAAAGCGATCCATGGGCCCAGTTGCTGGCAAAACAGGTACCACGGGGCTTGCACGCTGTTTTCCTCTCCATTTAGGCATAAGGTAGGCAGCGTAAAAAAGTTTTTAAAAAAAGGAAAAAATGAGCACACGTCCAGGAGCAACTCGCTGTACTCCCTTCAGGCCGTCATCTTGTCCCCTCCACGGATCTTTGCTTGTCTTTTTTGTCACCGTTCTTCTCATTTTATCATAGTCTCCTTTTTGAAAGTTGAACGCTAACGTATTTGATTTCCTATGTATACTTACTTCAAAGCTAATATCAAATCTGATCATATTATAATCACTGTTATCAAGTGGCCCCAGCACCATTACTTCCCACACCAGATCATGTGCTCCACTAAGGACTAGGTCTAGAATTTTTCCTTCTGTCGGCTCCTGTACCAGCTGCTCCATAAAGCCCTTGAGCCCAGGCCAAAGCCTAGTATAGGATTTTGTCCAAGGCCTAGGATAGACTGAACAGGCCCTACGCACCACCCCAGCCACCAAACCCCACACACACACAACAGCCAACAGGCACCACCAGAAAGTGGGAGATAGAGCATTCAGGTGTGCCTCACAGCCAAACGGGAACCCACTTGCGCAGAGTCCAAGCAAGCGGGCCTCAGGGCCGACCGGGAACCAAATCACACTCTGGGAATGGAGAAAGAACAGCAAAGGTTCCCCACGGAACTGGGCCACAAGCAGCACACACAATGCAAGGTAGGGACACAAAAGAAAGGGTGATAGGCAGGAGCCTCTAAAGGTATACAAGGCTGTGCCACAAGGCAAAGAAGAATACAGGAAGCCCCAGAAAGAAACACTCTAGGCTTGAACCACAAAGCACTCAAGGGAAAAAGGGAACCAATGAGAGGACTACACTCTAGGCTGAACCATTCAGCAAACAGGGAAAGGGGAAGCCACTCAAGGAATAGTCTAAGGTGTGCCACGAGGCACTCAAGGAAAAAGGAAACCAACTATAGGAATACTCTCTAGGCTGAACCATTCAGCACACAAGGGAACTAGGCTGTACTTACAACATACAAAGATACAGGAAGCCCCACAAGAGAACACACTAGGTTGACTATACAGTACACAATGGGAAGGGAGAACTACGTAAGGAATACACAAAGCTGGCCCCACAACACCCCAAGGGAAAAAGGGAACTGCTAAAGGAATAAACAGAACAGTGCACTCAGCAGACAAGGATAAAGGAGAGTGAAAAGCAAACAGGGGAAGCTGCCTTGACACACACAGACCAGAAAAGGCATACTGCTCCTCAGAAACAGGAGACAGATACAGCAAACAAAGAGAATGAAAATAAACGAACAGGAGCAAAATACAAGTACAGGGGGAAGCAGAACCACAGGGAACAGAGCAGAAGCTCAGCACAACAAAGGGAACAGAGAGAGAGAGAGACAGCTAAACAAACTGAAATGACTCACGGCACAAGCTACCCTAGACAGCACAACGTTAGAGCAGTAGAAAACCAAACCAGGTGTGGGGATGTGAGACAATCAGGCTCATGCTGGGAATACCTGACACACACACACACACAGAATAAACAAGCATGATCCAAGATGACGCTTTGACCACACGCACCTGAATTTGCTCTGAAAGGAAGGTGCGGGTTTTTTGCTTCTTTTGCGGCCTTTGACCCGTCGATTACGATGGGAAAGCGGAGGGGAAAGGTGAAGGAGGTCCCCTCAACTCCTGGAACCTCTTCGTCGATGAAACAAACAACGCTGCAGTTTCCAAAGACGCAAACAGGACCTTTGAGTACTTCAACTCCTTCTGCAGCTACCGACGCACACGCGTCGATGGAGAGCGGAAACAGGGTTTCCCTGAGCCCCGTGGAACGCATGGCACCACGACAACCGCGGAGTGAGCTGTTTGCAGTAGCCTGTGCAGAAAAGGACACCGGAGGGATGAAACCAGCGCTGCAAGAAGGGCAGACTACAGCGAATACGAGCGGGACCCAGGACCAAGAGACTTTGGCTTCATTGGCCTTAAAGGTATTACCCCAGGACATAGTGTCCAAACTTTCGCATCGTGAGGCCCTGCCACACCCCCCTTTACCAACAAGTGGTATAATTAAACCGGCCGTTGTGACGCTTGAGTCACTATGGGACATGGTTTACAGCATGCACTCCTCTATGCAAATTATGATTAAAGAAAACACTGACGATATTAAAGTTCTTTCAGAAGCCGTTCTGATGCAGGCACAGGTGACTGCGCAGCAGTCCTCTAAAATGGAAAAAGTGGAATCTAAAATTCTAGAAATGGGGACTTTAGAAGCAGCCTTGGTTAAGGATAACAATTTTCTTCATAAACATCTAGAATACCTGGAGAACCAGGCTAGAAGACTTAACTTCCCCAAGTCACCTCTAATTCCTCCTTCGGAGATGATGAGAAAATATATGACTGACATTCTAGGGATGGATAAAGACTCACTGCCTCCTATTACACGTGCCCAATACATTTGGAATCCTAAGGGGAAGGGTAGAGAATTCCCTTTGCAATCAATGGGAGAAGCAATGAATCTTACTTCCTTCCTGGAAAACTCGTTGGAAGTTATTACCCATAGGACTACTATGTTGCCTTTTTATATTTTTATTTTGCCTATCACTAACCTACAATTCCTCCTTTAAACCCCAATCTTTATGTTCTCAAAGCACAAAGCAAAATAGTGTTCACTTACCAGAGAAATGTCCTCTTCTCTCAGAATTTTACTTTAAAGGCGGGTTAAAAACACTAATGTGCCTTAGTAAACATATCCCTAAGAATTAGCGCATGCTAACACTAGAGACACATATAGGCTATATGGGTGTCTCTAGCATTAGCGTGCACTAAAACTCTAGCACGCTATAGTAAACAGGGCCCTTAAAGTGGAAGTGAGACATAAATTATGATTCCTCGGTAAATCAAATGAAACAGCAAAACCTGGATCAGGATTTTGCTATTGCAAATCTTGTCATGCAAACAGTGGATCATCTCATGTTAACTTTTGCTGTTCAGTGAATGTAGTATATGAGAACAGTGGAGTTGCCTGTGTTTGTTGAACTGGTTACTGGTCTCCAGCCAACCAGAACAGTGATGAATTGGGTCACATTGAAGCAGAGATGAACCAGAAGTTGGTTGCAATTCTTGGTGAACAGACGTACAGTATGTCTCTACCACAACAGACTGTTGAACATCCCATCTGGGGAGACTGTCCACTATATTGATAGAGTCTTAAGAGAGGTCTCCTTGTCTGGCCTTAAGAAGATTAAAGGGTTTGTACACATTTGATGTTCTTACTTAATTTCTCAAAGACATTCATACAGAGTTTGCCATCGGATGGAAAAATTATTAGAACAACAGACATTGATTCGAACTTTGTGAAAGCCTTCTCTGTAACTGGACAGCATGATGATGATGATAATGAAGATAAAGATGAAGATGCAAGTGATGAATTAGACAGCACGACTTCCAATGCAGATGATAATGACAGTGAGGATGATAAAGCATGTTTTACTATTCTGAAGTCAAGTGTTTCAGATAGAGATTACCTTGATGAATACCTGAAGAACTAGACTGGAGACATCAGTAGTTTTCAAGCCTGTTCTGATTTGAAGGAACTTTTATCAGGCTGAATAATCCACTTTCTACCAGTGTAGTTGTTGAATACCTTTTTAGCTGTGTTAGATTAATGAGCCACAAGTGCACTTGTATGAGTGATTTTCAAAATTTAGTTTTACTAAGAACAAAGTGGATTGAATTGTAGAGCAGTAGAATTATTGAGATACAAACATTAACAATAGTTTCATTAACAATAGTTGCATTCATTGTAGTTGCAGTACTTTTACTTTTTCACACTAATAGTATTATATTAGGCAATAACTCTTTTACTTTCACTTAAGTAAATGTTTTAATGTGTTCTTCACTATACTTTCTACTTTTACTTATGTATTAAAATACACATTTATTTTCACTGTTACCTTATACTTTGAACAAGACTGCATTAATGGAAAAAGAAATGTCAACAAATTATTGAGAGTATCATTTTCTCCCCCACATTCCGTAATCAATCATTTACAAAATGTCTAGAACTTTTACCAGATCAAATAAATTGCCTTGTAGTCTACAAATGCTATGAATAAAACATTTGAAGAAAAATGTTAATAACTATGCAAAAATAAAATGTTCTAACAAATTGAGTTTTTTTTTTTACTAAGGTGAATTAAAATGCAACGTGCACTGTTAACACACTTTAATCACCATGGTATTTACTAAACCACTGGAACTAACCACTGCTAGGAATGTGGTAAATGCATTCCTGATACCACTGTCCCCCAGTGATGATGTTTCAAGGTGCTATCCCCCCACCCCCACACACAAACGTTAACCACTTCGGTACTAAATCACCCCCTTGGGGGGGGGGACCTCTTTGGGCCCCGTGCCCAACATTGGCAATAATGTGTAAGTAAGTCCTATCCACAGCACAGATTCTCCATTCTAGATGAAACAAAATTATACCCCCATACTGTACTGCTCCCCACCCCCAATATCAGCATTGCCTCTGGGTGATAATGGAGAACGGACAATTCTCAATCCTGACCTACTAGTTCTATCATCTCAAATGTGGCTATTTGACTCAAGGCTCCCACTTGTCTCTCATGTGTACTGCCATCAGCATGGAGGAGTGGCCTAGTGGTTAGAGCACTGGTCTTGCAGTCCAAAGGCGGCCAGTTTAAATCCCCCTGCTGCTCCTTGTGATTGTGGGCAAGTCACTCAACCCTCCATTATCTCAGGTACAAACTTAGATTGTGAGCCCTCCTGGGACAGAGAAACATCCAGTGTACCTGACTGTAACTCACCTTGAGCTACTACTGAAAAAGGTGTGAGCAAAATCTAAATAAATAAACATTGATTAGCAAATAAGCTTTCCTGTCAGAACTAGAAAGATCTGGGGAAGAAAGACTTATTTTGAAAGGAAGTGTATTGTACGTAGTATGCCCTGTAAATGATAGGGTTACCAATTGTTCTTGAATGACCCTTGTAAGAAAAAGATTTATTTGGGTCAGACAAATGATACTCATAAATTAAAACAACTTTGTTACTAACATATAAACAACAGCCATGAATTTAGATTTGTATGGTGCCAAATACATTTGTGCAAGTCTACTGAGTCTGTGAAAACCTAATTTTCTAAAATGAATCTCTTGGAAAAGATCAGATCAGCTTGAACAGCGGAATGGAAAACATTCATTTTCTCAAGTATTTTGTGGCTATTATCATTTATAGTCTAAAATATAAGACCCAGAGACATCAATAAAAAAGAAACAAAAATGTTTTGCCTCTCTGCCAAGTTCATTATTTGCATATTCTGAGAAGCCAGTTTGCTGCAGGATGTAGATAGTACAGAGTTCATTTTCAAAGCACTTAGGCTTACAAGTTCTATAGACTTTGTAAGTCTAAGTGCTTTGAAAATATGTCTCTGTCTCACTATTACTGAGTAGAAGAGTTATAGCCTCTTCACTAGCAAAATGAGTACAAACCACTAAAATGTCAGTCCTGGACATGGATTTGTGCCTAGCAAGATAGGAAAAAAAAATAAACACACAAAAGTTATGTATATTAAAGGAGTCACTCAAACTTGTAAAGGGATAACTGTGTTAGTTGGGAGCAATAACAAATAACATAGAGGCTGGTGGCACCTTAACACCCCCCCCCCCCCAGATATTCAGCCAGCAGCAGGCAGCAAGTATAGCTGCCACTGTCATCGCTGCTGCTGATCCTGACCCTAGATATTCAATGCTGGACCATTTCTGGTGACCGGCATTGAATATTCGGTTTTTTTTTTGCCCAGCTCTAACTTATACGGCTATTTGAATATTCAGTGCTAGCTAGTTAAGTTACTGGCTGGCAAAGATAGGACTGCTATTAATGCAGTCCAATTTACGTGTTAAACTTAGCTGGCCAGAACTTAAATATTCGTGGATAGCCAGCTAAGTCATGTGACATAGCCAGTTATTAGCTAGCTGCTAACCCCTGGATTTGACATAGCGCGCTTAGGGATCCGCACCTAAATCTAGGCTTATTCTGTAACTACTACTACTACTACTATTTAGCATTTCTATAGCGCTACAAGGCGTACGCAGCGCTGTACAAACATAGAAGAAAAACAGTCCCTGCTCAAAGAGCTTACAATTTACGTAACTCAATTGGCTCAACAAACTAATCAGCATTTTTAACAACATTTAATAAGCAATAATGAGTACTAATTAGCAATAATTACAATTTACACGCAGAACTCCCTAAGCATATTCTGTAATGCAGTGTGCCTAACTTTTAACACACACACAGGCAAAAAAGGGTGTGGTTATAGGCTGGGAAATGGGCATTTCATGGGCATTCCAAAAGTTAAGTGCATAGTTATGGAACATGGCCCAATGCATGTAAATCTAAGTGCATAGATTTAGGCTATGTTTTCGTTAGCCTAAATGGATGCACATAGTCTTAGGCACTGGGATTTCCACCTAAGTGTATTCTATATACCATACATAAATCTAGGCACTGCTTATAGAATATGCTTAGCAGGAAATGTTTATTGCATGGATTTTTTTTAGGCACCATATACAGAATCTGGCCCTAAGTGCTATGAGGAGATAACCGGCTATCTCACACAGAATAATAGCGTTTAGCTGGCTTAAGCGCTATTTAAGCAGCCAGGAGCCATTCCTAGGGTGCCCCACTGCAGGGCTGGTAGAATGCAGTAAGCAGGGTATGCATGGCAGGGGGGCACCAGAGACTGCCATGCTTACCCTTGCTTACCCTCCCCCCACCGCCACAGTAATGTCGTCATCCCCCTCCCGTGTACTACTACCTTGCCACCCATCCTGGTGGCGTAGTGGTCTCTGCAGCTGCCGGGGGCAGGAAAGAATCTCACTCTTTCCTGCCCGCTTCCGCTACTCCATCTCCAGCGCTCTCCATTTTTCTGTGCTATTGATGGCCCTGCCATATTTTAAAAATGGCTGCCGAGGCTTCCGTGGCAGTCCCAAAGTCTAGGCAGCCATTTTGGAACAACACGACGGCAGCGCCTGCAGCACTGAAAAGCAGAGAGCGCTGGAGACGGAGTAGTGGCAGTGGGCAGGAAAGAGTGGGATTCTTTCCTGCCCCCATAGCCACAAAGGCCACTACACCACCAGGGCGGGCAGCAAGGTAGGACTCTAGTAGGGGGATGGCGGCATTACTGTAGGGGGGGCAGGTTTTGTCACAGTATAAGTCATCATAAGGACAAAATATAAGGAAACCAATGGACTGCATTAGAGGCTTAAAGCCCATTTAGTTATGTTAAAACAAATGAGAGATCTCCATGAAAGAATTGCAGAAGGACAAACATTAAAATTGCCTAAAGTGGAGCAAATATAGCCTAACAGCTATAATCTGAGTACAACAGAGAAACAAATGCTTGCAGAGGGAAGTTCAAATTAAGATGTTCAAACAGTATTGGCACATTTGATTAGTCCATAATATGTATTATCTCTGCTTGGTTAAATTTATTTTTTAAAACATCATTTAGGGGCCCTTTTACTAAGCTGTGCTAAAAAGTGTCCAGCACTTTCTCGCTAGTGTGGGGCTTTCTCGTGCACTGAGGCCACTTTTAGCATGGCTATAAAATTTTCCCATTTTCTCAATTAATGGCCGCGTGCTAATTTCCCCATTAATGATGGCCACTAGTGCGGAAGAACTTACCGACACCTATTTTCTAGGCGGTAAGGGCTGCTATACTAATCACATGCTAATCGGTTGGTGTGCGGCAGTATAGCTGCACTAAACGATTAGTGCAGGACACGCCTCCTCTCTGCCCCCAAAGATGCCCCAGCACTAAAAATCAAAAGTATTTTTAAGCAAATGGGAAGCAAATGCAGAAGCCAAAACTACCACGGGATTCCAGAGCGTGCCCCATGGTAGTGCTTTTTAACCTGCGGTAAGAACAAGTTAGTGCGTTACTGCAGCTTAGTAAAAGGCCCCTTAGTAATTAAGCAGTACAAAATTCTCAGATGCAAACCACCTGGATATAACAGCGACTGCATAATGTCTTAACATTTGACAAGAGTAAGAAATAAACTTCAAACAGTTATGCTGGAATGTGTGCTCTCTTTTCATGGTCTTAGCAAAAGAAAACAAATATCAAGATATTTAAACGAATGACAGCTACACAATTTGTCAGAGTACAGACACATTTATGTTTCTGTGTTGACCCCATTGATACTTTAGACACTGATGCTTGTAAAAAGGATGTTCAGACCGCACAGAATCAGCACATATATGTCCATTCCTGAATATATTTTAGAACAGGCTCTGTCAGCAGATCATGTTCTAAAATACTAGTGGAACTTATCACATTCAGACCTTGACGTCTCCATTATGACTGGTACTTCCTTTCTAAAAATCTGTCTCCACATATGATAGATTGTATATGTGCGTGACATTTAAGTGCCACGTTTTAGGCACCACTGTTTAGACACTGTGAACTTAGACACCAGGACATTTAGGCCCGATTGTCTCCTAGCTTGAGTTCCCTCATCTCCAGCACCCCAGCTGCACTCCCTTCCTGTTCTTCTCAAATCAGATGGAGCTTCTCCCATCTCCAGGGATCTGTTAAGCAAATCCTTCATTGGGCTCACCAGAACCTCTCTGGGCTCCTCGATATCCTAGAATGTGTTCGATTTGGTTTCATTGCTTTGTCCACTTTCAGCCCTGTAAGTTCTTCACTAACATCCTCTTTTGTGAATGATGCCATATCTATTTCATTTTGATACATACTTATGTTGGTTATCTGCGCCCCTCTCCAAGTCTTTCTTCTTTGAATATCAAACTAAGGGGTCCTTTTACAAAGCTGCAGTAAAACGTGGCCTGTGGTAGTGTAGGCGCATGTTTTTGGCACACGCTACACCATATTTTACCACGGCTGGGAAAAAAGGCTTTTTTTTCAATGGGGCAGTAAATGGCCGTGTGCTATTTACTGCCTGAGCCCTTACTGCCACCCGTTTACCTGGTGGTAGGGGCTCATGTGATATATGCGCAGTCCTCATGCAGTGCGTGCCAATGTGGTCATGCTGCCAATTACCGCCAGGAATGCCCCCCCCCCCCACCCACGGTAGAAAATAGAAAAATATTTTCTACTGCTGGAAACAGCAAAATTATCAATGGGTGTGCATGCTAACCGGGCAGTAGGGTCGATTTGGCACATGCGGTAATCCTACCGCCACTTAGAAAAAAGGGCCCCTGAAGTATTTAACATTATTGCTTTTTCCTTGTTATTCTCCATTTGGGGGGGTTTAAATTCCACTTATAGCCTTTCTTCTTTCCTGGACAAAACTGAAGAAAGTCTTGATACCTCATTTTACATCTTTGGTCATTTTCCTTCTGTCCTTGCTTTTTTCCTTCCTGATTTCTCTTTTAATTCTCTCAGCTTTAACTAATTTCCCTTTAGTGATCCTGTGTACTTTGTGAATGCTAGTCTTTTCGCTCTTATATTATGAGTCACCTCTTTGGCGAACCATAATGGTTTTCCTTTTGTTTTTCCTTTTATTTACTTTCTTAACATAAAGATCCATCGCCCTTTTATAGCTTCATTAAATGTGTTGAATGTTTTTTTTCTGTAAAGGCTTATAATTTAATTTAATTAAATGAGAACAAGCTTCCCAAACTCTGTGATATGCTAATCCTCACATATTTTAATGGACCTTGTTCTATCTATAAAGAAGCTCCATGCATCTTTTTATTTAGAAAGGAAAAGTAATTTTCAAAGCTGTTATCACAGGTAAAGCACTGCTTTACCAATGGAAATGGGTTTTTACGCAGTTTCCCATATGATATTTGAAGGACTTGTGTACACATATTTCCTAATGGTGGGGCTGAAGAAGATTTTGCGCTTAGGAACATACCTTTGACATTTCAAAAGTATACACATTTTTTTTTATGTAGGAGGGAATTCATTAAGCAGTGTTATGGCCTTAATATACCTTAATATGCTTTAAAGAAATTAGTGCATGATAAATGCTAAAAGCCCAAAGCCCATAGGTATAGAATAGGGTTTTAGCATTTAGCGCGTGCTAATTCCTTTAACTCATGTTAAGACCATAACACCGCTTGATGAATTTTCCCCATACACCTTAAATAGCAGATACAAATGTGTGTGGGATAATTTCTTTTGGATTATTGATTTCGCTTTCAGAAAGTTGAGCTGCAAGAACTAAAGGGTTAACTTTAACAGGGCTGAGGCACAAGAAAGAAACCCCATACATATACAGTAAGTCCCTTCAGGATCAGATGACCTCAGATGAGCCAAAGACAGGTTGTTTCACTGAGAAATCATAGAGAACAGAGTCTGGGGGAAGTTCCTTGCAGATAGCACTTTAGGAGAAAAGTCTGCTAAGGCTGGAGTCAGATCAGAGCCAGAAAACACTAAGGAAGAGACCCTGAACTAGAGAAAGAGAGAGTGGAGCGGAGAATATAGAAATGCTCCTGAATTATATAACCTTAAGCAAATGGATTGCCTGCAGAAGTTTGCAACAGATTTTCTTGCCCTTGCCCTCAGCTGTTCCCTTCAAAAACATAAAACAACAAACAAACAAAACCTAGCCCTCAACCAATAAATCTTCACAGGAGCAAGGCTATCCTTTAACTTGGGCACAGGAGAAAAAGACAAACATTTCACTTTTGCAGAAGGAAAGGGTAAAGGGTTATGGATTTGATATACTTTCTTTTCTATGGTACAACCAAAGCGGTTTACAACGCCACACAGGCTTTGCACTTCATATGCTTCAGCTAAGATCCTGCTTCCGGGCTTTCTGGTCATCTGCCAGAGCTGGAGAAAAAGATTATCTTTATAGCTGCTTTAAGATGCTTTATGGCTGGTTTGTCTGATTCACTGTGTCAGGGATCTCTAGCTGGAAAGTGAGCAGTCACATAGATGAGATTCTTGGGCTAAGCTGCCACTGCAGGTAATGCCACAAGCAGGATGGGAGTCAGGACGACGAAGTAAACAACTTTATTCATCAGTCTAAAATAAAGCAGGAAAATTCAGGAATCAGTCTAAGGACATAAGGGAACAGGAACCATGACCGTAGCAAGCTATGGGACCCTTTTACTGAACTGCTTAAGGGCCTATGCGTGTACTCCATGCACCAAAAAGGCACTGCCACCTGGCTAGCACAGGAGCCAGGCAGTAATTCCAAATTGACACATGCCGAATCCCGCAGTAAAAAATAATTTTCTATTTTCTACTGTGGGCTGATTACCTGGCAGTAAACAGCAGTTGGCACGCACTGCATGCTTAACGCGTGGGTAGTGAGTGAGACCTTACCGCTAGATCAATTGGTGACGGTAAGGTCTCAGGCCGAAAACAGACGTGTGCTGGTTAGTGCACATCCATTTTCAAGCCCCTTAAAAAAGGCCCTTTTTCCTAGACGCAGTAAAAAAAATGGCTCAGCGTTCGCACAAAAGATGTGCTTGCACTACCGCAGGTCACTTTTTACTGCAGTTTAGTAAAAGGACATCTCTGTGTGGCTGGTGTAATGCTGTATGTGGCCATAAGATATTCTCTTGATTATTCTATGATTTCACGTTTTAATGCATAGTTTTGACAAGCTTTTACACGTGTTTACATTACGTCATTGTTTTTTTAAATATTCATTTTTAAACATGAACAACATTGTAGAGACCTAAAACAGTGTACAAACAGCAAATACTAGGAATGAACATATATGTGGAGGAGTGGCCTAGTGGTTAGGGTGGTGGGCTTTTGGTCCTGGGGAACTGAGTTTGATTCCCGACACAGGCAGCTCCTTGTGACTCTGGGCAAGTCACTTAACCCTCCATTGCCTACTGCATTGAACCTGCCATGAGTGGGAAAGCATGGGGTACAAATGTAACAAAAAAAAATATTTAGGTGTTCATTTTCAAAGCACTTAGATTTACAAAATTCCATAGTAACTTATGGAACTTGGTAAATCTAAGTGTTTTGAAAATGAGCCCCATATGGAGGGGCATAATCCATAATCGATCAGGGTGCCCAAGTTTTCCTGAGGGAGTCCTCACAGGACGTCCCGGCGAAGGGGTGGGAAACCCATATTATCTAAACAAGATGGGCAACCATCTTTCATTTCGATAATACGGTTGGGGACTCCCAAATCTCAACATTTAGGTTGACCTTTGAGATGGTCAACCTTAGAGATGGATTTGGATCACAAGTAGCAGCATTGGGATTTGAACCGCCACCTCTGGATTGCAAGACCAGTGCTCTATCCACTAGGCCACTCCTCTACTCCACTCCCTTGAAATTTGGCCATCCCTTGGGGGGGGGGGGGCAGTTCATGACGTCCACAATGTTTGAAAGAAGGATGTCTACGCCTTTGCTATGCCTCTGCTGACACACACACACCTCCCCCCACCCCCCAGGAACCTGCATACTGCTGCAATGGACCTGAGTATGATATTTGAGGCTGGCAAAGAAAGTTTTTAAAGTTGTTTTTTTTTAGGGTGGGAGGGTGTTAGTCACCACTGGGGGAGTAAGAGGAGGTCATCCCCGATTCCCTCCGGTGGTCATCTGATCAGTTTGGGCACCTTTTTCAGGTTTGGTCGTAAACAAATGGACCAAGTAAAGTCGACCAAGTGCTCGTCAGAGATGCCCTTTTTTTCCATCATGGCTTGAGAACGCCCATCTGTTAGGCACGCCCCAGTCCCGCTTCCGACACGCCCCCGGGAACTTTGGTCGTCCCCACGACGGGAAGCAGTTGGGGACGCCCAAAACTGGTTTTTGATTATGCTGATTTGGACGATCCTGAGAGAAGGACGCCCATCTCCCAATTTGTATCGAAAGATGGGCAAGATAAAAACTCATAGCGTAAGGTATGGTGTGATACTACATATGTATACTTGATCTTGATTTGTCCTTGCCATTTTCAGGGCATAGACCGTAGACGTCTGCTGGAAGATATGGTCAAGGCAGTTAGCACAGTTGGCTTTAAACAGGGTCTTGGGAAGGTTCTGGAGAAAAAGTCCATAAACTATTGTTAGCTATGTAGTGTTTGGAAAGTCATTGCTTATCTCTGAGGAGGATAGATATATTCCACGTGATCTTGTTAGGATCTTCTAACTTAGACAGAGATAGGATATTGAGCTAGATTGACTTTTAGTCTAACTCAGTATGATACATCTTCTATGAATATTGACATAACCATCTATGTACCAGCTGGCTCAAAAACAATATATTAAAAAAATAAATACCAAAGCCTGGACAGGGCCCGGCATTGAATATCCAGGAATAACATTGGTGGTGGCCAGAAAACACTGTTCACCACCGGTTGAATATTTGGGGGATTAAATTTATTTAATTTGTCCAGTTCTATGAACAAGAAAGAAACTTCACCATTCTTAAAACAACAACAACAACAACAAAAAAACAGGAATGGAGATATAATGAAAGTGAAACAAGCATTCCTGGAGCACATTGTGAGTGGCTGCACTATCCTTTAGTACAGCAGCTTACTTTTGATTTTTCCACATTAGCCTTACTTCCAAAGCAGTAAGGTTTTTAGAGTGGAAAAATCTATAGTATATTCATAGCAATAAGGGGTAGCACAGTTGGCATGCGAACAGTATACAAACCCATGGAATTGCTACCAATGTAAAAATCTAGGCTGAATGTTAGTGTGGCTTGATATTTTTTTTGTGTGCTGGATCTTTACTTCATATTGGGGTTTAAGTAAAGATCTTATGCAGGAACTGCAGGGCCATGTAAGATGAAGTGCAGCACTTTACCTCAGGATTCGCGAACCAATCTGACCTGGTATGTACCCCATCCTGAAACTGTCTGGTCCAGGGCACCATTTGCCTAAGTAGCCTGAGCAATGGCCTCTTCAACCGGGGCACCCTTGGCCTGGACACTCCCTTTCAGGGAAGCTCTGTCCCAGATATTCTAGACCAGGGCACTCTTAGTCCAGATAATTCAGATAAGGGCATTCCTTACATGTACCTGCCCTGGGCACCCATAGGCACCCAGCACAAGAAAACTCTCAACCAGAGAGCCTCCAGTGCAGCTGAACCCATTAGATTAATAATACCTGGTCTGGGAAGGTATCCAGCAGCATCCCTCTTGTTCTGCTGCCATTTTTAAAAATTGTGGTACCTGTCCCCTAGTGATAAGTCAGGATTCTGTGTTAGGGATCAGTCTTCTGTCTAGCTGTACTGGAGGCACCCTGGTTGAAGGCAGAGGACTACTATTAATACAACTCTGGTCCGTTTTACGAAGGTTCTCTGGGAGCCCTGGGCCATATTTTAGTAGCCCGATGCTCTTAGGGATCAGAATAACATGACTTGCAAATTTGATCACAAGGTGGATTACTTATCATATTGGGAGTCACTAATCTGTGGTACTGAGTTTTGCAGGTTAGTGATTCCCATAGCTGTAGTAAAATGCAAACTTGCAATGCAGCTTAGTAACTTTTCCCTTTAGCTGGTAAATAGACTCCGCTGACAATAATGGCTTTGTGTTGTATTGTATTAATACCAGTTAACACAAGTTGGTAAATTATACCCTTAGACAGTAAGCCTTTTGAGGATAGGATAAAACCTACCATGTGTGAATATAACTCATTTTGAGCTAGCAATAGAAACAGAAAAGTGATTCTCTAGATTATCAGTCTGCCTGTCTGCCTATCTATACCAGCTGCTAAGCTCTACAATCCCTTCCTCTCCCATAGAGATCCTCTCTGTTGTTTCATGGCCTACATCAAAATAGTGATAATATGTAGACGTGTTATTTTTCCAGTTGTTTAGTTGGAGCTTCAAGTAAAAAAATCTACTAGCTTGGCTTCTATCTTAGTAAGCTTACAACATACAGTTAAAGATTTACATTTTAAAATTTTATAAAATAAAGCTTCCTGGATATTGAATATTATGTAAACTGTCCAAAAATATGTGTAAATTAGTACAATTACAAAACAATTGAGAGTGTACAAGAAGCTGATTTACAAAAACAACTTTTCTTATTACTAGCTCCAGTGAGCTTTGCTATTTTCAAATGTGTTCATATCACACAATAAGCTACAAAAAAAGAAAGATTGTGTGATAGATACAGAAAGTGATGTGTACATAATCTTCTCCTTAAACTAATTCCAAGACTTACAAGGTTGTGCATCTTCTAAGTCCATCTCTTGCCTTTTCAGTGCCTATACAGCCTGGTACCTTGTTGTAAGTTTATTACACCAGAAAACATATTATTGATCAAATATTCTTACCTTTGGTATTGAATATAGAAGTATGATTATCTCTATCAACTCAAGCCTTTGGTGAATTGTGTGGAGAGAGGGAAGATCCTCAAGTACCAAGAAACACAGTCTGAGACCAAGAAAATGTGGTAGAAAGATACAGAACTATTTCCTGTCATTTTGAATACCACAGGTTTGATCAAAAAGAACTTCCAAGTGCAACTGGATAAGTTGCTTATACATGTTACATCTTATGAACGCCAGAAGGAAGCTCTCTTTGGCAGAATGCAAGTACTATAGTGTGCATTAACAGTAAAATTGAGAAATTGAGATCATTCTCCACATGACTTAGGAGAAAAGTTCATTCCTGTCCTAGTATGCACAAAACTAATCCATTTAAAGAAATTGCCCCTGAGCCAAATCCAAGACAATCCATGGTTTACTTAGATTTGTCTGTATTTGAACGAATCTTTTGGATGTATATATGAATATCTATATAAGCCAATTCATAGGTATGTCTTAGATTTATTTTAATAATATTTTTCAAGGACATATTTATGTAAATTTATTCTGATTGTCTTTCGACAGATTATTATAATTTATTGTACATATTCTTTGTGATATCATCATCCTTCTTCTGCATAAGATATTTTCACAAGTTTATGATTCATCCTCTCACAATTATTGTAATATGTTTATGGTTTACACTTTTACCATTATAACCATCTTTTGCGGTCTTAATATCGACATTTTATTTTTATTTTTATTGTTATTTTTATTATTTCTATTGTTATTTTTATTTTCATTTCCAATCTCAATTTACATATATTAGTATTTTTTAAATGTGTATGTCAGTTTTATGATATATTGTATGCTTTGTTTGTTTTTAGACCCCTGAGGAAGGCCTGGTTGGCCGAAACACGGACCGTGTAGGGTCTCGTGCAATAAATTTGGCTTTTCATCTATTTTTTGAGTCTGGTTTTCTTGAGCTCTCCCGTTTTTGTTTTTTCTGTTAAAACAGCTGATGCCACACTATGAAATCAAACACAATTTTTGCATCTAATTTTTGGACAAGCAATATGATAACATTTGCTCTTACAGTGGATTGGATATTACAGTATGACCTAGCATTATCAGAAGCCATTTGATCACTACGGACCACTATGGACCAGCTTAATTCCACCAGATCGCCTTCGATACTCCTGCTAAGACGTCGACGCTTACTCTGACCCCAATGTTATACTCAATCCCTCATCTTCTTCCCTCCATCCTTTACCATTTCCCTCCCATTCTCCTTCCCTTTCACCTATCATATCCTTGTCTACCTTCCCTATTCTAGTTCATTACGCTCTTTTCACATGTCCTTTGTAATGCCTTTCATAATGTAAGTAGTTATTATCATTACAATTTATAATACTGTTCCTACATTTCCTTGTTTTTACTGTATTCGTTACCATGTAAGATGCTTTCTTTTACTATGTAAGCCACACTGGACCTGCTGTATGTGGGAAAGAGTGGGGTACAAATGTAATAAATAAATAAGTAGTGTCTGATACTGCATTGAATTTCTAGGCTTAAATTTTAGCATAAGGTTTAAAGTCTAGAGGGTTAATTTTCAGCAGATGGCAGTCAGCATGTTTTTCAATAATGACTAAACTAATCTAAACTATGGTAACCTTTGCCGCAAAGGATTTGGGAAATTTAACAGTCTACATTGGTCCATCACTAATTGAAAGAGGGAAGTGAAATAGGTACATGAGACTCCATTCCGTTAAGGAGATCACATCTACAAAAGAATACAGAAGTGGCGACAAGTCAAAGGAGGGGCAGAAAAATGATACACAGCCTGCTTTATAGGCTGTATTAGCCGTAAGCCCGTTAAAACGGGCGAGATTTCCAGCTACCCTCCTCGCCGCCGCTCCCTCCCCCCTCCGTGCCGGGCCCCCTGCACTGACCTGACAGCGCCTCTCACCTCCATGTGAAAGTGCTGCAGGCAGCAGCAGATCACTCTGCTGCTGCCTGCAGCACTTCCACACGGAGATGAGAGCCGCTGTCAGGTCAGTGCAGGGGGCCCGATAAGGAGGAGGGCGGGAGCGGCGGCGGGGATGGGGAGGGAGGGTGGAGGTTGGTGTGCGCAATGTTCGTTTCCAGGCGGCAGCGTCCGACAGTGACTCCGACTCCATTTCCCTCTCTGTTCCGCCCTCTGACATCATCACGTCTTGACGCGAGGGCGGGACAGAGAGGGAAGTCTCTACTGCGCATTTGCAGGTGAGTCGGTCACTTGCCGTTTATATGTTTGATAGGAAGAGATTGAAGGACAGAAAGATGCACTCTAGAAGAAAATAAGGAAACATACACTTGTAGACCGACCTTCATACATAGAAGAAGTATTAATAAGGTAACAGAAGGTAGCATTTTCATGCAATGAGATTATCAAGTACAAAAAAGTACAAGAAAGCATCATGGAAGGCTGAAAAAGGAAGTTAGAAAATATCCTTCAATGAACAAGTGGAGAACCCCTTGGAATAGATTTTCAGCAGAGGTGGTTGAAGACAAACATCTGAAAATGAGAAATACCAATATGACCATGGTAACTGGTCAACAATGGAAAGGGATTAGAGACTGAACAGGATATGTGAAAGTACAGTAAATAGTAAATGAGCAGACTGGGTGAATCAGGCAATCATTTTCTCATTGTATGTGTTTTCATGTTACTGCATGCATATGTTTCTGGAAACTGTCAAACAAACTTGCTACTGGATAGGACTGGTGCATATTCACTCCTTCAATTCATGCATAACAAAGAGATCGTTCATATTGATGATTTGATTAAGGTTATGTTTTTAATCCTAAACCATAGCCTGATACAGGACTGTGCCCATATACGCTCTAATTCAAGTGGCAGGAATCAATGTTTACATTAATTTGTTCACTGAATCTTTTTATTAAAATGTATTCAACTGCTAAATTAGATACAAGTTTAAGACAAACTGAACAAATTTTAAAAACAAGTACAAGCTGAATGTAAGCACTGATAGTGTTTTGTTATTTTTCTATTAGGTAAGCTGAGCACAGCAAGAACTGACACACTGTATTCCCAAACCTTAATGTCAAGGCAGTGGTTGGTAACAATAGTGAAATTTACTATATAATATTTACTAAGAAGATCACATTCAATAATTAAATGAGGAGAAACGTTATTCAGCAAATGTTTCCTGGATGGTTTTATGTGGATATTCTACGGAACTTATCCAGAATTGATCTAAGCAGCCTTAAAATAGCATCACTTATTCATATGGTGAAATTCACATTATGACTTCTGTTAAAGCAGACTAGAGGACACTCAGTTAAGCTACATGGACATATTTTTCACTCAACGAATAGTTAAGCTCTGGAACTTGTTGCTGGAAAATGCAGTAACATTAGTTAGTGTATCTGGGTGCGTCCAAAAAGCTAACACATCTTAGTAAACATATCCCTTAGTGTATATTTTAAAGTGGTTTGAGTAGACTCTAATATGTGGATCTCAAAAGGGGCGTACCACGGAAGTCATAGGAGGGGCATGGGTATTCTTCAAATTTACGCTCACTGTTATAGAGGGAAGCTCCCGACACACTGTGTGAAGTTCCTGCCCGGTGGCATGATATCATTAAAGTGCAAGTGCTGCTATGACAAGGGCAGGGGAGGGTTTAGAAAGACGTGCCAGAGCTGCGGGAGGGGTGAGAGGCGCTGGACATGCGGGAAGTTGGAGGGAAGGAAGTGAGGGGATGTTTTGGCTGGGGTATAGTGCTTCTGGCTGGGCCTGAAACAAAACTGGGCCCATAGCTACACCCCTGTTGAGAGGCAAAGCCTTAGGCTGAAGGAAGTGAAGTTTATAGAAAGGCTGGACCCAGGCCATGTTTCAACAAGTGCCTGCATCAGGGGTCTATACATAGAAATAAAGCATTAAAATTATTAGTATAGAAAATTATTAGTATAGAAAATAAAAATTATATAGTTAAAAACATACACATCAATTGTAGAAAATAAACAGTGCACATATACTACAAAGAACATATTGCTTTCAAAATCTGCACCATGCTTCATAAAATTAGTTACGGTGAAGCCCAGGGATACATGACAGACCTCACAGACCTACCAACCAGAAACACAACAGGATCAGCATGAACATACCTAAATCTCCACTACCCAAGCTGCAAAGGACTCAAAATACAAATCAACGTATGCATCCAGCTTTTCCTATTTAAGCGCACAACTATGGAATGCACTGCCAAAAGTCGTAAAAACAACGTACAACCACCTAAAATTCCGGAAATTACTAAAAACAAACCTGTTCAAAAAGGCATACCCCACCGACCCAACATAAAGACTGAATACCTGCAACACAACGAAACCAAAGCACGTAATGGACATACTTAACTCTTCCTCTCTAAGATCCCCAATGTGTATATCATACATGAACCTTATTCTACCATAATATCACCTTGTATTTGTATTTGTTCATACCGGAATTGGTGAACGCCAATACGGTACCATGTAAGCCACATTGAGCCTGCAAATATGTGGGAAAATGTGGGATACAAATGAAACAAATAAATAAATAGAATATGCCCAATCTACACCTATTTGGGAGCAGGCATTTAAACTAAGGTTTTGTTGGCATAACTAGTTGCACCTAAATTTAAGTCATGGGGACAGGCGCTATGCGCATTCTATAAACCATGCCTAACTTTAGGTGAGGTTTATAGAATAGCACTAAGCATGGGGGGTTTTGGCACAGATTTTTTTTACGTGCCATGTATTGAATCTATTCCTTTGTGAGGCTTTGTGCTGGTGTAAAACCCAATATGAATATTTCCCCCATAGGATTGGATTCACTTTGTGAAATGGACAATGCTTGTGTAGATTTTCACTTCATGCAATCCCTATCCAAACTTCAGCCCCACCACCATCATATCCTCTGGAAATCTTTACATGTCTATGTGATTTATATGTATAAATGCTGCTATTTACATATGAAGATGCTTTTAAAATAGATATCTAAATATAACATAGTTAAGACTGTCTCTAAATTAATAGAAGATGCCGAGAAAACTGTTTTGCCCAGATGGAGCAAGATGTATATAGGGCCTGTCAGTTCTGGAATTCCTTGTCTGAAATGAGTACTGCTCAAATCCAGTTTTGTTTAAAAGATCAAGGTGACTGATTGGTCTCCAAATGGGTAATTTTTGTGCATACCATAGCAGTAATGAACCTTACTCCTAAGCCTGTCCCTCTTGGATGATCCTGGCTATGCAAATGAAAATAATTAAACACATCAAAGCTGTTCTGAATGCATTATCGGCTTGAAGACTTATTTCACGGCCCATGATCACTTAAAAAAGGCTTCTTTGAATATTAATTTTAAGGATAATTTGAGACCAATTTTCAACCTCTCCTACCTAGGCAAACAGCTAAAGACAGCTGTTTATATTCAATTTTCTGATTATCTTGATGGCATTGGTTATTTGGATGATTTACAATCTGGCTTTTGACTGAGTAGAAGAACTGAAACTGTGCTAACTGCCCTGAGAGATGGTATGTTGGAGTGGTTCGGTTGTTCTAATAATGGTAGCTTTATCTATGGCATTCTGACACAGTTAACAATGTGATTCTGCTGCGGTTTCTATGAGATTTAGGTATTGGACCTATGATTGTTTTTCAGGGTTTAGGTCATCCTAGAGGACAAGGCATCTCAGTTGCATCTAGCTTTCCTAGTGAATGTAGCAATCTATTAGGGATGTGCATCCTGAAATACATTTTTTATCTTTTACCGTTTGATCACTATTGCACACTTTTTATTGATAGAATGTACACTGTACTTTCATAGTACACACTAGTCCCTAAATTCTATAAATGGCACCTAAAGTTGGACACACAAATGTGCACCTACTACTACTTATCATTTATATAGCGCTACAAGGCATACGCAGTGCTGTACACCATACACAACGACAATAGAATAGGGTCAGTTATGCACATACCATAATTAGCTAATTGGTGCTAAATTGACACTTAATTAGAGATAAGTACTTGGCCTTAACAAGCACTAACTGGAACTAATCAGCAGTTGAGTGCTCAAATGACTTACACCCCTGTTCTTTAAAGGGAAATGGGACTTGATATACTGCTTTTCTGAGGTTTTTGCAACTACATTCAAAGTGGTTTACATATATTCAGGTACTTATTTGCAACTGGGGCAATGGAGGATTAAGTGACTTGCCCAGAGTCACAAGAAGCTGCAGTGGGAATCAAACTCAGCTCCTCAGGATCAAAGTCCACTGTACTAACCACTAGGTTACTCCTCCACAGTGCCTAACTTCTCTTGCACAGGTGTGTGTGCAAGTGCACTTAAATGCTATACTGTAACTTGGTATCTAAGGGCCTGATATTCAGCCAGCAGTGGACAGCACATTTTCTGTCCACCTCCAGCATTAATCCAGATATTTAATGCTGGGTCATACCAGGCATTGAATATCTGGGTTTATTTTGGCTGCTAAAAAGTTAACTGGCTGACATTCAGCTTTAACTGGGTAACTTTTTATTAGTCAAAGATAGGTCTGTTATTTAAGCAGCCTGTTTTGACCTCTCAACATAGCTGGTTTGGCACTGAATATCCATGCCTACCAGCTATCTTGTACGATATCGCTAGTTAGCAGCTAGCTGCTAACCTCGGCTATTCAGTGGGAGATAACCGGCTATCTCCTGCTGAATATCCGAGGTTAGGTGTTTAATGCTATTTAACCAGCCAGGAGCTATTCCTGGATGGTTAAATACTTTTGAAAATCAGAGGGAAAGGGTTCTAGCATGTAACTGCAAGGGGGGAGGTGTTCATGTTGGAGGTGAGTCATGGACATTCCAACCATTCCAGTGTGCACTTTCTCAGAATATTGTCAGTTACACGTGTATGATGTTGCATTTAGTTGTAAATATTTACGCCTGCCATAAAGCAGGTGTGTTTGTGCTTACATTTAGGTGTAACGTTGATGACTTATGGTAATGTACTATAAGGATTTCGGACTAGATGCTATATATCATGCCTAATAAAAATGTTGCCCCCCCCAAAAAAAAATACACCTACATTTCTCCACAATTTATAGAATATGCTGAGCGCCCATCTGTGTGACTAAATTTAGACATGGGCAGTTACACCAAGTAAAACTTTGCATAAATGTTGATGCCTAAATTAAGTGTGAACCAGGTGCATTCTTTAACAATGCGCAAGGATTTTAGAAATGCCAACAACCTGCCCATCCCATGGTCACACCCCCTTTTTCAACTATGTGACTTAGAAGTTACGCACATCACGTTGCAGAGTACGCTTAGACAGTTGTGTGCATAATTTCTAATTAATACCAATTAGGGTCAAAAATTGTTAAGTGGCAACTAACATTGATTGGCTTGTCAACTAAGTCGCTCGCACAAATCCACAATATGACCAAATTTGCACGCACAACTTAAGTCACACTATATGAAATCAGGGGTTTGATGGGCAAATTTGCTGATATAGAATACTAGCTTAGAGCTCATATTTTTAGTGCCTAACTTTTAGCGCTCTTTATAGATTTGTCCCCTATTTGGCAACATGAGGAAATCCCCCCGACTTTCAAAACATGCCTGTTATTTTCGGTTAAGCATGATATGATGATGTGGGAAATGTTGCTGGAATTTACCATGCCACTTCAAATGAAAGCCAGTCTCTAATAGTTAGCTTCCCACAATTACTAAGTTGTCTGCTATCTGAAATGATTTATCTGGGTCTACTATATTTTACATCTAAAGGAACTGACAAAGTGGTTGGTCTTGTCACATGTAGATTATTGCAATGCCCTGCATGTAGATGTCTGTTCTATGGGTTTTTAGAGATTGCAGCATATTTAAAAATTAGACTTATGAATAGTGACCAGTGCAAGCCTTTGGAACCATAACATTCCAGTCCTTGAGGGCCTACCCTAGCTTCCAAAAATAGTTGTCAGTTTAAGATTCTGTTTAAGGGATAATTCAGTAAGTCGGTATGTACTTTAAGGGGCAAAATATACACACACTTTAGGGTATTTTATCATTTACCAGCAAATGAGCAACTTTCACGTGAATATGACCCCTTACAGATTACCACCTATTTGAAAAATACGTACCATGACATGATAACATATACTTTACCGATAGGCATGCACAAGGATGGAGTTTAGATAGATTGTGTGAAGAATGCAATTATATGTGTGGATTATAAAATACCATTATTTCGGTCAAGATGGCGTCCGTGTAAGGGAGCGTTACACGTCGGCTCTCAAGCTCCATGCTTTGCTCCAGCAGCGCGTATTTTCTCTCACCTGATATTATGGTGAAGAGAAAAGGGAAAGTCGGGGCAAAAGCCGCCGCGAGCCCTGGTGGAAATCCGACGCTCCGGCAGCCGACCCTAGAATCTTTTGGCCTCCGTGCATCGGGAGCCCTGGCACCAGCTTTGGTTGGATCCCCAGAACAACAGGGGGATCTTAGCTTAGAGGCGGTGTCTTTATGTCTGCCTCTTCAGGCTGCACCGCCGAAACCGAGTGGTGAGAAGAGAACAATGGGAGAACCCCAGACAAGTTTTCTGGAGGTTAGCGGTGGCCCTATTGGGTTCTCAACTCCGGGAGGAACGTCATCTGGAGAGAGGACAGGAGGCATTGATTCCCCGCCCTCCCCCTGCCAGGAAACCCCGCTCAGTGTGCTCGGCGTGAGGAGTAGATCTGCAGCAGTCACTTTGGAGGCCCTCTGGGAGGTGATTCAGACCATCAATTCATCTCTACTACAATTAACTGATTCCTTTAACTCTGAAGTTAAAGATTTGAAAATATTTCAGCAAACAATGGAATTGAAGGCTCAGGAGCAGGAAAGGAACTGTGAGTCAAATTTGCATGAGATAAAGACTTTACAGACAGTTGTTGCTAAAATGGTAACAGATAAAGACTTAACTCAAAGGAAAATTGATTTTCTTGACAATCAGCTCAGGCGTAACAACCTGAGATTTCTAAATTTTCCAAAGACTCCCTTAATATCACCAATAGAAATGTTTAAAAAAGTACTTCATTGAAGCGCTTGGTATTCCTAAAGAAGCTATGCCTCTAATCATAAAAGCTTTTTACATTACAGGAGCTAATACAGCTCGAACAGAAGCTTCAGAATTGAATGTATCACAACTTGTAGAAACATATTTAGAAATAATAACGGAGCGCACAACTCTCCTTGCTACCTTTGCATTTGAGACTGATGTTTTCAGACTTTACTTCAGAAATATTTCAACCCAGTTTTTCGGATCAAAAATACAAATTTTTCCTGACCTTAGTAAAAATACTCAGAGGAGGAGGAGAGAATTTCTAGGACTTAGGTCTCGGGTTCTCTCCCTAGGCGGTACCTTTAAACTGAAATTTGCCTGCAGATGTATAATTTCTTTAAATGCTGTATATTATGTATTTTTTGAACCAGATAAACTGCGTCAGTTTATAGTTGCTAAAGAGAGTGGAGGTGAAAGAGGCCCGGTCACCCCAGTAGGGAGCTGAAACCGCAAGCTGGTAATGGTCTCTGCCCTCACAGTTTAAATAGTTTACTTTTAAATTTCAATGTACAATTTCCTTGTGTCTTGGCCATACTATTGTGGACGAAGTAACAATATAATTTCTTATTTGTTCCTTGATATAAAGGACAAAATATTTTTCCTTTATTTTTTTCTTGATTTTCCTGCATTTATATTATGTAAATGTTTATTTTGAAACAATAAAGAAATTAAAATGAAAAAAAAAAATACCATGATTTATGTGCATACATGTCAAATATTGACTTGGACATTTATATCTGCCTTATGTTCCTAAAGCACTTATTTTCAAAGCATATGAACATCACAAAATGCTGAATTGGATGTCCATGTGCTTGAAACGTCCAAATCCCAATCTAGAAAAGGCAGGATTTGGATGTTCAACACTACCATATGTCAAAATAGCAAGAGGATTATGTTGAGGGTATGTTTTAGGTGGGACTAGGGAAGGCCCAAAATCAAGATGTCCAACAGGATCAAATTCCATTTTACTTCTTATTTTTTTCTTTATTGTGAGCCCTCTAAAAACAGAAAAATACTTACTGTACCTAACTATATAAGCCACTTGCAAGCCTCACGAAATGGTGTACATTCAGGTACAGTAGACATTTTTCTGTTCCTGGAGGATTCACAATTACAAAATAAAAAAGTTAAAGTGGGATTTGAACAAGAGTCCCTTGGTTTACAGTCCAATGCACTAACCACTAGGCTGACCCTTTGCTCTGAATGGATGTCTATTTGGCAGTTTTCTAAGAATTCTGCCATCCATACATCCATGTTCTTTGTTATCCCCAGTTCATAATTTTGACATTCCAGTTAGTAAAATGGCTGTTCATGCTGGATGTCGCCAGCACACGAACATCTACCTTGTATATTTTCAAACAGAAAATCTCAGCATATTTCCTTTTTTAAAATACATGCGAGATGGAAGTCCAAATGATACATTCTGATGCTGTCATCTCTATTCTGACTTGGACATCCTTTTGAAAATGCCCCTCTATGTTTCTTTATAAAATACAAGAACAAATCTTGCAAAAATCATACCTAGATTGAAGGTGCAGACATTAATGCCTGCTCAAGAGCAGGTGTAAATGTACACACATGTAATACACCCAATCACATATACTTCATAAAGCATTTATTCAAGTCATGACTTCACCCATGTCCTGCCAAAACTTTGCCCCCAAGAATCCCACCTGTACAAGGACACATGGCTTGAACCATACATACTTTTAGGTATGATCTAATTTTATAAACGCCCACTAATGTGCACAAAGCAGTGATTTCTGTACAAAAATATTTTATAACATTACCCTCCACACAAATATGTGACCTATTCTTGAATATCATAGGCTACCCATAGAGATAGATGGAATACCCATGCTGGGGAAGTGGTGTTCCTGTTGCTACAAGAAACAAAAAGAAGCACTAGTAGCCTTCAAAATTGGGGCACAGTTCCTTTAATTATTTGACTTGAAAATCAATCTTCCATTAATGACCAGAAACGGGCCATGTTTCGGTACACAGAGCTTGTGCCAGGGGTCCAATGAGTTCTAACATGGAATAGATGCTGTGTGCAGCTGCACGGCTTCCTCCCAGTATTTGAAGGAGAGAGACAGAGCACAAGGAGGAACAGACGCAGGCTGAAATTCCTTGGGTGGAAGCTCTGCTGCTGCACATTGTTAAAATCACTTGCATATATGGAATCGCCTCTGTTAGACCAGTTCTAGCAAACCCTTCTTCTAGAGACATGTTAAGGTTGCCTTTGCATGCAGTAATTAACAAAAATTAGCATGTGAGCACTTACTGACCTGTATTTTGTATGCATTAAGGGCTCACGTGCTAATACTGTGCAAATCAGTTAGTGTCTAGCAATGCTGAAGCACTGATTACCATAGAAATGCAATGCTAAGCCCCAGATACGCCCCATCTACAGAAAATGAAAAATTATTTTTTAGCACATGGTTTGTGCATGCACATGGTAAAATTACCTTGGGACTCTTCAGTGAATCCCTTAGTAAGCCCTTTTAAACTGCAGTAAGCATGCACTAGTACTTACCATAGCTTAGTAAAAGGAGTCCTAAAGGTTAACAACATACGAATAGCCATACTGGATCAGATCAATAGTTCATCTAGCCCAGTATCCTGCTTCCAACCGTGGCCAATCCAGGTCACAAGTACCTGGCAGAAACCCAAATAGTAGTGTAATCCCCCATTATATGGGGATTGCTAAGAGATAGAATCCCTGATCAGAGTCACTGGGAGGAGTGACTAGGAAGTCCCAGGGTGCGAGAAAATCTAGCCTTTGGGGACTGTTTTGAAATAGAATGGAGAGGGAAAGTTTAGAGAGAAAAGGGTCCCTGGGTTGAGTGACAGGGGAGGAGGAGATTGGTAAGGAATGAAGGAGGGTATTCGGCAGCCAACAGGTCTGAGTTACCTGCACATCCCCTGCCATTGATCTAAAGGAGAGAAGGGGGAGTCCTGGAACTGAGGGACCCATTGGTTGCAAGAGGCAGGTTGCGGCTCCATAGAGTGGCAACCAGGAGTACGTGTGCTATGGGTGTGTAGGAAGAAGGCCCAACCTAGGAGTAGGGGGCAGGATCTAGGGAGAGCTCATCCCAGGACCAGGGTGGATCAAGAGACTGGTCACTGCTGGCGGAGGGTCAAATTGAGGAGTCTGAGCCTGCACAGGTGGTTTCATACAGAGGAGAGGAGTACAACCTTTGGAAATAAACTCTACAGGATAGCCATGGACAGGAACCTTCTATATATGTACATAGCCCCAAACTGAAGAGTGACCTGTAAATAACCCAAGAGGGAGAGTTCTAAGGGAGCTCTCAAGCAGAGCAACATAAGAAATTAAATTAGACTGGTTTGACAATAAGTGGATGTTTTCCATTTAAGCTGGATCTGCAAGTGCTGCCTGTTGCAGCATTTTTTCCAATAAAAGTTAAACTTTTTATAAAGCCTTCAGAGTACTATGTGGTTCCTGGACTGAAGGGCTGAGTAGAAACTGAGACCAGAGTACGATTCTCTCTCAATCCCCGAATTGCTAATCTGGACCACTGACCCACTCCCAGGCTTGACTACAAATGAACTGGAACTGATGAGTGTGGTAAGAGTAGCCTGAGAAAAAGGAACTGCATATATGTTTGTGGCCTGGGACAGGAGCTAGTGGAGGGGTTGAGACCAGGGTTATAGTAGCAATATTCCATGCTACCAATGCCGGGGCAAGCAGTGGCTTCCCCGATGTCTATCTTGATAGCAGACTATGAACTTTTTCTCCAGGAACTTGTCTAAACATTTTTTTAAACCCAGATACGCTAACTGCTGTTGAAACATCCTCTGGCAATGATTTCCAGAGCTCAACTATTTTTGGAGTGAAAAAAATATTTCCTCCTATTTGTTGTAAAAGTATTTCCATGTAATGTCATTGAGTCTCCCCTGGTCTTTGTACTTTCTGAAAGAGTGAAAAAAATCGATTCAGTTACTTGTTTTACACCACTCAGAATTTTATAGACCTCAATCAAATCCCTCTTCAGTCACTCTTTTCCAAACTGAAGAGGCCTAACCTCTTTAGCCTTTCCACATATAGGAGGAGTTCCATCTGCTTTATCATTTTGGTTGCTCTTCTTTGAACTTTTTCTAATTCTGCCATATCTTTTTTGAGATACGGCCACCAGACTTGAATGCAAGACTCAAGGTGAGGAAAACCCGTGGAGCGATGCAGAGACATTATAATATTCTTGGTATTATTTACCATTCCTTTCCTAGCATCCTATTTGCTTTTTTAGCTGCTGCCACACATTGGGTTTCCTTTTGTATTCTGATTATTCTAAACACAGAAGGGTAAATAAACAACAACATTTAAACTTGATCAAAACTAATAAATACTTTTATTTCTGTTGAAGTCTATTTCTATACAGTCAGCTGATTTTATGTCATAAAAATATTCACAGCACTGCATTATTTATTATGGAAGTTTTCCTAGTGGATAAATGTTTTATAATGTTGACTTTTATTTTATCTCTAAATAAACACATTAACATTTTCTTTTAGCTCTGAAGAGTTCAACAGAAATGTCACTAAGTATAAATATTTTGTATAATCATCAGGAGTGCAGATGAAATGCCTCAGAATGAAAGGCCTTCGGGAATATAAAACATTTCTCCCTTTCATTTTTGCAGCTCAAGTCCTAAGATGCTCAACTCTTTCTCCACTTGTTTCCGGAGAGATTTAGAAATATGCAGTGTAAACATTCAATACAATATAATCAATGCATTTTTTTCTAGTGAAAAAGGTGCCGGTACTCAAATGCCAGGCCACCCGTCAGGGGTGGGGTGATCACTGAGGGACCCATCCCACAATAGCCAGGCCCCCTGCAAACAATCACAGAATCTATGGCAAGGCAGAATTGGTGTGTAGAGCCTGAACTCTTTCATTAAAACTTGGAGACCATGGGTCAATTTTAGCAGACAATAGAAAAGGTGGCGGTACTCAGTACCCCCCAAGTACCCCCTCAAAAAAAGCCCTGAATATAATACATTACAAAATTGTCTTATAGTCGCATATACCACATGGTTCAATGCAAATAACAATAAAAGAAGCCAAACAATCATCAGGAATTACAAAACATACTTATAACAAACCAGAATTGTACAAAATTTAAGCAACTTGATATGACTTAAATATTTACTAAAAAGATAGGTCTTTAAACATTTTGTAAACACAGGGAAAGAACCTACTTTCCTTAAAGTAATTGATACAGAATTCCAGATACGTTCAACTTGATAATGGAGAGTAGAATAAAAAGTTCCTTTCGAATGGTAGGGTTTTGGATTAGGAAAACAGCAAATTAAAGAGTTTCTAACAGATCTATAGATTTCCTTCACCAAAGAACATATAATACAACTTAAGTAAGACGAATCTAGGCCAAATTGTATTCTATAAGCCAAGGTATAGATCTTAGACTCTATTCGTGCCATGATTTGAAGCCAATGTAAGGACCTCAATAGTTGAGTAACTCTATTAAAATGGTGGGCCGAAAAATTCAGCCTAGCTGCAGTGTTTTGTACCATCTGCAATCTTATCAACAGCAGTTTAGAGCTACCAGTATAAAACAGGTTTTGATTTTTGATACATTGCCAGTTACTTTCGATTGTTTTTTGGTGTCTTTTGTAGAGTCCAGCACTTGTGTGGAGCAACCTGCCAAAAAAAAAAAAACTGGTCCAACTAAATCAGTAACAGCCTCTCAGGCACCTCTTATTTTGATTCCTGTTTCACTATGTTACTGACAGTCTTGGCAGGGTACAATGGTACAAAATATCACATCTACTGTGAAATTTAAATCATATCATTTAAAACAATCTAGCCATGAATTTTCAGCGGTGCCGTATAAATAATACTGCTGAAAATTCTGGCACTATCTGAACAGTGCTGGAGCAGAACAAGGGTTTTCTGCCAGAATATATGAATAGCAGTGAAGTCACCTGCAAACAAGCAGCCCTAACTCAAAGTATGTGTATGTTTATTATAAACTTAATGCACTGCTTAACTCAAAGCTATACTATAGCACAGCCATTCCCAACCCTGTCCTCGGGGAATATCCAGACCCATTGGGTTGTCAGGATATCCACAACAAATATTTGTGAGTTAGATTTGCAAGCAACTGAGGCAGTGCATGCAAATCTATTTCATACATATTCATTATGGATATCCTGAAAACCTGTTGGGACTAGGTATGCCCCAAAGACTGGGTTGGGAATGGCTGCTATAGCATTGAATATCACATCTGTACTTAGAGCTCCAATGGCCACTTACATGCATGAGTGGAGGAATGGCCTGGTGGTTAGAGTGGTGGACTTCGGTCCTGGGGAGCTGGGTTTGATTCCCACTGTAAGCACAGGCAGCTCTGTGTGACTCTGGGTAAGTCACTTAACTCTCAGGTACAAATAAGTACCTAAGCTGCATTGAGCCTGCCATGAGTGGGAAAGCACAGGGTACAAATTAAAAAGATATACTGCCATTTATGAGTCCTTTCAGCCTAAAATTGTGCAGCTCCTTAAAGAATTACCCAATGACTTGCTAATTTAAGCTACATTTCTCTATCTAGATTTAGCAAACAATATAGATGCATGTCCTTTATTTATTTCCAAAAATTTTCATTCTGCTAATAATTCGTATACTAATTAGATTTCAAATGGAAATATTCGCCTGGACCAATATACTCATATCACCCCTCTCCTCAAGTCACTTCACTGGCTTCCGATCAGGTACCGCATACAGTTCAAGCTTCTCCTTCTAACCTACAAATGCGCTCGATCTGCAGCCCCTCCTTACCTCTCTACCCTCATCTCCCCTTACGTTCCTACCCATAACCTCCGCTCTCAAGACAAATCCCTCCTCTCAGTACCCTTCACCACCGCCAACTCCAGACTCCGCCCTTTCTGCTTCGCCTCACCCCATGCTTGGAATAAACTCCCTGAGCCCATATGCCAGGCCCCCTCCCTGCCCATCTTCAAATCCTTGCCCAAAGTCCACCTCTTCAATGCCCTTAGGCACCTAACCACTTCACCTCTATTCAGGAAATCTTGACTGCCCCAACTTGACATTTCGTCCTTTAGATTGTAAGCTCCTTCGAGCAGGTACTGTCCTTCTTTGTTAAACTGTACAGCGCTGCATAACCCTAGTAGCGCTCTAGAAATGTTAAGTAGTAGTAGTAATATAAAAAGGTGCATTTTCTAAAAGTTAATGTATGTTACCTTTGTTAATGCATGTGGCATGATGTGTGGATATGCTGTCCCAAACAAAAGATGTATAAAGATCCAACTATCTCAATGCCAATATTAAATCATTAATGATAAAAAAGTTAAAACTTTCAATAAAGGTGAACAAGAGGTTTTTTAAGGAACCCAAACTATAGCTACATGATGTAAGGTTCCACAATAGGAGTCACCACCTAGGAAAAGGATCTAGGTGTCATCGTTGATGATATGTTGAAACTTTCTGCTCAGTGTGAAGTGGGGTCTATGAAAGCAAATAGAATGTTAGGAGTTATTATAAAAGGGATAGAAAATAAAAATAAGAATGTTATAATGCCTTTATATCACTCCATGGTGCGACTTCACCTTGAATACTGTGTGTAGTTCTGGTCACTGCATCTCAAAAAAGATATAGAGGGGCATTTTCGATATGACATCTAAGTCTGACTTTGGATGTTTTGCAAAAAAGTCCATAATCTGAATAGGAAAGAAGGTCATTTTCAAAAAAGAAAAACTATCTTTTTTTTCCTTCAAAAATACTGTTTAGAACAAGATTTTGTAATTTGGATGTTTTGCTTTTTTGGTCCATTAAAAAAAAAAAAAAAAAAAACCCAAAAACATTCAATGAGAAAAATCAAGCCATTGGGATGTAGGAGGAGCCAGTATTTTTAGTACACTGGTCCCCCAGACATCTCAGGAAAGCAATAGGGCACCCTAGGGGGCACTGTAGTGGACTTCATAAAATGCTGCCACGCACACATCTCACCATTGCTCCCTTATCTTGACTGCTGAGCTCCTCCCAAACCCACCTCACACCCACTACTCCCAACTATACACCACTACCATAGCCCTTACAGGTGAAGGGGGCACCTATGTGTTGGTTTCTGGTGAGTTTTGGAGGGCTTACAGTTTCCTCTACCAGTGTAACAGGTAGGGGGAGGTATGGGCCTGGGTCCACCTCTCTGCAATGCACTAATCACTACACTACTCCAGGGCCCTGAATAGGACTCTAATGAACCTGAGTATTACATCTGAGGCTGGCAAATAAATGTTCTAAATCACATTTTTGTGGGGGTGGGAGGGGGTTAGTGACCACTGGAGGAGTAAGAAGAGATCATCCCTGATTCCCTCCAGTGGTCATCTGGTCATTCAGGACACCTTTTGTGCCTTATTCATTATAAAAACAGGTCTAGGTCAAAACATCTTAGTTTTAGTCCTGACCAGTTTTGTTTTGTTCTATTATGGCTGAAAAAATGTCCAAGTGTTAGGAATGCCCAGATCCCACCCTAAACACACCCCTGACACGCCTCCTTATGATTTGAGTGCACGTCTGACGGATTTCATAGAAAAACATCTAAAAATTGGTTTTGAAAACACCAATTTGGACATTTTTGTGAGGAAAAACATCCCAAATGTAGATTTATGCCAGTTTTTGGACATTTTTCTCTTTTGAAAATGAACTCCATAGTGGAATTAGAAAAGCTTAGAGAAGGATGATGAAAATGGTAAAGGGGATGGGGTGACTTCTTTATGAAGAAAGGCTAAAACAGCTAGGGATCTTCAGCTTGGAAAAAAGACAGCTAAGGGGAGATACCCAATGACTAGTCCATATGCATTAATAGTTATCTTGTCATCCACTGTAAAACACAGCATCATACGACCTAGTAAATGTAATTGAATCAATATAATCTCTAACAACTGTTAAATGTAAGCAGCATTGAAACAAAACTCGTTTTTGGATAATTGTGGGATACAAGTATGAATAAATAAATAAAAAATAAATACATACAATAGCAATCTATAAAATATTAAGTGGAGTAGAACGGGTAGACATGAATCGCTTGTTTACTCTTTCCAAAAATATTAGGACTAGGAAGCATACAATTAAGCTACTAAGTAGTAAATTTAAAACAAACCAAAGAAAATATTTCTTCACTCAATGTGTAATTAAACTCTGGAATTTGTTGCCAGAGAATGTGGTAAAAGCAGTTAGCTTATCAAGGTTTTAAAATATTTCACTTGGGAAAATCCACTGCTTAATTCTAGGATAAGCAGCATAAAATCTGTTTTACTGTTCTGAGATCTGCCAGGTACTTTTGATCTGGATTGACTACTGTTGGAAACAGGATTTGGTGGACCTTTGGTCTGTCCCTGTATGGCAACACTTATGTTCTTATGAAACCCCATTTTGCATGGGATACTGAGGTAGGATATCCAAGTTGGGATGTCCCCAGTTCCCAAGTGTTTTACACATTATTTGCTGGCATATACAGTTGCAGCCATTTCACAAATAAGTGTGTTCAAAACAAGAGTGGCATCACTTGGACTTTACACTTATAACTACAATGTACAGTAAGTGCCAGTCTTGTAACATATGTGTATATTTGCCTACATTTAGATGTGTAAGGTCCGGGTGTCACAAGATACAAGAAAAGCCAATTAAGGAGCCAATTGAAATAACTTTTCTACTGTTTGAGGACATTGGCAATTGTGTTCTGATTTCAGATATAAAGCCTCCTAGCTAGCCCACTTCTTTGAATTCCTACACCCCAAATGCATTCTTTCCATTGAAGCTTAACTGCCAAGAATTAAACCAGTCTTTTGGATTTAGCTTACATCTTTCCAATAGTGTTCAAGATAAGTTATATTCAGCTAAAGAAGCAATTCCACCTGAGGCAACAGAGGGTTAATTAACTTGCCCAAAGTCACAAGAAGTATCTGGGATTTGAACCCTGGCTCCCATTACTTTGATCACTAGGTTACTCCTCTACTCATAGTTTTTGTAGATTTCTTTTTGTTTTGTCTACTCATTCACTATGGACATAAGAACATAAAATAGCCACACTGGGTCAAAAGCATTCACACACTAACCATATGCTAATCAGTTAGTACACAGCAATAAGTACATAAGTATTGCCACACTGGGACAGACCAAACATCAATCAAGCCCAGCATCCTGTTTCCAACAGTGACCAATACAGGTCACAAATACCTGGCAAGACCCCCCCCCCCCCCCAAAAAAAAAAAAAAAAAAGATTCAATACATTTTATGCTGCTTATCCCTGTTGTAAGTATTAATAACTACTACTACTACTATTAATAAGAATGCTGAGCGCCATTTTTAATGTGAGAAGCGGTTGAGCACACACAGCTACGATATGCTGAAATCCGGTAAGCCAGGGGCATGATAGTTGAGAAATATTGAGTAAAAGTGATTAAGTGAGCATTATTGTTGAAGTTTGTAGATGTGACTGTGCTCTCTTTATTGTTAGATGCGGCGTTACTCCCCCTCGAAAAAGATTAACGAAACGGGGACCTGTCGGGGTGCAAGAGTTCGCCAGCCGGCACAAGTTAAGTGCTGAGTATACTTTGTATTGAGTGTTTTAAAAGTCACAAGTTTCTTGTATCATACAGAGAAATTAACACAGCAGTGATAGATTTGGATACAGTATAGAATTATATCTGCATTGATTGATAGATTTAGATACAGTTTAGAATTATACATACATTGATTGCTTAAGACAAAAAAACTTATTGAATGGGAAAACTTAGAAATTTATGGAAGGATAAGTAGTTACTGATAAATTTGACTTCTCTTGGGATGGAATTCCACCATTTAGGGCCAGATTCTATATATGGTGCCTACAAAAATCTACACAGAAAACATTTCCGCCTGAGTGTAATCTATAAGCGGCACCTAGATTTAGGCGCGGTATATAGAATACGCTTAGTTGGTATCCTAGAATCTAAATCTACGAGCCTCCATTTATACCAACAAAAACATGGTGTAAATCCTGGTGCATAGATTTAGGCACAGAGGGCCATATTCTAGAACTGTGCGTGTAAATTTTGAAATGCCCACAAAATGCCCATTTCCCCACCCATAACCACACCCCTTTATGTCTGCCCATTAAAATGTAAGTGCTCTTCTTTATAGAATATGCGTAGGGCCCTGTTTACTAAGGTGTGCTAGCGTTAAAATTAGCACATGCTAAATGCTAGAGACACCCATATATTCCTATGGGCCTCTCTAGCGTTACTGTGTGCTAATTTTTAGCACATGCTAAAAACACTAGCATGCCTATAGCACGGCTTAGTAAACAGGGCCCTTAGTCATTTGTGTGTGTAAATTATAATTATTGTCAATTAGTACTCATCATTGCTTGTTAAGTGCTGTTTTCAGTGCTGATTGGCTTGTTAAGCTAATTAAGTTATGCGCTCTATTATGAAATCCACTTGTATTTCAGCGCAGAACACTAGGCGCGCTACATAGAATCCGGTGGTTAGTGCCCACATGAGAAAAATCTTTAACTAGAGTAGACTTATATTATACTAGTAAAAAGGGCCCATTTCGGTATGAAAGGAAACAGGTGCTAGCAAGGTTTTCCTCCCCACCTCCCCTCTCCCCTCCCTCACTCTCTCCCTCTGTCCCCTCCAAGTCTCACAGCCCCTTTTCTTCCCTTCCAATTTCCATGGCTTCCTCCCTCCCTCTGTCACTCTCCTTCACTCTGTCCTCCCTCCGAGTTCCAGTCCCCCCTCCCTCCCTCCCTCTGTCATTCTCCTTCGCTCTGTCCTACCTCTGAGTGCCAGTCCTCCCTCCCCCATCCCCCAACATGCACGTCGCCCCCTCTCCAAAATCGCCAATCCCCCCCTCTTACCGGGGGCCCGGCGGCAGCATTGAAGGCTCAACGAGTCGACTGCCTTTCCTTCTCTTCGTTCTGAGCTCTGACTCTGGTCCCGCCTTCATTTCCTGTTTCCACAAGGGTGGGACCAGAGTCAGAGCTCAGACTGAAGAGAAGGGAAGGCAGCAGACTTGCTGAGTCTGCTCGCTCTTCAATGTTTCCGCCGGGACCCCAGTAAGAGGAGGAGGGGGGTAGGGAGCATCTTACACGCAGAGATGCCGCTTCGGACAGTTTTTTTTCGCTTGTGTTTCAGCTGTTCCTGTGGTCCCGCCCTGAAGGGCGGGACCACAGGAACAGCTGAAACAGAAGGTCATGACGTCACTCTGACCTACCGATGGAAGCAGACCACATCCGAGGGAGCCACGGTCCCAGGCAGCTTTCAAACGTTGGAGGTGAGAATTATTATATAGGATTATATTAGATGTATTTGTTGTTTGATGTAATCAATGTGTTAACCTATCTGTCTCCTATTTACTAGTCAAAAGGGGCAGAGATTATAAAGACAAGTTGTGGGCTTTGCTTTCTCAGGAATAGTTTCAATCTTTTTAGTAGTTTCAAGATAGCATTCTACTAGGGATGGCCACAGGATTAAAAAAAATTGGCTCATTTAGAAATTGTTCAGACTTTTTCCCATGTTTTGGGTATTGTTTTGTTTCACACGTCCATTTTAATTAAAAAAAATTAACAAGCCATAGAACGTCTTAATATATGCAAATTAAGGGGCCTTTTACTACGCAGCACTAAAAAGTGGCCTATGCTATTTCTATTTTCCCCTTAATGGCCATGTGCTAATTTCTCAATAAACATGTGGCCACTAGTGTGTGAGCCTTTACCACCACCTATTTACTAAGTGGTAAGGGCTCCCCCATTAACCCCGCACTAATTTTGCAGTGCGCGGCGATTTACCCATGATAACCAATTAGCCCAGGGCACACCTACGATCCGAGATCTACTGCAGAGCACCTGAGCGCATCTCACGGTACTGCCTTTTAGCGTGCAGTAAGTTATTGCTTACCACTGATTTGTAAAACGACCCCTAATGTTGTATATGTGTTAATTCATTGGTTAACAAATTGCATCAGTTTTGCAGGTGGAACAGGTGGATGTGAAGCGTCTGTTCACGCTTTCCAAAAATACTAGGACTAGGGGGCATGCGATGAAACTACAGTGTAGTAAATTTAAAACAAATCGGAGAAAATGTTTCTTCACCCAATGCATAATTAAACTCTGGAATTCGTTGCCGGAGAACGTGGTGAAGGCGGTTAGCTTGGCAGAGTTTAAAAAGGGGTTAGACGGTTTCCTAAAGGACAAGTCCATAAACCACTACTAAATGGACTTGGGAAAAATCCACAATTCCAGGAATAACATGTATAGAATGTTTGTACGTTTGTGAAGCTTGCCAGGTGCCCTTGACCTGGATTGGCCGCTGTTGTGGACAGGATGCTGGACTTGATGGACCCTTGGTCTTTTCCCAGTGTGGCATTATTTATGTACTTATGCATGCACTAAGGGAGTCTTTTACTAAAAATTACTGCATGTTATCTGCAGATAACATATGCTAATATTTAGCAAAGACCCCCCCCCCCCCAATATTTTTAAAGATTTGCTAACAAATTAACCAGGGTCCAGGGTTACCCTTTTGTAACCATCAGGGACTAACTGCATTAGACACTTTTACAATTTCCCTAATATGCAGTGTTATTCAGGAAATGGGACACAAACTCTTCACATTTCCTTGAGGAGTTAAAACCTCAAAATTTTAGGTAGAATATGAGAGGCTTACTAGTCACCTCCCTTTACTGCTCATAGACAAGGAATAGAAGAAAAAGCCTTAGTAAACCAATTATGATCAATGTCATTCAGTTGCTTTTCAGGTAAAGGACTTTACAATAAAATGTTTTTGGTCAACCAGAAATGTTATGAAATAAAGCACGGTTACAATTACATTGTTTGCTTTGGCAATTACATACATTTATTGATTGTAACAGAAAGGAATAGGAAAGCAGTACCTAGTTTTTGCCAGCAACTTTTTGTAAAGCTTGTAAAGGTTTTTGAAACACAGATGAATGGAATATTGACTGTGGTGCCCATTCTGACCTACAGTTCTGCCTCAGAAAGTTGTAAATTGCTGTAAGCAGTGCATTTTATCTAGCAAAAAAGGTGCCGGTACTCAAATGCTAGGCCACCCTTCAGGGATGGGGTGATCACTGAAGGACCCACCCCACAATAGCCAGGGGCCCCTGCAACCAGTCACAGAATCTATGACAAGGAAGAATTGGTGTGTAGAGCCTGAGATCTTTCATTAAAACTTGCAATCCATGGGTCAATTTTAGCAGAGAATGAAAAAGGTGCTGGTACTCAGTACCCCCAAGTACCCCCTCAAAAAAAGCCCTGGCTGTAAGCAAATAAGTTATAGGACGCCAAAAATGTAGCTACTCATTCAAATACAAGAAATATTTCATTGTCAAAAATTTGGGGGAGTCTTTTACTAAACTGCAGTAAACTTTGCAGCTACCATGGTTTAATGTGAGATTTTACCATGTAGTAGCTGCAAATATAACAGGGCACCCAGTGGGGAAATTCCTACAATTTTTGTTGCAGGTTGTGTGATAACATAAATGCAGTACGTGGTCCTGACAGAAAAAGCACTTACCCCGGGATCCTATATATGGCACCTTAATTTCCAAATGGAAGTCAAAGCGTATTCTATAACAATGTGAATAACTTAATTGGTTAATTAGCTAATCAGTACTATTAATTGGATGTTAATAAGCAATTATAAGGACTAATTGGCATTAATTAAGATTTACATGTACAACTCACTAAGCATATTCTGTAACAGTGTGCCTAAATTCTAAGTTGCATAGTTGAAAAGGGGGTGTGGCTATGAATTTGAGGGTAAATGCTGCAAAATAAATAAAATAGATATACCCTATATACCCTATATATATATAACATAGTCAACCCCAAATTTATCAATAAACAATGCAGAGACTGCAGCCTTTCCACTCCTAGCCCTGTCTCCATTGCTGCCTTTCTATTACTATTCATAGGTTGGACCAGTCATGGATGGTTCCCATGTGACCTCACAGCTTGATATTTCCTCTGTGATCTGATGCCATTGACAAGGGTCAGAACTAGAGAAAGAAAGGAACAGAACAGCCATAAAGGTGGCTTTGGATAATCCTGCCCTGAATAAAAATTCAATTCAGAGGTAACAACATGGATTTTGAGGACTGTGACCAACTGTAGGGTCTAGAAAGTAAAAGTTGTCCACTCCTCTTATCTCTCCCCCAAAAACAGGAAAGGAAGGGAAATGGGACTTGATATACTGCCTTTCTGAGGTTTTTTGCAACTACATTCAAAGCGGTTTACATATATTTAGGTATTTATTTTGTACCAGGGGCGATGGAGGGTTAAGTGATTTGCTCACAGTCACAAGGAGCTGTAGTGGGAATTGAACTCAGTTTCCCAGGATCAAAGTCCACTGCACTAACCACTAGGATACAACTCCAGTTGGTGATGGTGGTGTAAGTGCTGGTTTTCTTCCATCACTTGTTCCTCAATCTTCCCCTTCTACCTTTTACAACAGTACTAACCAATAGAAGCAAGAGGTAGCATCAGCACACCTGACACATATGCAAATGCCAAGGAAATAAACAGAGCTATAGTCAATGCACATGGCAAAAAATGGAAGCTGCAGTGGTGTCAGTGGTTTCAAGGGCTGGGGAGCAGATGTGACAGTCCTGTAGCAGCAGCAGTCTCAACCACCCCATTGGCTGAAGAGCAGGGGTCATGTGTTGAGTGAGTCATCATCTTTTATAATGAAAGACTAGAAGAGGCAAAACTGAAGTTAAAACAACATTGTTGGAAATAGGTATATGAGAGAAATGCTGCTGCCAAGTTGATCCAAGTCACATAGGGAATGAATGAGAAAGAGTGGAAGAGAAGAGGAGCCTTGAGAAAAACAAATATTGTTCATTTGAGTAAGACTCTCTCAAACCTGCTATGAGTAATTTTTAATGTCTCTTTTCTCCACAATCTATCTTAATCTCCACTCTCTTATTAGATGTTGAGAGAGAGAGAGAGATACTGTTGAAGACAGGGTGAGGAGGCTGGGAAAAGTGTGTGAGTGATAAACACTAGAGGGAACAAAGAGAAACGACTGAGAGTCCTCCAAAGGTGGGTGGGGGTGAGTCAATGTTGAGAGAGAGAAAGAGACCACTCAGACATTTATCCCTAGTGCACCAGCCTTATTACCTGCAAACTGATAATACAGTTTCAAGATTTTCATGGTTGCTAATGCAGCTCTTCATTCAAAAAAAGTCCCCATCCATGAGTTAGAGAAAGTTATTTGTGTTCCAACATGCATCCCTCCCTTGATCTTGAGAGGAGAATCATATACTGTATGACCAAAGCGTTCTCAGCTTAGTTTCATATAAAGTCTTGCGATTTTATGAACTAGACTTATGTAAGTATTTTACCTTATGAGATGCTGAAAAATATTTTTCGTTAATACAGGAAAATTTATCATCTTACCATCAAGTGAGAAAATTAACTGAGGCAGTAGCTGTTCTCAATCCTACTATACAGTGGTCAAGATTAGTTCCCTTCTTGAATCTGTTATACAAAGGAATGTTATACTAATTATTACAGTTTTGCTGCTTAAATCCAGTTTTTGACTATATATGTCTTTGCTTTTGCTTTTATGTGCCATTTTGCACCAGTTTGAGCATCAAAGAAACATGCTAATAAGTTTGACGTCCAGAATGATTGTGATTTAAGGACAGTTACCTCAGGGTGGTTTCCTGTCCTGGCTATCAAGCTTGCTGTTGTCTGCTGAGACAAAACAATAAAAAAGCTTAAGAAAATCAAAGAATACTGAAAGATTTTGTTACATCAAACTCTTTCTGACACCATTTTAGCTCCCACAGGCTAATTTGGGAGCATACAGAACAACAAGAAGCAAGCATATTTCATGAAATTGTACTGATGTCAGTGGCATAGCTAGGGTAGTTGACACCCGGGGCCGGTCATTTTTTAACCCCCCCCCCCCCCCCCAAATCCAGTACTAGGCATACCGAGAATACAAAACACTCAGGACCTATAGAGCAATTCTACCATACCATAAGCAGTAATTTGTACGAGTCACATAAGGAAAAGGAAAGCATCTTAAACACTACAGTGAGCACTAGAACATCAATTCACCTATTGTAAAACGAAACCAGACAGAATAGTACAGATCGTCGATCCTGCACAGTCAATGCCAACTGAAAACCATGTCTTTTTCACAAACACAGAAACACCCTAATCCACTATAGAATAAGTAATCATAAACTTTCTACTTAGACAAAAATTAAACTGAACCCCCAAGGTGCCAGATCCTGCTTACAATGCAACACCACAGAAACAGAAAATGTCCCATAGTACTGTGCAAAATATAAAGACAGCAGATGTAAATTTGAACCAATCACCACTTTACAAATTAACAAATAGAAATAAAACAAATATAGAAAATAAAATAATACCATTTTATTGGACTAATACATTTAGCTTTCAGAGGCCAAAACACCCTTCCTCAGGTCAATACAGTATAGTGCTTACAGTATGCTATTCTGACCTGAGGAAGGGGGTTTTGTTCTCCGAAACTTAGCCAAAATGTATTAAAATTAGTCCAATAAAAAGATTACCTTGTTTACTTGTTCTATTATAAACATTTATTAACACAGCTACAATACTACTTTATCCTAAAGCAAAAAAAATAAAAATATATATTTTATTTACAGTTTGTTGTCTCTGGTTTCTGCTTTCCACTGTCTTGCTTCCATCCAGCATCTGTCTTTGTTCTCTCTCTGCCAGTGTCTGCCCTCTCTGCTGTGTCATCCATCCAATGTCCGCCCTCTCTTCCTGCTCCTTCCATCTACATCTGCCCTCTATCTCTGCCCCTTCCATCCGCCATCTGCCCCTGTCTGCCCTCTCTCTCTCCCCCTTCCATTCACTGTCTGCCCTTTCTCTCTGCCCCTTCAATCCACCATTTGCCCTCCCTCTCCCATCCATCCAGGGTCAGCCTTCCCTCTCACCCCCCCTTCCATCCAGGATCTGTCCCCTCTCTCTGCCCCTTTTTTTCAGCCCCCAGTTCCAGTCCCACTATCCCACCAGTCCCAAGCTTCAGCCTCCAGCCACTTCTCCCTGTCCCCTTTTCAGCCCCCCAGTTTCAACCCCAGCCCTTTTCTCTCACCAGACCTGAGCTTCAGCCCCAGCCACTTCTCCCTGTCTCCTTTTCAGCCCCCAGTCCCCACGGTTTCAGACCCTGCCCCTTTTCAGTCACCAGTCCCACTACAAGCCCCCTTAACCCACCTACTCTCCTTTTCAGCCCTCTTCATCCACATACCTTGCATTAGGGCACCCCTTTTCAGCCCCAGACCCACTCTCTCACCTGACCAAGGCATGCCCCATTTTCCCAGCAGCTCCAGGCATGGCCTCTTCTCAGACCCCAGTTCCAACCCCCTTCTCCCATCTGAGAATCCCCTAACCTCCCCACCCCAGTCACCTTCTCCCATCTGAGAGCCCCCACCCCATCCCCTTCTCCCATCTGGGCTCCCCTTCTCCCCTTCTCCCATCTGGGCTCCCCACTCATCCCCTTCTCCCATCTTGGCTTCCCATCTGGGCACCCCACCCATCCCCTTCTCCCATCTGGGCACCCCACCCATCCCCTTCTCCCATCTGGGCTTCCCTTCTCCCATCTGGGCTCCCCACCCATCCTCTTCTCCCATCTGGGCACCCCACCCATCCCCTTCTCCCATCTGGGCTTCCCTTCTCCCATCTGGGCTCCCCACCCATCCCCTTCTCCCTTCTGGGCACCCCTTCTCCCATCTGGGCTCCCCTTCTCCCATCTGGGCTCCCCACCCATCCCCTTCTCCCTTCTGGGCCCCTTCTCCCATCTGGGCTCCCCTTCTCCCATCTGGGCACCCCACCCATCCCCTTCTCCCATCTGGACACCCCACCTATCCCCTTCTCCCTTCTGGGCTCCCCACCCATCCCCTTCTCCCTTCTGGGCTTCCCTTCCATCTGGGTTCCCCTTCTCCCAGCTGGGCACCCCACCCATCCCCTTCTCCCATCTGGGCTCCCCACCCATCCCCTTCTTCCATCTGGGCTCCCCTTCTCCCTTCTGGGCTCCCCACCCATCCCCTTCTCCCTTCTGGGCTCCCCTTCTCCCATCTGGGCTCCCCTTCTCCCATCTGGGCACCCCACCCATCCCCTTCTCCCATCTGGGCTCCCCACCCATCCCCTTCTTCCATCTGGGCTCCCCTTCTCCCATCTGGGCACCCCACCCATCCCTTTCTCCCATCTGGGCTCCCTTTCTCCCATCTGGGCACCTCTTCTCCCATCTGGGCTCCCCACCCATCCCCTTCTCCCATCTGGGCACCCCATCCATCCCCTTCTCCCATCTGGGCACCCCCCCCCCCCCCACCCAACCCAACCCGCCTACCAGCTTCTCCTGCTCCCACCCTGCCTTTAAAAAAGAATTTGTGAGCAGAGTTGCAGGCAGACAGCGCCTCGCGTCTGCCCTGCTTGTAAAAGAAGAAGTAAATCCTAGTCTTCGAGCCTTCCTTCACTGAGTCCCGCCCCGCCCTCGCGGAAATAGGAAGTTACCTCAGAGGAGGGCGGGACTCAGTGAAGGAAGGCTCGACGACACGATGAGGAGAATGGATTTACTTCTTCAGCAGGGCAGATGCAAGGCGCTGCCTGCCTGCAACTCCGCGTTACAAATGTTCTTTTAAAGGAAAGGGGAGCAGCGGGAGCGGAGCACCCCCACCCGCTGACACCCGGGGCGGACCGCCCCCACTGCCCCGCCCCCGCTACACCACTGACTGATGTTTCTAACAAAGATCTTATCGAGGATGCTAGAAGAAACATGTATGGTTTGAGCCTGTCAAGGAATATTTGATGTGCCATATATTGCTTCAGAACCTCAGCTGGAGAGTGTGTTCACCTGCCCCACAAGTGAAAATCAAAAGGCAATTCAAAGTGTGACTGTGGTCATCCAAATCAGCCAATGGATCACATTGCAAACAATTTTAGTCTTGATATAATGAGCAAATCAAATGCTTAGTGTCAAATCTAGCCGGTCAATATCATCTCTAGCAGCACATTTTATTGAGTCTAACTCTCCTGTGAGTAGGCCAAGACTAAAATACCCCAAAAGACAAATTATATACCTGAAAGCTACCTTAAGTATGAAGAATTGAGAGTTTTTAGGAAAAGGTTAATAAATAATGTCTGTAAAAAAAAAATAATAATAAAAAAAAAAAAAAAAAAAAATATATATATATATATATATATATATATATATATATATATATATATATATATATATCAAACATATAAACGGTGAGTGACCATACTCACTTGCAAATGCACAGTAGAGGCTTCCCTTTCTGCCCCGCCCCCGCTTCAATACGTGATGATGGGGGCGGGACAGAGAGGGAAGTCTCTACTGGCATGCTGCAGACATCGGAACCGCTCCCCCTCCCCTCTCCCCCGGAGTTGCCGCCGCCCCTCCATCTGGCCCGAGCACTGTGAACTTACATCAGCACGCAGCAGCAGGCACATCAGCAAAGCTGCCGTCGGGTTTCCTTCTCTGCCTTTGTCCCGCACTTGCCGACGTTAAGTCACACAGGCAGAGAAGGAAGCCCGCCCCGACGGCAGCTTTGCTGATGTGCCTGCTGCTGCGTGCTGATGTAAGTTTACAGTGCTGCTCGGGCCGGGTGGAGGGGCGCTGGCAGCTACTCCGGGGGGGGGGGGCTCGGAACCCCCCCCCCCCATTCCAAAAGTAGCCTGTTTTCATGGGCTCAATGGCTAGTATATATATATATATATAACAGGTGAATATGAGCAAATGTTTATTGTGGAATTTTCTATCAATTTCCTTACAAGGAAAACAAATGTGAGGCTTTGCATTCTGTCTGAAGATTTAGTCTGCTGTGCTTAAAAACCATAACTAAACCTCACATGAAACAAACCAAAGTGACAGTATCATCTGTTTTCAAGCCCTACATCTTTTGTGTCTGATTTATTCTCCTTATTTTGTTTAGCGGTACGCATAATTCTACCAACATAAACATCTAGCCACTTGCAACTGTGCTCTATATAAGTTGCTTTAGTGCCTACTGCTAGTTTCACATATTTGAATTCATATGTTTGTGCTTTGGCTGCTTCAAATCCTTGGAGAGAAGCAGAAAATGAACATCTCATTGTAATTCATTGATTATCATGTTCCTTCCTGAACTATGCTGCCATAACCCTATTGTTATTATATTAGATAACCAGGTGGCTGAACATTAGATATAATAAAAAAATAAGAATAACTAGTTATGTTCTGAACATTAATTGTACACTATTTGAATGAATGTGAATAGCACACAATTTCTCTTTTATTGCTCTGTTCTGCTTACAAATTGGATCCAGCAGTAACATCTTACTAAATGAGTATCTGCGTAATTGCCAGCTTTTATTCCTATGAATAGTCTTTTTATCTGTAAAAATAACAGCTGTTAATCATTTGGGGCATTCATTTCACCCAGGATGGTTTTGGTCTCAGGAAAGGGACTTGCAAGGGAGTATCAGGTTTCCTCAAATATCAATGGTTACAAAAAGGAACATTTGCACAGTGGTCCCTATGTTTTCAAACTCTCTATAAAAACAAAAACAAGTATAACAGAAGTGCCTGAATAAAGATATCTAGAGTAAACAGGAGGCAGTATTCTGCTCTTCCTTTGCTACATCATCCTGCTCCCAATACATGTACATACATTCTCAGCTGAGGTGGCGGTAAGGGCCCCTGCGCTAAACCAGCAGTAACTAGGCAGAGTGTAACGCTGCTCGATTACCGCTGGGTACACTCCAGCACTACAAAAATTGAAATATTTTTGTAGTACAGGAAATGGCGTGCACTGGGGGAGGGAACTACCGCCAGACTGCTGCAGTAGCCTGGTAGTACTTCCTTTTTAGCAAGCGGTAAGCCCGCATTGGGCTTACCGCTGCTTCGTAAAAGTGCCCCAGAGTGACTTCCTTAGGAGCTCATGTTATGCTCAGATGCAAAGTGTGCTGACATTTCAGAATAATATATACATAGTGTATGAACCAGAGCAGCTTAAGAGTTTCTTAATGGTAAGTTAGGTCCAGGAAGTTTAATTGTGAATATTGGATTTTGCTCCCCTTCTCAGGGATGGTGGGATAGAGCAATATCTATGATATCTGACTTCTGTATTTATGTTTATTTTCTACAGTGCAGTGTTGTTTGGTTTTGACTGCTTGATCATTCTTAATTCTCATTCTATTTTAGTATTTCAGATCAGATATGACTGTTCAGGTTGCATCATCACATTTTATCTGTTTTTGTTTATCTTCAACAGTCTGTGAGAAATGTTTACTAAAGTGCAGTAAGGTTTAACACTTCACATCTTAGTAACAAAATTTAAGGTACAAAGCCTGTGTGATAAATATTGACGGCATAGTCAGCATGTGCTCAACATTTACCACACAGAACAGACAGATGGCATAGGAGCCCATACCAAATACATTCGCAGATGGTGCAGCTGCACCCATGCTATCTCCCAAATCATTTTGACAAAAACAAAACTTGTATGCAACATGATCATCCCAAATGAAGCCCCGGGATCATTATCTCCCTCCACCAGTAAAAATCCCAGTGAAGACATCCTCTATAAAACCAGAACCAATCCTTACCCAGGACTTACCTGGGGGTATCCCTGCTTGTCTACTGGAAGGGGCAGGGGCAGTCCCCCTGCACTCCTGTCCCATTTTCATTGGAGTTCAAAATGGCATGGCAGCTCTGACCCCTATGAGAAATCTAATGTCACTATTACTAGCATATTGAATACACACAGCAATGAGGCAGGAAGGGGATTGCTCCTGCCTCATCCACTAGATTAGTGGTTTTCAACCATCCTCAGGGCCCACCTGGCCAGCTGAGTTTTCAGGATATCCATAATAAATATACATGAGAAAGATTTGCATTCCAAGAAGCAGTGTATGAGAATCTCTCCCATGTATATTCATTGTGGATATTCTGATAACCTGATTGGCCAGGTGGTTCTTGAGGCCTGGGTTGAAAACCACTGCACTAGATGACCAGGGAAACCCCTAGGTAAGTCTCAAAAAGGAGGATCATGAGTTGGGAGGAGAATTTGGTGTGGTCCTCATGGGGAGCGGACATCTTCATGTTGATGGATTTATATGAGGGGGGGATTTGCTTGGGCACTGAAGAAGGGGGGTAATCAGTGCATAATGATTAGGTAAGGTGATACCTAGGGGAAGGGGTGATGGAATCGGGTGAGTCACAGTATCTTGGGGCCATATCTACATTAACGGCATAAGTAATAATTAGTGTGTGGTAATGAACCACATTCTGTAGGTGCTGATTACACTCTATCTCCACCCATAGCCCATCCAGATTCTGCCCCAACCCACACTAAACAGTTAACATGCACAACAATCCATTTTTTTCAGCATGCCTGTAAAAAAGGCCTTTTTTACAATGTTTGCCGAAAATGGACGTGCGGCAAAATGAAAATTGCCACATGTCCATTTTGGGCCTTAGACTTTACTGTCAGTCATTGACCTAGTGGTAAAGACTCACACGGTAACAGGGCAGGAATGACCTTTGCATGCCAAATGCTACTTGGCGCGTGTCCATTATGCATGTCCGAAAATAAAAAATATTTTTCAGACAGATTTATCAGACGCGCACCAAAAATGAAATTACCGTAAGATCCACGCGGTAGTCAGGCAGTAACTCCATTTTGGCACGTGTTGGGCATGTGTAGACACTTACACGGCTTAGTAAAAGGACCCCTTGGTTAGGGACCTACTTTCCTTTAGGTGCCACCCTTTGGACTCCTACATATAACCACACTGTTACAGAATTACTCCCATAATGGGACTATTAGGCATGCAAATCTATCTCATGCATTATGGATATTCTAAAAAAAAAAAAAAAACCTGGCCCACTGGCAGCTCTCAAGAACTGAGAGTGAAGAACAAGGGTCTAGACAATTATGCCGTTTAGACAAGAAATAAAAGTACATTCAGTAAAGAAATAGCCATTTTTCCCCCTATCAATCCCATTCAGTCGCCTGTGTGGCCCCTTTCAGCTTTCAATAACAAATGTTTTATTTGCTGGGTTTCTCATATTTAACTCAGTCTCCTATTTGAGCGATATAGGTTTGAATCCTTGATCAGTTCTTGTGTTCAAGTTCATCAAAAAATCAACTGTAAACTGTTTAAATACAAAGACATGTTAATGAAGTTTTTTTTCCCTGCAACTGTCTATGCATAATGTAGTTATATTCACAAGATATGTGCATTCTGCACAGGAGTACTACTTTTCATAAATCAGTCCTTGATTATGTCTGTGCTGACTGTTTTGATTTGCTATTGCAATAGATCTCAGGTTAATACAACTTCATAATTATGACATTTGTCCTGCCTTGATGTCATTTTTGTACTATAATCATAAAATATAGCAAGGTATTTATACAGTTTGGTGTGTCTGCAATCAGTTATATTGTGTTCTACCTTCTCTGTTTCATAATTATGGTTGTTCTTTGACAGACATTGGAACATTGTACCAGGTTGCTGATTTTCTTTGTTATTCAGATGAGTCATGCTATTCTCTTGTCTGAAGTACAGTTATGCTTGAGAAAAGAAGCAAGCAAAAAAAAGGGGTGGGGGGGGGGGGACAAAGCAGTGGTTATTTCCAGTTCATGGACATGTTCAATATAAAGTGCAATCCGCTTAAGTGCAAGGGTCTGGGACCAAAGAAATACATGCAGTTAACCGGAGCGTGCACTTAACCGTTGTGACCCAAAGAAGCTTGACATCTGATAAACATATGTACAGTACTGTTTATTATTTGTACAGTATACAGTCTCCGTTAGGCTGACGTTAGGCTTTCTTGAAGTAATCTGTCATAGTCCTCTGTACACTCTTGTGTCTGTGAGTTCCATAGACTACGTCTGCCAGACGGTAAAAACTGTCATAGCACTGACATCCAGTGGCCTCCAGATAGGCCCGCATGGTGTCGAGACTCTCCAGCGCTCTTGCAAAAGTGACAGGATGTTGTTGAATTTTGTCAGCATGTGCCTTGCTGCTCATTTCATCATCTGTTTCATCATCAACCATTGCCTGCGTGTAGGTGCATATCTCAACATCAGTGCTGTCGTCAGCTGTTTGTAGATCATAATCAACAGCTACGTAGTGATGAAACTCCTGTTCAGTAACATCGGCTGGGATGTCAATAGCCTGTTCATCTGACGTGTTTGCAACAGCTGCATCTGTTTCATCCCTCTCCACATCCTTAACAAAGTTTGCCTGCTTGTAGCAGTTCACAATGGTTGCCTGTGTAACATGATTCCAGGCTTCTTTCTGCATATGTAGGGAATCCAACAGTGATACATTACAAGCCAGTTCAACGGCACATTTATCCTTGCCAGTCTGGTCATCCATAACGCTCATCAGATGATGTAGCACAAGAGCCCGATAATGCTGTTTAAAATTTGCAATTATGCCCTGATCTATAGATTGGTTCAGAGAGGTAGTGTTTGGTGGGAGGAAGACCACCTTGACATTAGACAGCCTGACATCATCCCTATGTGCAGCACAATTATCACAAAGCAACAAAATCTGATGCTTTTGTGCCTGCAGTCTAGTGTCTAACTTCTTTAGCCACTGCTTCCAAATTTCCCCAGTCATCAATGAATTTGCGTTAGCCTCGTATGACACAGGAAGTCGCTTAACTTTCTTGAAGCAACAGGGCTGTTTGCTCTTTCCAATGATGAGGGGTTCCAACTTCTCACTCCCAACCATATTGCAGCAAAGGAGGATCATCAGTCGGTCCTTTGACATTTTACCTCCAGTAGTTTCGGTATGTTTGAATGCAAGTGTTCCATCAGGAATCGCTCGCCAGTAGAGACCGTTTTTGTCAGCATTGAAAATGTCACGAGATGCAAACTCATTCAAGATAGTAGGAAGAACTGAAACAACCCAATTTTCAGCACCAAAGTCATCAGCGTCTTGTTTCTCACCATGCTGTTTCTTGAATTGTATGTTGTTCCTCTCTTTCCATCTTTCCAACCATCCAATAGTGGCTTTGAATTCAGTTAGTCCAAGACTTTCAGCTAGCTGATTAGCTTTCTCCGTAAGCAGTGGACCACTGACAGGAAACTGTCTGCTCCTGACTTGAGAAAACCACCGAAGAAGAGCATCTTCTACATCCTCAGCTTTTCCCACCTGTTTACATTTCCTGTGTGGATTTGTATTGTTTTGCCAGTCTTCTAGAAGCTGATCGTTCTGCTTCAAGACACGTGAAATTTGACTGGGATTGACACCATATTCTTTAGCAATAGATGCTTGACTTTGTTTGTTTTCTAATTTTTTAAGAACTTCTATTCGTTCAGCCAGTGTTAAAGTCTTATAGTTGCATGACGACGACACCAGTATACACTCTAACAACTTTCAAATTTATTGCCCCTTTGTCACATGTCAATTGGCTTCCATATTCCGTGCGTGCGCTTATACGGAGTCTTTCCTGCAGACGAGCGGTCTTAAACTATGCATATAAGTGAATCTTGCACTTATCAGTGGCGCACTAAACCGAAGTTTATCCCCATAGAAATTGATGGCGCCAAAAATGGGACTGAAGTATGGCAAGCAGTTAAACAGAGCATGCGCTTATCTGATGTGCCCTTAAATGGAGTGCACTGTATATATTTCAAAATGCAAAAATGTATGCTCTTTATTATAACACATTATCTAGGAATACAAACAAGTAACAGGCTCGACATAACCTCTACTGTGTAAAATGTGCTTGTTTAGGGACATTAGGGACCTGAGTGGCCCTTTTAGTAAGCCTGTAAGGCTTTAAGCATGCCCAACACAGGCCAAAATGGAGTTACCACTCGGCTACCGCATGGCTCTTGCAATAATTTCATTTTTGGCACACACCCGATACACGTGGCCAAAACATTTTATTTTCAGATGCACGCCAAGTGGCATTTGTTGTACGTAGGTCCTTACTGCCCAGTTACCACGTAGACTTTACCACTAGATCATTGGATGGCGATAAGGTCGCAGACACAAAATGGATGCGTAGCAATTTTCATTTTGCAAAAAACAGAAGAAACCAGTCTTCACAAAATAAACAACAGTAAACAAAACAGCGAAGATGTTAGTCATCTTCGCAATTTTCATTTTGCCACATATCCATTTTCAGCCGCCTGTAAAAAATGGTTTTTTTTACAAGCAGCTGAAAAATAGATCAGCGTGTGCCCAAAACCTGCGCCTACACTACTGCAAGCCATTTTTCAGCACACCTTAGTAAAATGACCCCTTAGGGCCGTGTTTACTAAGGCATGTTAGCATTTTTAACATGCCTACAGTTAGCGCAAGGTAACCATGTAGGCACCTATAGGGATATTGTAGACATATACGCAGTTATTGTGCATACATAGTTAACACATGTTAAAAATACTAACATGCCCTTAGTCTATAAAGGTTATGAAGCCTTTTTACTAAGCCACATAGGCACCTACACATGCCCAATGCACGTCAATTTGGGATTACTGTCTGGCTATCGCATGGCTAGGGAGGTAATTTCATTTTTGACACGCGTCCCCTACACGCGCCATAAAATATCTTTCATTTTCTGATGTGTGGCGCTACCAGGTGGTAGAAAGCATTCTATGTGCGTAGACCTTTACCACCCGGTTAACGCATGAGACCTTACCACTAAGTCAATGGGTGATGGTAAGATCTCAGACCCAAAATGGATGTGCACCAATTTTCATTTTGCCGCACATCCATTTTTGGTCAAAAATTTTAAAAAAGGCATTTTTACAGATGCACCGAAAAATGATTCTGTGTGCATCCAAAACATGCGCATACACTACCACAGGCCATTTTTCAGCACAGCTTAGTAAAAGGACCCCTGTGCTCCTAAATGTATGCTCTTATGGGTCTTTTTACTAAGTGCACTGAAAAATGGTCTGCGCGAGTGTGGACATGTGTATTGGACACACACAGATCCATTTTTCAGCACACATGGAAAAAAGGCCTTTTTTCGCCGAAAATGGACATGCGGCAAAATAAAAATTGGTGTGCATCCATTTTGGGTCTGAGACCTTACCATCACCCATTGACTTAGCGGTAAAGTTTCACACGTTAACCGGGCAGTAATCGTCAGCTTGCGTACACTGCTGATTATCACCCGGTTAGCGCCATGCATCAGAAAATTTCCAGCGCACATAGTGGATGCGCGTATAAAATAAAATTACCATCTGGGCCACTTGGTAGCCGGGCAGTAGTTCCGAATTGGCACATGTTGGGTGGACATAGGCGCCTATGCGGCTTAGTAAAAGAGCCCCTTAAAATTTATGCTCCTAAATTTATGAGCATAGGGCCCTGTTTACTAAGGTGTGCTAGCATTTTTAGCACGCACTAAATGCTAGAAACACCCGTATATTCCTATGTGTGTCTCTAGCATTTAGCATACACTAAAAATGCTAGCGTGCCTCTAGAATGGCTTAGTAAACAGGCCCATAATTTATGCTCCTAAATTTATGCCCCTAAATTAGGAGCATACTTTATGCTCCAAAATAGATTATGATCCCAATTTAGGAGTATAAATTATGCTCATAAATTATGATCATTAGTCTTAGTATTTTTATATTGATTTAATTACAGAAGAACAACATAATACAAACCAGTGCAATAATGTACATACTTTAAAAAGCGTAAAAGAAGGGGGGAGAAGGGGGGGAAAACACCTCTCAACATGCATCTCTAAGTCAGCAACAAAGACCACTTCTCCTTATACAAAATAAAATGAGGTTATTTTTTTTAGCAAGGAATGTTTCATATTTATAAGTTTGAAATACTAGATTCCACCAGTCTTGATGTGTGGCTTGGTTCAAAGTTTTCCAGTGCGTAAAAACTACCTTCAAGGCTAAAGTAAACATGGTATTAACTTTAGGAGCATAACCTTAATAGAAAAAATCCCTAGAGAGTGTCTTCCCCTGCTGGTTGATGGACACAACCCAGTTCTGGAGGCCGTATCTTGCTAAGGATGTAAAAAGAATTGAAGCGGTGCAAAGAAAAGCTAAGAGAATGGTACGGGATTTGCGTTACAAGACGTATGAGGAGAGACTTGCTGACCTGAACATGTATACCCCGGAGGAAAGGAGAAACAGGGGTGATATGATACAGACATTCAAATATCTGAAAGGTATTAATCCGCAAATGAACCTTTTTCGGAGATGGGAAGGCGGTAGAACTAGAGGGCACGATACGAGATTGAAGGGGGGCAGACTCAAGAAAAATGTAAAGAAGTATTTTTTCACAGAGAGAGTGGTGGATGCTTGGAATGCTCTCCCGCGGGAGGTGGTGGAGAGGAAAACGGTAACGGAATTCAAACATGTGTGGGATAAACATAAAGGAATCCTGTTCCGAGGAAATGGATCCTCAGAAGCTTAGCTGAGATTAGGTGGCAGAGCCGGTGGTGGGAGGCGGGGCTGGTGGTTGGGAGGCGAGGATATTGCTGGGCAGACATATACGGTCTGTGCCCTGAAAATGACAGATACAAATCAAGGTAAGGTATACACAAAAAGTAGCACATATGAGTTTATCTTGTTGGGCAGACTGGATGGACCATGCAGGTCTTTTTCTGCCGCCATCTACTATGTTACTATATGTTACTATAAAGAAGAATAAGATCCTCATGGGTACCAAACATCAAAGGAAGAAGTGAGGTCCCAAAACAACAGGTTCAAGAAGTCCAGAGATGAGCATAAACACTTCTATTTATTATAAACTGCAGATAAAAGTCATTAGATTGCAGCTGGAGAAGCATGGTTCGACATGGCCGTGTTTCAGCAAAGGTACCTGTGTCAGAAGTTGGATGCGCTGATGTGCTGTTTGTCACAGTTTTGGCAGAGATGAAAAGAATATGTAATTATATAAGTGTGCAAAGGAAATGCTGTGCATTTGCACCAAGGCAACTTCTGCTTAAGCAACGAGCTTATCAGTACGTCCAACTCCTGACACAAGCACCCTTGCCGAAACACAGCCGTGTTGAGTCATGGTTCTCCAGCTGCAAGTATCGACTAGGCTTGTGACTTTTATCTGCAGTTTATAAGAAAGGTTTATGTTTGTCTCTGGACTTCTTGGGCCTGTTGATTTTGAACCTTCCTTTCCTGTACATAGAAATTAGCCACAAATATATGGCTCCGCATGATAGCCAAATATGCAGCAACCAGCTCAAAAGGCACTTTTCTGTAGTTAAAAAGAAAATGCTGCAGGAAAAAAACCCACTTCAGGCTATTAAGCTATTAACATCTCTCAGGAGTTTTACAAAACATTCTTAATTTTAAGACAGAATTAATTCTTCTGCATATATTTGATACAGTGACCTGAACCAGTGCTTAATACAATAAAAATGAAAACCTTGCCAATTTTTTAAACAGCCACTTGGAAGGAATACAAATTAAACTGAAAAAAACCTCATAGCCTATGTATGGTTAATTAGATTGGGATTTTCACATTGTATTAAACATGAACACAGCCAGTATTCAGTCTCACAGTGACTGTGTATAATTGCCATGTAAGAGGGGTTGTCATCATGCTTTTGGTACAATATACAAGTCTACTATGAAATGAAAGCAGTTGTAATGGTAATCGGTAATACTGAACAGATAGCATTGACCAATAAAAGTAAGGGGGGATGAATGACTTATCATAACCATAGAAAGAAGAGATAAAATATGAAGTAACAATGAGATGCATAATAATAAAGGTTAATTTCACTTGAAGCCACCATAAAATGGCTTCTTAAAATTTAATTATAGCCTTTCACACCCATCACTTGGTGGTGACATGGAGGAGTCATACCCAGAGTCATGCTAGCCAGGTTTTGAAGGCAGCAATAATTTCTGGCACCAGGTTGAGGACTGTTGCATTAGTGGTTGGGCTGAATTTGTATGAGGATTTTTAAAAAATAGGCAGAAACCTCTTGGATAACTGTGCATGAAGGCTCATGCCGTCATAACTCAATAGCTGCCAACTATGATTAAGATGGAAGTCCAAAAGAAAAGCTGCAGGTGGAAAATGGTAGGCCAAAAATATATGTGTTATAGGCCATCTACGGCACCACATTTTTTTGAAGTGTCAATATTGCTGGAGTTATTTATGGCACTTCTCAACCAGAACCAGAACATTTTCATACACCTTTACACAGCATGAAGCAATTCCCTTTCAGATGTACACCAGCTCTCCTTCTACCTAATTTTCAGAAGAGGAGTTAAAGAAGAGCTTTTTACTGTATATGTATTTCTGTATCTCTATGAGTACCCCATTAACTGGAGCTCACTGGAAGTAGTTAACTATAGTTTGAAAAAACAAGCTGCATCATTTATTTGGATTTTGCTCACACCTTTTTTGGTTACATTCCACTATTTTCAAAGCACTTAGCCTTCCAAAGTTCCCTAGAAACCTATGGAAATTTGGAAGGCTAAGTGCTTTGAAAAGCTAGTACTAGTAGATATTTCCCTGTTCTTGGAGAGTATACAGTCTAAAAGGCAATTCTATAACACGTTGTGCACAATTACCTGCCACTTGAGTGCATAAGCGTATAGAATACTGTCACTTACTTGGTGATATTCAAAATTCAAAAGATTTAGAGGCCCTTTTACAAAGGCGCACTGAAAAATGAAAATTGCCGCGTGCCCATTTTGGGTCTGAGACCTTACCGATAGCCATTGACCTAGCAGTAAGGTCTCACGTGGTAACTGGGTGGTAGTGGTCTCCATACGTAAAATGCCAATTACCACCCGCGTGCTAGAAAGTAAAAATATTTTCTGGCATGCATAGCGGACACACGTCAAAAATGAAATTACTGCAAGGGCCACGCAGTAGCCGGGCAGTAACTCAAAATTGACATGTGTTGGGCACGCGTAGGCCCCTACGTGGCTTAGTTAATGGGCCCCTTATGCTCCTAAATTTGGGGCCCTTTTACTAAGCTGCAGTAAGCACTAATGTGTGCTTACTGCAGCAAAAAATTGCATGCCACAGGGTGTATTCAAGCATTCCGTGGTAATTTTGCATGTGCACACACTTCCCGTGCACTAAAACATGAACTTTATTTTTTAGAACTGGGGGTGGGTCTGGGGTGGAGAACGGGCCTGTTCTACACTAATCAGTTAGTGCACCTAAACTGCCACATGCTAGTTAGCGTGTAGCTAGTGTGTGAGCCCTTACTGCCTATAAAATAGGTGTAGATAAGGGCTGGCACATTAATGGTCACAAACTAATGGGGAAACTAACGTGTAGCCATTAATGCTGGAAATAGAAAAATCAGCCATTTTACCCATGTGGTAAAAATGTCTTTAGCACATGGGAATGACATGCATAAGCACATTTTTAGGGCCACTTTTTAACGTAGCATAGTAAAAGAGCCCCATCTGAGAGTAATTCTCCTAACCTGGCCTTTTTGAAAATTTACTAGGGTTGGAGGGCTTACGTTTTTACTCAGAATTGCACTGAACTGTTACATTTAGGAGCATAAAAAGTGGGTGGCAACAGAGGTGGACATAGATCAGGGAAGAAAGTTAGGAGCTTAGCACTGATTGTTAGCACTAGGCTCATACATCTAGGCAAATGAATGTCAGACTGAAATTTATAATCTATCCACACAAAAGGAAACAACACCCAACACTCAATAAACATCAACATCTTGGCCGTACAATATTTATGAATTTGTAAAACGTTATTCTACCAAAAATACATATTAAGTTGTGAATTGTTCTTCTAGTTGGATAATATATATTTGAGAGTGATTGCTATCAATGTGTCATAAATGAAAGTGGGCATTCACATGGGTGAAGCATGGAAGGGGCATAGGCAGGGATTCTTTTTATGCATACACCCTACCCATTGCGTAGCTATGTGGGGCCAGGGGGGCCTGGACCCCCATAGATTTGGCCCTGGACCCCCCTGCCGCCAACCCTCTTGACCCCCCTCCCGCCGCCAACCCTCCCCCACTGTCACCTTGGTCTAACTTTGCTTGCGGGGTCCCCAATCCCCGCCAGTCGAGGAGGTCCTCTTCTTCCTCCAAAGGCTTTGTTCTGTTTCTGATGTCCTGCACGTACACGTCAGACTCACAGAAACAGAATGAAGCCTGGCAGATCAGCTCTCTCTCTTCTCTGCCTCCTGTCGACAGCATCTCTCCCTTTTCCCACTCCACCCTGGGTCCAACATCTCTCCTTCCCTCCACTTTGCCACCATGTGTAACATCTCTCCCACTCTCTTCCCTCCCTCACTTTAGCCCCTATGTGCAACATCTCTCCCTTTCTTTTCCCTTCCTCCCTTCCACCTATGGGTCTAACATCTCTCCCTTCTTCTCCTACATCCAAACCTCTCCCTCTCTCACCTTTACCCCCAGGTCTAACCTCTCCTTCCCTTCTATCTCTGCATTCAACATCTGTCCATTGCCAAATCTCTCTCTCTCCCGCCCTCTGACCTCTGGTCCAGCATCTCTGACTCTCTTTTTCCTCCCTTCCTTCCTTCCTTCATTCGGCATCTCTCTTCCACCCCTGGATCTGGCATCTGCCCCTCTCTTGCTTCTGGCCTAACTTGTCCCCCTCTCTCTGAACAGCCCTCCTCTCCCTGGTCTATGTTAGAACATGTACTGCCCTCTAGAGGTCAACAGTGGTGGAAGCAATTCACATACACTGCCTGCACTGGCCCTAGAGACATCCCTCTCTAATTTTCCATCACTGCGGAAACAAGAAATGATGTCATCGAGAGTGTGAGGCAGTAGAGGGAAGACTGTGGGGCCTGCACCAGATTGTCCCACCCATAGATACAACACTGACCTAAATGTAGAAGCTAATGAAAATAAGAAGAAGACTGCCCCCAAAACATAACACAAGAACAAAGAAAAACAATTGGGGGGAGACCAATGTCATTCCAACCAGGGGAAGCAAATTATTGATAATACTAAAAATATGTAAGAAGGTTGATATGTCCAAAATATCAAGAAGACTGAAAGGACTTGATGCAGTCCTGTGTTTCGGTGCAGCAAGCGCCTGTCTCAGGAGTCAGAGATATTCCTACAATACAAACACGTATGTACATTGAGCCTGCAAATGAGTGGGAAAATGTGGGATAGAAATGTAACAAATAAAATAAATACATAAATACAAATACATAAAAAAGAAATACCTTTGACTCCTGAGGCAGGCACTTGCCATGCTGAAATGGAGAGTTGAGTTGAGTCTTTTCGGTCTTCTTGATATTTTGGACATATCAGCCTTTGTATCTTATATATTTTTAGTATTATCAATAAATTGTTTTCCCTGGTTGGAATTACATTGGTTCTCCCCCTCCCCCTCCCCTCCCAATTGTTTTTCTTTGTTCTAAATGTAGGAACTAACATTTACAATAAGTCAAGTTAGTACCTAGTTGTGACATTTATGCACGGAACTTGCAGTATTCTGTAAGTAGCCTGCGTAAATGTCAGTCTCCACCAATGCCCCTCCCTTGTGAACACCTGCTAATGTTACCCTGTGCCATTTAAACACATAGCTTTTCCGATAACATCAAGATGATTTCTGGCTTGGTCAGTTATGTTAAGACAAACTCTTCTAGAGGAAAATTGAGGAAAACTGAAAGCATCTCTCTGACTGGTGACTTTATCATAAAGGAACTTGAAAAGGAAAGTATATACAAATATTTTGAAACAGATGAAGGAGCAACAATCCTGCACAAATTACTAGAGAAAAGATCAATACAAAAATATTTCAGGAGATTAAAAGTGATAGTAATAAGTGCTTGAACAGCACGGAATAAGAAATCATTACCTAGCTAGCAATTCCCACATTCTCCTAAAGCTCTGGAATTGTAGACTGGCCTCATTAAGAGCTTGAAAACTGAATGTACAAACAAGAAAACTCCTCCATATCTACAAAGTAATTTATAAGAATTAGTGTGCTATACTGTATGTTGCAAGAGTCGATGGAGGAACGAGTTTCATAGAAACAAATTATACATGCATAAATACTACCATAGGCCTCAAGGCCTATTTAATAACATGAACAGACCCAAATACACAAAAGTTGTTGAAGTATGAATATAAACATCCAGAATAAGTCTGCATCATTAAATTTAATCAACATTGCAAATAAACTGGAGGAATAAGTGAGAATCTACCAGTACAGGTAATGAAGGAAACAATAGATTTTTTAAAAAACTTTATTTATTGATTTTAAAGCAACATAATATTTATAAAAACATAGAACAGCATATAATATAGAACAAAAAAAAAAACATACAGGTCAGTGAGCTGATAAAAACAAAACAGAACAGTATGTGCATCATACTTTAGAGAGCTAATTCCCTTCACAAGATACATAGTTGTCTAGCAGCGACCACCTGAACTCTTAACACATAGCTTTGTCCTTTAGGAAAGCCTCTCCCCTCACTGAAAACTGATTTTGCTTCTACCCGTGACCCCCTGATTTTCCCAGCGATGTTTTCCTGGTGGTTTAGGTTTATGAGACAAGAGTGGTCCTACTCTACTCCTAACCCATCTGGCTCCAACAGCAAAATGGCACTGATGACCCCTAGCTGTAGTTTCATGGTACTATGCTAAGAGTCTGCTTTCCATGTAAAAGCAATTTGCTTAATACAGGGGGCTCTAAACTATTTAGAGTTATTGGGGCCCTTTTACTAAGCGCGTAAGGCTCTATACGCACCCAACGTGCACCAAAATGGAGTTACCACCCGGATACTGCATGGCTCTTCCAGTAATTTCATTTTTGGCGTGCATCCGATACACGCATCCAAAATAATTATTATTTTCAGATGCGTATATCGGACACACGCCAAGTGGCATTGGGTGCGCATAGGTCACTACCACCCGGTTACCGTGTGAGATTTTACCACTAGGTGAATGGCTGGCGGTAAGGTTACAGACCTAAAATGGACGCACAACAATTTTGATTTTGCTGCATGTCCACTTTCAGCAAAACTTTTAAAAAAGGGCTTTTTTATAGCCGCTAACAAATGGATCGACGTGCGCCCAAAACCTGCGCCTACACTACCGCAAGCTATTTTTCAGCGCACCTTAGTAAAAGGACCCCATTGTACCTAGAGAATCTCAATAAATTGTGTAAAAAATGCAAAATAATAGCATTCATCTCTGCCTTTTAACAAATAATATAATATATTGGACATCTATTTCTGGATCTGGATAGCAGAGAAAATATTCAGCTGCATGGCTGCGTTTAATGATAAACAGATTAATTATTTTGTTTATTTTTCGGAGTGGCGTTCAATAGCCCTATCTATTTAAGAAAGACAGCTGAATATGTGGTTCTAAACTTAAACAGATAACATTAAGTTAGGACTGTTGTTTGGCCAGTTATTAGATAGCGGCTGAATATCACCATTGAGTCCGGCGGCTGAGAAAGAACCCAGTGGGACATTATTGAGATATAGTGAAAGCAGACCCGGGTTATTCTGCCCAGCAGGACAAGATTGAGCCTGTTAAGATTGGGAGAAATAACTGTGGATAAGAGCAGTGTATTCCAAGTTGGATGTGTTTGCTAGACTACAAATTACAAGACCTGTTCCTATGAGTTTCACTGTTAATCAAAGTTGAACTGTTCTTTTATAAAACCCGGTATGGAAATAAAATTTGTGGAGCAGAACTCAGTGAGAGACAGAGAGATGGGGATGAAAACCCCATGGCCTGCCGGGATTTAGCTAGGCCCCAGTCTACACCCAGCTCATCAGACACAACACTTCTGTACATTTTGGTCCTTGTACCTACCCTGAAGAGCTTAGCTGGCATCCTGAATTATTTGAGTGGTTCCAGGGTTACAGTAGTTAATATTCTTAAAAAATCCTCCTAAAGAAGGATCACTAAAATTCACTATCAATATTGCATTATTCAAGTAAAATTAAAATATAGGTGTAAATATTTAGTATTAAATGCCCAGAATCACAGGAATTACAGGGTATTGAGAAAGCATTGTGGGTCAATCTGGAAAGAGGGAGTGGAAATGTATTTATACTGATATGATATACAAGCCTCCTTCCCAGACCTGCCTAGATTTGGATTTCTGCAACGTACTTGTGACCTGGCTTGGCCACTGCTTGGAAAACAGGATACTGGGCTAAATGGACCATTAGTCTGACCCAGTATGGCTACTCTTATGTTCTTATGGTCAGCTGCTCAATCAGAGCACATTTTTATACCCTGGACATGACTGAACAGGTCTGTCTTAGGATATCTTTCTTTTTAGGCTTGGAGGTGACTTCCCATTCAGTAATCTCTGTTGGATGTCCTAATTTTGAGCCCTTTCTAGTCCTGCCCAAAACACACACACACAACATGTCCCCTTGCTATTTGGACGTACTACAGTGTTGAATGTTCCTTTTCTGCCGTTACAAAATCAGGATTTGGATATTTCAAGCACATGAACATCCATTTGGGCATTTTGAAACGTCCAATATTCAACAGACCTACCCATTTACAAAGGACAAATGAATAAGTGTTTCTAAAATTAACCTGATCACTTATCCTCCTAATTCTATAAAAGTCACCAAACATTATGCACACAAGTTTGGGCACACACAATTTAACTGAATAACAAGCCAATAAGTGTCAATTATTGGTGCTAATTGAAATCAAATAACAAATACACTTGTAAATTCAGGCACATGATCTGTGCCTACACATAATAGAACTATGGGGCCCAATATTCAGTTGGAGGCAATCAGTGTTTTGCTAACTGCTGCCAGTGTTACTTATTTATATATGTATAAAATTTGTTATACCAGAATATCAGCAAGTATCAAAGTGGTTTACAAAATCCAAAAATCAGAGATCAGCTTAAATATATAAGCAGAACACTAAGGGCCTCTTTTACTAACCTGTGGTAAGCCCAAAGTGGGCTTACCATTCGTTAAACAGGAAGTACCGCCGAGCTATTGCAGCAGTCCAGCGGTAGTTCCCTCCCCCAGTGCACATCAAATATTTATATTTGTAACACTGGAGTGTACCCGGCATTAATGGGGCAGTGCCGCATGTGGCCCAATTACTGCTGGGTTAGTGCGGGATACCTTACTGCCACCTCAATCGGTGGCAGTAAGAGCTCCCCCCCCCCCCCCCCCGAAATGGCCCCGCGGCAAGTGCTTTACTTGCCACATGGCCATTTCCTGCAGGAAAGAGAGACTTCCCTTTTATCTGCTGCGGTAAAAGGGGGCCTCAGTGCACGTGAAAAACACTTGCCAACACCAGCGCAGGCCCCCTTTTTCCGCAGCTTGCTAAAAGGGACCTGCAATGTTAATAACCAAAATTTAATATAACATGTCAGAGAAGGGAATAATTGCACAGCAGACAAATTATAAACCAAAGACAAATATGCAGTACTTAAATTGGCACTTAACAGGTTAGGGGAAATAATATTCACAGAAGTTTTCTTGAAAGCTCATGCATTGAATGGAGCTGGCAAAAACTTAAGGGTCCTTTTACTAAGCCATGATAAAAACTGGCCTGTGGTAGTGTAGGCGCACGCTGGGCCAAATTTTACCGCATCTGCAAAAAGAGCTTTTTTTTTTTTAAATAGGACAGAAAAAGGGCATGCATTAAAACTGAAACCACTGTTCGCCTAAAACCAGCCTGAGCCCTTAATGCCACCCATTGATCTAGCGGTAAAGGCTCACATGCTACACAAGGGAAGACCAGTTGGCGTACGCCAACTGCTGATTACTGCCAGAAATGCCATGCATGGCTGGAAATAAATAAATCATCCAGGCATTACGGGCATGCGGTAAATCTGAAATTACTGCCTGGGGGCGCAGTAGCCTGGGGGTAGTCTCATTTTGACATGCACTGCACGCGCATAGAGCCTAATGTGTCTTTGTAAAAGGGTCCCTTAAACAGTTGCTAATATTCAGCACTTAATTGTTCAAGTACTGATGCCGACCCCAGAATGTCCCCTAAATAACCAGTTTCACATTGGGTGCTAACCGGACATTTTCAGTGGCACTATCTGGTTAAAAAGTGCTACCTAGTTAGACCTGGTCAGGTGATTTATAGGGACAGGAGCCTCTGCTGGTCATTTAAATCATTTTAAATATTGGGCCCATAATTGTTAAAGGTCCTGAACTGTGAAATTTATTACCTTTAGAAATAAGATTGATTAATAGTTGAGGTTCAGACACATAGTAAAGTCATGGTTGTTTCCAATGTTTAGGATAGAACTGAGATTGTTAATATTGAGTACTGTGATTTTGCTTTCATGATTACCATGTACAGTAAAAGGCTGTATTTGTTTTATTCTATGTAACTGAATAATTTGATCTGGCTGCCTTATAGTCCAATATGTTGTGTATTATTTATGTATTGTGGTGTATGACAGATGAATATTATGAAACAATTTTTTTCTTGCACTGTTTCTTTGTCCCTGATGTATAATGTCATTGCAATCCACCTAGAGCCTTCCAGCTAAATGGAATATAAATGTCTGTTTTAAATTAAATACAAAATAAATTATCAACCAAATTTATGGAGTTTAAAAATGGTTTGGATGGCTTCCTAAAGGAAAAGTCCATAGACCATTATTAAATGGACTTGGGGAAAATCAACTGTTTCTGGGGATAAGCAGTATAGCGTTTTTGTACTTTTTGGGATCTTGCCAGATATTTGTGACCTGGATTGGCCACTGCTGGAAACAGGATGCTGGGCTTGATGGACCTTTGGTCTTTCCAAGTATGACAATACTTATGTACTTATAAGCATTAATTGCATTCAAAATATACTTTAACCATGGAAAATACTTGTTACGTATTTACATGCATAAAAAGTAGATACGCAGTAACATGTCCCCTCAATCCATAACAGATTACCTAAATGTAAACACCTGTTGCACACTTATATTTCTAGAATCCTGGCATTAATACACATAAGTGCACCCTATCATGTATAAACGGAGGTCGTATGCTTAGCACTATTCTGTAATTATGCACTAAAATGCCAGAGGGGCATTAACAGGAGCAAGGTATGGGCGATCCATAGACAGGGCTGATGTTTACACATGTAACATACAGAATACTGTGAATTATGTGTGTGAGGGCTTAGTTTACTAAGGTGCATTAGTGGTTTTAGTGTGTGTTAACAATTAGTGAGCACTAACTGTGTATACACCAATGCTAATGTGCCTCTAGTGCAGCTTAGTAAACAGGGCCTTGAATGTTGCATTTAAGCCCCTACATTTATACTCTTTATTGGGCACTCTCAAATGAACAAAAATATTAAGGAGTAACAAAAGCATAATAAGTAGCAGACAGTCCAAACTTCTCACAAATCTGGTCTCCTTCAGCTCTCTCTCCCTCTCTCTCTCTCTCTCTCTCTCTCACACACACACACACACACACAGTTTAGCTTTTTTTTTTCAACTCCTCTACTCTCTCCTGGTCCTGCAAGGTATCCACAGTGTCTCTCTGCCCTTAGGATTAAGTCGCCCTAAGAAAAGGCTAACCAGATCGGTCCTCAAAAGTTCAGTGCAGGAAACAAATTATCCTCCGTCAACCTCCATCCAATACAATTTCAACTCAGTGCCAAATGTTAGAGGAGTAACATGGGGTAGTCTATCTGCTCTGTTCCTTGCTGTCACAGTCAGTTTTAGCACAACACTTCACTGTTTTTTTCCCTTGTAGCTACCTCCACAGGATGCATCTGCTGATCAATCTCTGAATCACAGCTTTAGACTGCCTTGAAGTACTAAAAAGATGAACCACAGATCTCCCCTTTCCTCTAGGCTGCTTGCACACTATTGCCCAGTTTGCAGCCCTGATTACCCTTCCCAGCAGTTTGGGCCTAGGACTGCTGGTTCCTCTCCTGCTCTTCCCCTGGCTCCTATGATGGTAGAAATACTCCTTCCTCCCTTCACTTCTCATTCCAGGGCTCCTAGCTGGGGAACCCCTATGTAAACCTCTAATACCTCTGGACTCCTGTAGAGGAAGACTCCTAACCCTGCTCTGTCCTTTTTTATATTTCCATCCAACACTATAGGGAACTCTAAACCCTCACTCTAGACACATTAGCAATGTTTTCTATTGCATCATCTTCTGAAGGGAACTGTTCTGGAACATGGGCCTAGAATATTTCTTAATTCATTCCAAAAGACATTTTGATGCTCTGATACAGAACGACAAAACAAACCAAACCAAATAAAAAAAATAAAACAGCCCAAAATATGTGTATAATCTTTTCCAGGCACTGATCTTATAAGTGTATATGAATAACAACCCCTTATATCAATGTCCTTTTCTGACTTTACTTACTTGTTTCCTCAGCAGAACAAACCCATTCTTGCAATTAAAAGAAATCTAAAATAGATCTCTATCCTGTACTGTAATGCAATTATTATTCTTGGGTGATTATTAATATTGTATATTAAAAGCCAATGCCCTTGCTTCTATAATTTCTATATTTTTCTCATGTGATTTAACATAATCTATGAATCATATCTAGCATTTTCCTATGCAGAGTCCTCTGATTTATAGTTCTACTGTCTCAGAAATAACAATGTTTTGCCATAGGGGGGGGAGACCCTATGACATTACAAGTAAAGTAATTGTGAGTTGATAAATTTCCCTGTAAAGGAAATAAAAGAAAAGGGATTTAAAATGTTAAGCATAATTCAATAAAACATCTACTAGGTTTTTGCAGAATTAGTAATTTTGCAACATACTGCACATGCATTAAATATGAGCATAAATGTATGAGTTATTTTATGAATAGTACGTCAGTGCTCTATCAAATTAATATCGCAATGTTAAATTAACATACGCTGATAATATAATTAAAGCTAATATAAAATAAATACTATGTTAACTAAATTCTTTTTGGACTGATTTGCAATTCATGGCTAAAAGGAATACCGTGCAGGGATGCAGTTTCTGCCTAAGAAGATGGTTAGGGTAGGTTTTGTTTTTCTCTTATTTTTTTCTTGTTTTGCTTTTCAAGCAACTGTGTGCTCCGCATTCATGCATCCCATTTGCTTCTTAAACGAGTCAAAGAGGATTCATGAAGCAATTATAAAGAGTAATGTAAAGAATACCTGGTCCCTGTGAACAGAAGATCTAGATCAGTTTCATAGCATTGTTTTCTAAAATTGTTCTTTGTAGATGCTCCAAGGATTAAAGGAAATGCAAAGAATAAAGGAAAGGGACAATTAAAACAATTAAAGGCACAAATATGATGCCTGTCAGGATAATGCAGTAGGTGGAGCACACTCAAGCTCTACTCTCATTTTAAGGAATGTGTAGAATTTCCCTGTACGTAAGCTTAGAGCAGCTAGCCTGACTGCTCAGTAGTACTGATGTGTGTTGTCATAGAGCAGTGGTTTTCAACTAGTGTGTCGGTACACACTGGTGTGTCCCCAAGAGTTGAGAGGTGTGTCACTACAAGTTTGACATTTTGTAAACAGTTAGGTCTGTGCTTTCCTTAGAACCCATCTGTGCTGGTAAGCTGGGTAGACCAGGGATCCTGAAAGTCCTTCTACTTCCCCACTACAACCAATGATAACTGCTGCTACCAGCCCCAACTGGAAATGATGCAAGTCTTCTCTCCATTTATTTGTAGGGTTTGGTGTGGCTTCACAGTGTCTGGCAGTGAAAGGATTTTGTGTTGCTGTTACTGAGGTAACACCAGAATTTGAATATATATTTATTTTGTATGACAAGTGAGAAATTTGGGTCTGAAGCGTTGCAACCATTTTTGGGGGGGAATGAATGGTAGGTAAACAATGAAATATTTAGTTTTTGCTGTGAATTTTAGTGTTGTGTGTCACATACCTGAATATTGTCTTTCAGGCTTGTCATAACAGAAGAGAGGTTGAGAACCACTGAAATAGAGGAACACTGAGGGCCCTGTTTACTAAGCCGTGCTAGAGGCGTGTTAGCATTAGCATGTGCTAACCATGTAGATGCCCATAATATTCCTATGGGGGCTGCATGGTTAGCGCATGCTTAAACGCTAGTGCACCTTAGTAAACAGGGCCTTGAGTTTGTCAACCTGGTTTCTACTTAAGGCCAGATTCTATGTAAGGTGCCTAAAAAGTCTGTGTGGTAAACATTTCCAGCTCAGCGTACTCTATAAGTGGCACCTAGATTGGCACCTAGATTTAGGTGTGGCACATAGAATACGCTTAATTGATATCCCAGTGCCTAAAAAAAATGCCTCCATTTACACCAACAGAAATATAGCATAAATCTCTGCACATAGATTTACATGCACTGGGCCATATTTTATAACTATGAGCGTACATTTTGGAACGCCTACAAAATGCCCATTTCCCCACCCACAACAACGCCCATTTTGAACTGCATTTTAGAATTTAGGCACAGTATATTACAGAATATGTTTAGCAAGTTGTGCGCGTAAATTCTAATTATTGCCAATTAGTGCTTGTTAGGTGCTGTTACCAACGCTGATTAGCTTGTTAAGCCAATTAACTTACACGCGCTGTTATGGAATATGTTTAGATTTCAGTGTGAAATACTAGGCACGCTATATAGTATCTGGTAGTTAGTAAATAATTTTGACTTTTTGAGTGGAACAGGTAGACATGAATTGCTTGTTTACTCTTTCCAAATATACTAGGACTAGGGGGCACGCGATGAAGCTACAAAGTAGTAAATTTAAAACAAAGCGGAGAAAATATTTTTTCACTCAACGTGTAATTAAACTCTGGAATTTGTTGCCAGAGAATTTAGTAAAAGCAGTTAGATTAACGGGGTTTAACAAGTTTGACTGGCTTCTTAAAGGAAAAATCCATCAACCACTATTAAAATGGACTTGGGGAAAATTCACTGCTTATTTCTAGAATACATCACAAGAATTATCACTGAGTGTATGTAGATGAGTAACCATAAAACAAAAGGTGTTGAAATAACTAGGTGGATTAGAGTCTCATATATTGCACACGATTATTCACATCTCACCCAATGGTGGATCACTTGTACGTGCCTGTTTACTAATCATTGACTCAACCTCCACCGCCCTATGGCTACCAATTCATTCAGCCCCGTTAGTACAAAATTATTGAGGCTGGATGATACAAGAAACTTGTGACTTTTAAAGCACTCAATACAAAATATACTCAGCACTTAACTTGTGCTGGCTGGCGAACTCTTGCATCCCGACAGGTCCCCGTTTCGTTAATCTATTTCAAGGGGGAGTATCGCCGCATCGGATTTCAGGATATCGTAGCTGTTTGTGCTCAACCACACTAATCCACCTAGTTATTTCAACAGCTCTTGTTTTATGGTTACTCATCTACATACACTCAGTGATAATTCTTGTGGTATAAGTTTATAAATGAGTGAGGTCACTATCACATTGTCAATAATATTTCTAGAATAGGCAGCATAAAATGTATTGCACTGTTTTGGGATCTTGCCAGGTACTTGTGACCTGTATTGGCCACTGTTGTAAACAGGATGCTGGGTCTCATGGACCTTCAGTCTGTCCCAGTATGGCAGTACTCATATACTCTGCTTGGTTATCCTGTCTACACTAAAGATATATCCCAGCTGTACCCATACAGGCTTCATCTGCTATGTCCCTGAAGTTTTCATCCTTCCTTGCTTTTTCTTCCATCCAGTGAGTTAAGGATGTTAGTCATACAAGCTTGATTACCAGCAGGAATTGTATCCTCTTTCTTACCTATTTAGGAAGGGAAAACAGTACAGTAGGTACAGTAGGTACAGTTAGACATAAAAATTATTTTGTTAACAGTACAACAGAAAAATGACCAAATAAAAGCATAACTACAATGAGTAAACGGGGAGATTGTAAACTGAATCCTGGTAATAGGACTAACATGATACAGTATCACAAGTGTTACAGACTATAAAATAATTTATTCGTCCGGAGGCAAGCTCAGGGAGAAAGGAACTCCCCAATAGAGCTTAGGAGCAAAAGCTTATTTGGTCTTGATTTTGAACGATACATATGTTAATGCAATTTCAGTGGCCATATTTTTTGGTTATATATTTATATTTTAGTGTGCAGTGACTGGATGATTATGATGATTATGTATGATCCTTTGTACAAAGCACCAGCTTCACTGGATGTGGTACTACAAGAAATTGACTCTTCTGAAAGGTCAATTACTTCTTCTCTACTCCATGTTTGATCAAAATATCTTCTTCTTACTTGACCTCCAATGTTGGATCTGCTTCTACTTGACAATAGAAATCCATTCTAGACATTGAGACTCCATTTCTCGAATATATAACTCCTTGTCCATCACCACAATCGAGCCCCCTTTATCTGGTGGCTTAATGATTATAAAAGGATGATTCTTAAGCTCCTGAGTAGTGTTCTGCTCTTGTTGAGTAAGATTATGATGAAACATTTGGGGAAAAGCATAATTATTTAAATCATGAAGAACCAACTTCTGAAATACTTCTATAGCAGGGTCAATAGGGCACAGTGGTAGCCACTTAGAGAGAGGTTTTACACATAATGTTACCAAGACTGAATCTGAGGGATATTCAACGAAAAATACCTTTAGTCTCAATAGATAAAAAAAATCTTGTAGACTCTCTCGTACAGAGAATAGATCCAAACGTGGTTTAGGCACTAAGGGTAAATGATCAAGGATCTCTTGGTACATTGTGAGTAGTGATCTGATTGACAATGGGAGGAAATCAACCTCTGAACCTGCCCCTCCCTTGATGCTGAGGCTCTAAACAATTCTGAGGAGAAGCAGAATGAGAAGGTTTTATAAGGATGATGGAAATCATCTTCTTCAACAGAGCTACTTGAACTTTGGTCGAAGGTAATTTTCTTCAATTTAGGGTGCAACATTTCAAATGATCCCAAGTGTCAACTTTACCCTGTTGGTAATCCCGTTCATCTCTCGTAAAATTATCTAATTTTATCTTCCTTATTGAATGCCTAAAGTTTTACAACTTGCCATTCAATTCCTCAATCTCTGCAGGCATGTCATTGGGAGGTAAAGATGTGAAAACTGTGTCAATAAATGATCTATCTCTAATTCAAACTGGGAGGAGATATGTTGAGCCTGCTCAACAATTAAGATCATTAATTCCATAGAGCATTTATTATGCATTTTATACTAGTTTTGAACAAAAACTGCTTGTTAACAGCAAGACTTTAAAAAAATTCGTAATCCTTTTGGTATCTTTTTTACTCTCAAATATTCTAACAAAGTAGCAGCAAGAAGTTCTGAATGGACTGCTCTTTTCTGTAAGCATTCCAACATCTCCCAAGAATCTTGGATCACACTTCCAGTAGGGCCAGAAAACAAAGGTGGCAACTCCAAATATTTGGCTAAATGTTCCTCTGAGAAGCACAATACAAAATCTGCTTTGCCCCATTCAGTAGTCATATTGAAAAGGTTTAAGGCTATGTTCAAGCACAAAAATGATATATATTTCTTAAAAACATATTTTATTTCAGAACTACAAACAATTCAAAAATAACCCTTCAGGTAAAATATCCATTAAGATAAAAGGGGAAAAAACACTCCACTATAAAACAATTGAAAAACTACAAGAGTGAACAATACATTGCAACAAAATGTGGTAACAGCAGCTTAGCAGGGTTAAAAAAAGTTTTGGATAATTTTCTAAAAGAAAAGTCCATAAGCCATTATTATGATGGACTTGGAAAAATCCACTGCTTTTTTCTAAGATAAGCAGCATAAAATGTATTGTACTATTTTGGGATCTTGCCAGGTACTTGTGACCTAGATCGGCCACTGTTGGAAACTGGATACTGGGCTTAATGGACTTTGGTCTGTCCCAGTGTGGCATTGCTTATGTTGTTATGATACTGTGCTGCATCATGGTTGATTATGGGGTTTTTTTTGTTCTCTTTCTTTTTGTAAGTTATGATGTTGCAAATTTGTGTTACTTTGTATATTCATGTATTATGCTGATGTGAATCATATTTACCCCACTGTTTACAAAGCCGCACTAGTGGCTGCCACACAGCATTGCCGATACAACTCATTCAAAGTGAATGGGCTAGGTCGGCAGTACTGCACTGCCAGCTGCTACAGCAGCTTTGTAAACAGGGACCTTTTTTTAAATTTGATGTCCATTGGAGGTGCATGCTACTTTTCTGTAAAAAGGCTTTCTGACATCAGCGATGAGATGTGCAACTGTTTACAGTTCTGTGATGCAGAATCTACATTTGCCTGTCTTAGAATCTTTTTTTTTCCCTGTGTGGCTGTGAATCACCACTAGTAATAAGTAGCTTATTCATGTACATCACAGAGAGACTTATATAAAAAGCTGTGCATTAAGTATCAGCACACAGTTTGTTAATGCATGCTAAAAATAACCACTTTGTTCCTAATGATGTGAACTAATGCAATGCAAATGACTGCTACATTAAAGAAAAGTACGCAGACAGAAAATTGTATTCAGCATTCAGTAGTGAACAGAGATTGCTACCTTCCCTGAAAATGGGTGCAATGAATAAATGAACATTACATACTAGGAGTAGCAACAGCTAGAATCCTTTTTACTAAGGCTTAGTGCATGCTAACACCATTAGCACACATTATGCATGAGCAAATGAGACCTTTAATATTCAGTCCTGCAAGGAGGGAAAAACTTCTCCTCTCTGTTTCATTAAGGAAAGTTTATACATTACCATATTTTTATAAGATGGACAATAGAAACATAATGACATATTAAGGCCAAATTGCCCATCCACACCATCCACTATCTCCTCTTCTCTCTAAGAGATCCCATGTGCTTGTCCCATGCGCTTTTGAATTCAGATACTGTCTTTGTCTCCACACCTCCACTGGGAGACCATTCTACATATCCACTACCCTTTTGGTAAAAAAGTGTTTCTTTAGATTACTCCTGAGCCTGCAACCTTTAACTTCATCCTATGCCCTTTTATTCCAGAAGTTTTCTTTCAACTGAAATAGATTCACCTCCTGTACTTTAATGCCACAAAGATATTCAGATGTTACTATCATATCTCCTCTCTCCTGCATTTCTTCCAGAGTATACATATTGTTTATATGTGCTTTATGATAAAGACCACTGATCAATTTTGTAGCTGCTCTCTGGACTGACTCCATCTTGTTTATATCTTTTTGAAGGTGCGGTCTCCAGAATTGCACACAGTATTCAAAATGGGGCTTCATCAGAGGCTAATACGAGGGCACTATCATCTCTTTTTTTTTCCTGATGGCCATTTCAGCTTCTTTCAGTTTTGCCCACTGCTTTTCTACCTCCCCCAGTTGTTCCCATCCAACTAGCAAATCCTTGAGCTATTTACCAAACTTGACAATGTTAGGTTTTTCGAAGTCTAGAATTTTCAATTTTGAATAAATCCTCTCCTTGTTTGTCTTAATATCAAACCACACCATTCAGTGATCACTAGATGTCAAATGATCACCCACTGTAACATCAGAAACACTATTCCCATTCATAAGCAGCAGGTCCAGAATAGCTCCATGCCATGTGGGTTCCATTACCAGCTTCCAGAACAGTCCTTCTAGTAGTGAATCCAAGATCTCCTTACTTCTAGGTGAGCCTGCAACAGGGACGCCCCAATCAATGTCTGGCATATTAAAATTACCTATTAGCATCACTTCCCCTTTCGTAGCTATCTTGTGAATGTCTTCAATTAAATCCCTGTCTATTTCTTCTGAGTGTAAAGGAAGCCTGTATATCACACCAGTGTAAATACATTTTCTATTTCCTCTTTCCAGATTAACCCACCGTGCTTCTTCCTTACTCCATATGTTCTGAAATTATGTCACTTTAATATTATTCTTAGCATATAATGCCACTCCTCCACTCTTTTTTCCTACCCTGTCCTTCCTGAATAGATCATAGGTATAACTATATCCCAGCCATGGTTCTCCGTAAACCATGTGACCACCCTAAATCCAAGTCAGCTTCTCCATTATAGCCTCTAGATCTAAAAACTGCGATATCATAGCATCTTGCCTTGTTCCTATACACTGTTTTTAAACATCTGAGTTATCTCAGTAGAGCAGACCACCACTGTGCTATGTTACCACCAGTGGCGTACCAAGGGGGGGGGGGGGCGGTGAGGGCGGTCCGCCCCGGGTGCACGCCGCTGGGGGGGGTGCCGCATGCCTGTCGGCTCTTCGTTTTCATGCTCCCTCTGCCACGGAACAGGTTACTTCCGAGGGAGCATGAAAACGAAGAGCCGGCAGGCGCATGGCACCCCCCCCCCCACTGGTGTGCACCCAGGGTGGGTGTGTTTCGCTGGGGGGGGGTCGAGGTTTTTTCACTGGGGGGGGGGTGTCGCGCTGTTCCGGGGGGGGGGTGCTGCACCCGGGGGGGTGGGGCGCATCAGCGATCCGCCCCGGGTGTCAGCCCCCGTAGGAACGCCACTGGTTACCACATATATATCTTGTGTCACCACCTATGCACGTCGCATTGGTTGGTTGAATTGTCCCCTGAGGCAGGTGTTCCTTATGCTGAAACACAGCCCGTGTCAGGTCACTAATAAAGCATACTTGTCCCATTTTTAAAAGTCCTTTGTGCTTTTTTTTGTACTGTTTGTGTTGTGTACTTTGACCCTCTCTGTTTTATGCTGAATCAAATATATGATAACAAATAAGTGGTTTACCAGGCTTGAATAAGAGACCCAATTTATCAATAATAACATCAAAAGAGGGGTCCCTTATAATATGTTTTAAAGATTTTTGTGGACCATCAGAAAGTGGGTGACCGAAATTTCAAAAGCATGTATAACACGTATCCTCATTGGTCAAATATAAAGCTCTATTTGAGGTGAAATGTGCCGAAGAAAAAAGATTTCCCTGATGCAACTATGGTAGCAAAACATAGCGCTATGTCAGGAAGATGCAACTAATCTATTTGAGCTCCATGTTGGAGCGGCACCACTCTGTTTCCATTGCTTTAAGATAAGTGATTTTGATTTTTTAACAAGCTTTAAATGTTTTAAGCATTTATTGACTCATGCACTTATATAAGAAGGTAATTGCTTTAGAAAAAATACATTGGACCGATGAGCTTATGAATGTGGTACCTAAGTACGTTTTATACATGCTTTTGAAATTTCAGTCACCCACTTTCTGATGGTCCAAAAAAAATCTTTAAAAATATTATAAAGGACCCCTCTTTTGGAGTCAAATATATGAACATAAGCAAATCTTGGACACAAAGAGGACATAATCGAATGGGGACGACCATCTCTAAGGGCGTCCATTTCTAAGGACGTTACGGCAAAGGTGCGGGGAAACCTGAATTATCAATAATACGGTTGGGGACGCCCATCTCAAAAACGACCAAATCCAAGGCATTTGGTTGAGGGAGGAGCCAGCATTCGCAGTGCACTGGCCCTCCTCACATGCCAGGACACCAACTGGGCACCCTAGGGGGCACTGCAGTGGACTTTACAAATTGCTCCCAGGTGCATAGCTCTCTTACCTTGGGTGCTGAGCCCCCCAACCCCCCCATAAAACCCACTACCCACAACTGTACACCACTACCATAGCCCTTATGGGTGAAGGGGGCACCTAGATGTGGGTACAGTGGGTTTCTGGTGGGTTTTGGAGGGCTCCCATTTACCACCACAAGTGTAAGAGGTGGGGGGGGGATGGGCCTGGGTCTGCCTGCCTGAAGTGCACTGCACCCACTAAACACTGCTCCAGGGACCTGCATACTGCTGTGGTGGAGCTGGGTATGACATTTGAGGCTGGCATAGAGGCTGGAAAAATATGTTTTTTAATATTTTTTGGGTGGGAGGGGGTTGATGACCACTGGGGGAGTAAGGGGAGGTCATCCCCCATTCCCTCCAGTGGTCATCTGGTCAGTTTGGGCACCTTTTCGAGGCTTGGTCGTGAAAAAAAGGGAACAAGTAAAGTCGACCAAATGCTCGTGAGGGACGCCCTTCTTTTTTCCATTATCGGTCGAGGACGCCCATCTCTTAACCACGCCCCCATCCCACCTTCGGTACACTGCCGACACCTCCCCCCCCCCCTTGAACTTTGGTCATCCCCGCGACGGAAAGCAGTTGAGGATGCAAAAAAATCGGCTTTCGATTATGCCGATTTGGGCGACCTCGAGAGAAGGACGCCCATCTCCCGATTTGTATCGGAAGATGGGCGTCCTTCCCTTTCGAAAATAAGCCTGCTAGTAAGATGCCAGAAAAGAGTCACCAGAGCTGTCATATAACAAATAAGATAAGATCTTTTGTGCTATTATTCCATTTGTTATATATCATATATTTTCTGGTCTGAACAAATATTAAGTGTGTTTTAAATATTGTGAGACTAAATTCTATAAATGGTGCCAAATTATCTATGCCAAAAAATGTACTAAAGTGCTGTTCTATAAATGGCACTCAAAGTTAGCTACTGTTCATAGAATTGTGCTTTGCACCAGGATCAGCACCAAACTGTAGACACCGAGAGTTATACAACTAAATCCTGGTATAAATCCTTGCACCTAAATTAGGTGTGGATCCCTCTCATTCTATACCAGCACACCAAAGTGAAGGAATGTTCCTGATGCACCCATGAACCACCCATGGCAGTGTCCCCACTTTGGAGCCATGCATAAAATTTACATGTGGATCCTAGTACCTAAATATTCACATATACATTTTAATTAATGCCAATTAGTGCTGATAATTATTAGCACCCAGTTATTGGCACTAATTGGCTTGTTATTCAATTAAATTGTGCACCCAATTTGTGTACGTAATTCTGAATACCATATATAGAATTTAGGGGATGATGGTCATTTCTGGGGGTTCTGGGGTGGGATTTTGCCCTATACCTTCTTTTTGTAATATATTGGAGGACAGCAGTAGGATCCACTTGGCTGCTACATTTTTAAAAAATATATTGGGGGTTAAGAGGGAGGTTCAGTTCTTGCTCACTATCTCATCTTGGAGAGGTTGGTAAGCAAGAAGAATGAAATTGTAATCTGCACTACAACCAACATTTTAGTCTCTGTCAAACTGGGAGTTACATTTCCAGTAAAAAAAAAAAAAAAAAGCCTATGGGACTTTCTAAATTTCAGTGCAGTGATGCAAGCACATATTCCTATGTTAGGAATTTTCAACCCAGTCTTTAGGGCACACCCAGGCAGTCAGGTTTTCAGGATACCCACAATGAGTATGCCAGTGGCATAGCCACAGGGGGTGAGTTTGGGGCCCCAAAGATCTGCTGGTTTGGCTAGTGGGGGGTCCCCAAAGTTACGGCAGGGGTTGAGAGCATTAGGGATGCAGGGCAAAATGTCCCCCCCCACCACCACCACTTTGGGTTTATATTCCTCCCAAATTGAAGTCTGGCTACATCTCTGGACTATGCATGAGATAAAATGCATGCACTACCTCCACTGTATGCAATTCTATCTCATGCATCATTGTGGGTATCCTGTTGTGTCCCAAGAACTGGGTCGAGAACCACTGTAATATACACATATATGTTTTTGTGTTCAAAAGACTTTCTTGAATTGGTTACTGCACTGTATGCACAAAAATGCATGCACAACCCGGCTAAGCAGTGTCTACAGTTAGTTCTCCTTATTACATAGAGTCCGTGTACAGTATGGACTGGATTCAGTAAATGGTGCCCATATTTGGGTGCAGGAAAAATCAGTACAGAGTGCTATTCTGTAAAGAGGGCTCTGAGTTGAACACTCTTTATAGAATAGCATTTAGGGTCCATTCCTATGCCCAAATTGGGGTGCTGGTATTTTCGCCAGCAGAAACCTGGTATAAATGCCTGCACCCAACTTTTAAGTTCAAAAAATCTCCCTAGGGCACAATGAGTAGAAGGAAAAGGAAACATGAACCATTAAATAACTTTTTATTTTTTTAAATTTGTATTATAAATTTTTATGTTGGGGGGGGGGGGGGGCTTGGTGTATAATTTGAATCAACTAAGACACCATGATTTGTTAGTGTGTCATTTGACTCAATATTATATAGAGCCTGACCATAATCTTTCCAAGTCTGCTCAAACCACACCATCATTGTGGTTCCCCTATAGGAAAAGTTTCTATATATGGTGCTTAAAAAAATCTGTGTTGAAATCAGTGCTGAGTAAGCATATTCTATAATCGCCAAGTATAGAATACGCTTAGTTGATATTTCAGCTCCTAAATCTGCATGCATCCATTTATCCCAACTAAAACATGGCATAAGTCCCAGCACATAGATTTAGGCACACTGGGCAATATTCTACAACTAGGTACCTACATTTCAGAATGCCCACGAAATGCCCATTTCCCTACCCCTTCCCACATTAGAAGTTTGGCGCACATCAATACAGAATATGCTTAGCGAGTTGTGCGCCTAAATTCTATTCAGTGCCAATTAGTTCTCATTATTGCTTGTTAGATGCTGATATCAGTGCTCATTAGCTTGTTGAGCCAATTAAATTACATGTGGTATTATAGAATCCATGTCGATTTTGGTGCCTAAATCTAAACACACTATATAGAATCCGGGGGATACTGGTTAAGTGACAAGTGCTTAAAAATAATAATATAACTAGTTCATGTAAATTCTCACGTCCACAACTGGTTGGAAGCAAAATAGTGGTTACCTCTGAGATAAGTATGTCAACTTATCTTTTTATGAAGAGCATCCAAAGGAATATTTATAGGTGAGCCCTTTCTTGTTGCACTGCATTTTGTTGCCATCACTGTGGAGTTTTCTTAGAAGGAGCAGTTAGAAATATTTGATGGGTTCCTTGAAACGGAGCTCTGTAGAACCATGCTCACCTATAAATATTCCTTTGGATGTTCTTCATACAAAGATAAGCTGTATCTACATATATCTGACCTGTTCATCCAGAGCTCCCTCTTTGCTCTCTTTCTCCACCTCCTCCCAACAATTTTTTTCTTCTTTTGTTGTTTTAATCATGAGGTCATATTGCTGTACAGAAAAGAAATCTGTGCTGAGTACTAGGGTTAGCAACTGACTCCAGATTATCAAGAGAGGCTGACAGGTTTATAAAGTTTGAGCTCAAATCTGTCGGTCATTTTTGTTTCTACAATCATAGAATCAACGGGATTTATTTACAAGTATTCTAGTAGCCCGTGCTCTTTCCAGGCTTCTTCAGTCCACATGGTTACTCAGAACTATTTCCCAGGTTGTCATGGCCTAAGCCTACAACCTGTTTGAGTGAGCTTGTTCTAACATTTCCAAGAACAAAACACAACAGGAACCTGAAACAGGACTTCATTTAGTATTCAGGGCTTTTCATTTCGTTACAGCTCAACAGAGTGAGCGGCATCTCCTCAGAGAAAGATCAATAAGAAAATAACTGAAGAGAAAGCAACACATACAAAGTAGAAAGGACCAGCAACAACAGAAAATATTTTCCTATATTATTCAAACTAGTTCAACTCAGTGTTCTTAGAACACACAGTTGCTAAGATGCCCAGTTCATGGAGGGAGACTTTTTTGGCCAGTGGTAGTTTTGAACTTGCATCCCACAGCAGTGTGAGATTTGTAGCTACAGATTCTTCACATTGAAATCAGTGCTGCAGGTCCCATAATGCATCAGGATAGGGTTGAAAGAAAACCCACTGGCCCCAAATCTCTATCCTGACACTGAGTAGCTTGGCATTTCTGATAACAGAAGACAGGTTTTAACTTTTGTATCTTGTATACCTTAACAAACGTTTTCCTCCCTGCCATTTCTAGCCTGATCATTACAGCAATGATTCGGAGGTCTCAGCAATCCAAGCCAAGCTGAACCAGGGAGTAAAAGATCAAAAGAGGACTTCTCTTCACAACAGTGACTGAGGCACAGAGACATTTAAGATAGTCTCATTTTTAATGCTGTTGAAATAATTCCTCACATTCTATTTATATTTTTATCTTGTTTGTTTTTGTATTCACTTCAGCAACATTGACCTGAAGGGTGTTCATATTCAGCTCCATTTTAGACAGGTCATAGAAATAGGAAGTGAGACATGCAGGTCAGTGCATCTCACATTTCACCAGAATTTTAGAACAGAATCTGCTGATGTAGAGCCTGTTCTGAAATACGGGAGAAATGGACATTTATGTACCGGGTGCATACAGAAAAACAGATGTATAAAAAAATCAGTGGGTTCTAAGTCATCACATAACCAATTATCTTTGCGACCTTGAAAACATTATTATCCCTAAGTTGTCGCACTGACCAGTTTCTTTTAACAGTTTGGCATATGGTTGGGGAGAGGGAAATTAAGGGAGCAACTCTCTCACCCAGTCTGTCTAGTGGAGTGCAGCTCCATAGCAGCTGTTGCCTGAACCCTAAATGTACTTGATAGCAGGTGTGGAGGAGTGGCCTAGTGATTAGAGCACCAGTCTTGCAATCCAGAGGTGGCTAATTCAAACCCCACTGCTGCTCCTTGTGATCTTGGGCAAGTTACTTAATTCTCCATTGCCTCAGGGACAAACTTAGATTGTGAGTCCTCCTGGGACAGAGAAATATCCAGTGTACTTAGATGTAATTCATCATGAGCTACTACTGAAAAATGTGTGTGCAAAATCTAAATAAATAAACTCCTGAAGTTGATCCTTTAGGACATAGACGTTTAGTCCCCTTCTGATATGGGGAATAAATATCTATGAATTTGCACACCCAAGACACACCCATTGCATTTGAATGCACTTGGGTTTGATATGTGTATTCCCAGTTTTGTAAAATGGGAACTTAGGGCCCCTTTTATGAAGCTGCAGCAAAAGGGGGCCTGCGTTGGCATCAGTGCATGTTTTTGACGTGCACTAAGACCCCCTTTTACCGCATTGGGTAAAAGGCAGCCACCCATTGAGGTGGCAGTAATGGCTCCCACGCTAACCCAGCAATAACTGGGCAGCATGTGGCACTGCACATTTACTGCCTAGTAAACACCGTCGCTACAAAACTAAAAATATTTTTGTAGCACTGGATATGATGTGCGCTGGAGGAGGAGGGAGCTACTACCGGGCTGCTGCAGTAGCCTGGCGGTACTTCCCTTTTAGTGAGCCGCAAGCCCGTGTTGGGCTTAACCACTGCTTCATAAAAGGGGCCTTAGACATTTACCCCTGGATTCTTTAAATGTACAAATTTATGCATGTAAAATTGCGTGCTATCCTGAGATGCGCACACAGCTAAATTAGCCAATGAGCCAACTAGCACCAATAATTGGGTGATATCAATTATTGGTGTTAATTGGCAACAATTTTGATTTGTGCGTGCATCTTGCTAAGTGCTATTCTACAAAGATCCACGTGCAAATCTTATAGCACATGGCTCAAAATTGGATGTGACCATAGTATGGGCATGGCTGGGTCAGGATCTGCACCTAACTTACGTGCCAGGATTTACACCAGGTTTCAGTTAGTGTAAATTCTCAAGCTCAAAGTTTGCCATGGAAATCGCCTCTGAGAGCTATTCTACAAACAGCGTGCAACTCAGAGCACTGTTTATAGAATAGCACTCTGCGTGGATTTTTTTCACTGCCCTTTTTTTGATACCATTTACTGAATCCAGTCCTTAGTTTTTTATTGCAGCTTGCGTAATGATCGTTCCATTAGCGCATGGGACTTGTAAAAATATCTCATATGTAAACAGTTACTGCCTCCTATGTAGGAGGAACTAGTGTTCCTGCATTAATACAGTGTTAGCCAGTTCATACATGCTAATGTGAATGCGCTGGCTGGATAATACTTCCACGCCCATTCTCTGCTCATTACATGCCCCTACAAAAAAAGCATTAAAAAAATACAACATAGTTAGCATAGATAAAAGGGAATATTACTGCAAAATACTTTAACCAGTGGCGTTCCTGGGGGGGGGGGGGTGGTGCGGTCCGCCCCGGGTGCATGACGCTGGGGGGGGGGGGTGCCACGCGCCTGTCCTCCGTTCATTCCATGTTTCTTCTTTGCCCCGGAACAGTCCTGTTCCGGGCAGAGAAGAAGCATGGAATGAACGGAGGACAGGCGCGCGCGGCACCCCCCCCAGCGGCGTGCACCCGGGGGGGGTTTCTTTCACGGGGGGTGTCGAGCTGCATCTGGGGGGGGCGCTGCACCCGGGGGGCGAGGCGCATCGGCGATCCGCCCCGGGTGTCAGCCACCCTAGGAACGCCACTGACTTTAACACTTTTTGCAGTAAGCATTTTCATACATGTTAAGTGCACATTAGGGCTTAGCACTGTTTAGTAAAATAGCCCCTAAACAATGGACAATACATATAAGTTAAATTAACGCTCCTGCATAACTTGCTGAAACCAACAGGTTTTTTTTCTAAGTTGCATTTAATCAGACTCCAATCTATTGGGAGAGTGGATGAGTAGGCCCAGTGGTTAGTGCAGCAGCCTGAGAACCTGGGGAACTAGGTTTGGTTCTCATTGCTGCTCCTTGTGACTCTGGGCAAGTCACTTAACCCTCCATTGCTCCAGATTCAAAATAAGTACCTGTATATAATATGTAAATCCCTTTGATTGTAGCCACAGAAAGACAGTATATCAAGTCCCACCCTCTTTCTTTAAGGACCTTTTACTAAGCTGTGCCAATAAATGGGCTCATTGTACCCTTTTGTGGCCATAAAACAGGTTGGTTTTAATTATATCTTTTTCTGGCTGCATACCTAACACATACCTATGAATACCTAATTCATACCTATGAATTTTGGGGGGATATATAGGTCCTAAGGGACCCCTCTGGTATGCCGACATACCAGAGAGGTGTTCAGAAGGCTTATCCCTAATTCATCTCCTTAATTATCTGACTCTGTGTGTATGTTTGGTGGGGGGGGGGGGGAGTGGTAGATAAAAGTGCTCCCTAATACCCATTCTAACCCAGTGGATTAGTTACACCTTTCCAGGTTGTATAAGAAAGAGGGAAGACAGGTTTCAAAGATATAAGGTTTTATTCTTACCAAAACAACAGAAGGCAATCAGGTACATGAACAGGAGTACAGGTCCGACGGACAGCATCTCTGCATAGCATGTCTGGGAGTTCTTCGCCCCACCCAAATTTTGTCAGTCTTATGTATCGTTTTGCTTGCATCCAAATCAATGGGCTTCCATAGACTTCAATGTTAAACTTGTTTCCTCTTTTCATGCCTAACCGCAAGATTCCTCACAGGATAGAAACCCCTCCCTTCGGACAGATGGCCCAAAACTGTTTCTGACCGCAACTTTTTCCAAATTTACCTGCTCTGCTTCTTTATCTCTGCACTTCCTCATCTAGTGACCTTGGGTACTTTCCTATTTTCTTGTTTTTGAGTTAGAAATATTTTCCAACCCAACTGTCAACTGTAGCTGTGACAGTCACAGACCTTCTTTAATTTTGACACAGAGATAAGAGAAGCCATTTTACAACTGAGAGAATCCATTTTGATTTCAGATTCCTTGACCATTCTTTTTCTATTTAGGCCTCAGACTAGGCTTTAGACTGGGCCTTGCTTTTCCAGCAGGCTTCAAATTGTACTATAATTCTACACCTAACACAAGACATGCTAAAGCATTCTGTATTAGTTTTGCTGACTATCCTGCTTATAATCGAAAAAAAAAACGCCTATATTGCAACCCAAATCGGGAGATAGACGTTTATCTCCCAAAAACGAATAAATCGGTATAAGCGAAAGCCGATTTTGGACGTTTTCAACTGCACTCCATCGCGGATGCGGACAAGTTGATGGGGCGTGTCAGAGGTGTGGCGAAGGCGGAACTGGGGCGTGGTTATCGGCCGAACAGAGATGGGCGCATTTCACCGATAATGGAAAAAAAGTATGCGTTTTTAGCTAGAATTTAGGACACTTTTCCTGGACCCTGTTTTTTCACGAATAAGGCCCCAAAAAGTGCCCTAAATGACCAGATGACAACCGGAAGGAATCGGGGATGACCTCCCCTGACTCCCCCAGTGGTCACTAACCCCCTCCCACCACAAAAAATGATGTTTCACAATTTTTTTATTTTCACCCTCAAATGTCATACCCACCTCCCTGGCAGCAGTATGCAGGTCCCTGGAGCAGTTGTTAGGGGGTGCAGTGGACTTCAGGCAGGTGGACCCAGGCCCATTCCCCCTACCTGTTACAATTGTGCTGCTTAATGCTTAGTCGTCCAACCCCCCCAAACCCACTGTACCCACATGTAGGTGCCCCCCTTCATCCCTTAGGGCTATAGTAATGGTGTAGACTTGTGGGCAGTGGGTTTTGAGGGGGATTTGGGGGGCTCAACACACAAGGGAAGGGTGCTGTGCACCTGGGAGCTCTTTTACCTTTTTTTTTTTTTTTTGTAAAAGTGCCCCCTAGGGTGCCCGGTTGGTGTCCTGGCATGTGAGGGGGACCAGTGCACTACGAATCCTGGCCCCTCCCAAGAACAAATGCCTTGGATTTATTCGTTTTTGAGCTAGGCGCTTTCATTTTCCATTATTGCTGAAAAACAAAAACGCCCAGCTCACACATTGTTGAATAAAACATGGACGTCTATTTTTTTCGAAAATACGGTTCGGTCCGCCCCTTCACGGACCCGTTCTCGGAGATAAACGCCCATGGAGATAGACGTTTTCATTCTATTATGCCCCTCCACACATGCTAAGTGTGTGCCATGCTAATTAATTAGTGCATCTAAATAGGGGGCTGTAAGTACCCCACGTTAATTTTTTTGAAATGGCTTTGTGCTAATGCTAACATTAGCAAACAGCTATAAATTCAAGAAAGAGAAAAAGGCCAAATTTATGGCAGAGCTACAAATGGACTTAGCACATGAGAAAGTCCTGTGTAAGGATATGATAAGCTCATTGCTTAGCATAGCTTAGTAAAAGGGCCCCTAAATACTTTATTTGACCATGAACAGAATTACCTAAGTTTCTATTATTATTTTACTAGTAGCACTGTTTTAAATTTGTCTCTACAGTTTTCAGTGCCACACACAGAACTTTACTTAAATTAATCCCATCCATCTCATTAATTGCATGTCATCCAGTAGGTGAGTTACAAAAATGTCACTTAAGATTAATGTCTGAAGCTAAATGTTCAGATCTAAATCACACACAGTAGTGCACCACCTACTCAAATCTTCAACCAGGAGCACAATGCATAAATAGTCAACTGCTACCTTTCCTCTCAGATGTTGCATTTTTCCCTGTGATGATTGCAAAGTTGGTAAGGAAAGAATCCAGAGTTGGGGGAATGAGTATTATGCATCCTAAGCAAACCTATGGTGTGGCTACCTCATCTATTAATTTTCAGGTCCCTGTTATGCCCCTCCCACTTGAAAATTTTATAAACTCAAAAACATGATCACCCCAGAACAATTCTGTAAAATTATTTAATTAGACATCATACTTGTCTGTGTGTGTGCCATCCCATATGTTATAAAATATACATCATATAACATTTACAAAATACATCTATTTGACGTTTATTGAGGTATAGGGGCTATATGAAAATTACATTTCCTCCCTTTGGACAAAAGTACATGTTCATGGTAGTGTGACTGTCAGAACAGTTGTTTTGCTTAGACTACAGCTGTTCTTCACCGTCCATCCTACCCCACCAGACACTGCCATCCTAGGTGCCTGTCTAGTTTTCCTGATGATTAAGCTAGCCCTGAAAAAATCTGTAACATGGGAATCTGTGACTATTCATCTTCCTTGTTCATCACTGAACAAGAGTTGATAACCTGTTTCATAATTAAAGAGGATACTCAATAGGTGGCATGGGAATTTTACAAAGATACTTAAGCCCATTCTAAATTACTTCCCATCTTTATTTATTTATCTATTTATTTATTTCATTTGTATGCCGCGCTTTCCCACTCAAAGCAGGTTCAATGCGGCTTACATAGTAATAGGAATACAGAATATTGTTAGAGAGGGTAAAAGTTAAGTATACCAGAATAATAGAAGAGATGAGTAGGTAGGAATAGGTAATGGAGGGGAGCAAAGTGGGAGATGTAGTCTGGATCAATGTCGTTATCATATGGGTGTGTGATAGGTAGATGGGTTCATAAGATTAATCAGGGTCATGTGGATAGGCTTGCTTGAATAAATGGGTTTTTAGTACTTTCCGAAAGGGTAGATCTGGGGAGGGCATTCCAGAGTTGTGGTCCTTGGTGGAACAAGTTCTCACATGCCATGGCCCACTTCAACAAGGGAAGCTATGGTTCTGCTAGGGAGTCTGTCTATCTCAGGGCATCATCAGACAACCTATAGTATCATTCTCAAAGAAAGGCTGTCAGACCCAGGAGCAGTGAAATGTCTTATTTACATAAGTACATAAATAATGCCACACTGGGAAAAGACCAAGGGTCCATCGAGCCCAGCATCCTGTCCACAACAGCGGCCAAACCTGGCCAAGGGCACCTGGCAAGCTTCCGAAACATACAAACATTCTATACATGTTATTCCCAGATTTGTGGATTTTCCCCAAGTCCATTTAGTAGTGGTTTATGGACTTGTCCTTTAGGAGACTGTCTAACCCCTTTTTAAACTCTGCCAAGCTAACCGCCTTCACCACGTTCTCCGGCAATGAATTCCAGAGTTTAATTATTTATTTATTAGGATTTATTTACCGCTTTTTTGAAGGAATTCACACAAGGCGGTGTACAATAAGAATAAATCAAACATGAGCAATAGACAATTACAGCAGTAAAAATATTCAAATAACAATACAAAGTATGGCACTGTAGGGTATAAGCAAAGATAGAACTTATAAAGATAGGTAAGAGAGTAAGAGGATATAGAAAATAAGGTGACTAATTTAAAGAAAGGTGCACATAAGGTCAGAGAGATGGTTAAATATTATCTCAGCTAGGGTAGGAGTGGATAACCATGTACTACTGCAGTAGTCCTTGTCACTCCTTGTGTGTGTGAGTGAAACTAACAACTAAGTTACTTCTTTCATTAAAGGCCTGGTTGAAGAGCCAAGCTTTCATGTGCTTCATGAAGTAGAGATAGTCTTGTGTTAAGCAGAACCTTTCATGGAGTGAATTCGAGAGTGTGGGGACTATTCTGGAGAAGGCTCGCTTGTGGGTATCACATTGTGTAATATCTTTTGGAGAGGGTGGGATCAGTGATAGCCCTTGGGAGGACCTTAATGTTCTTGGAGGTGTGGAGAAGGTCACATCCTACTCTTCAGGTACTTGGGGTCATTTCCTTTAAGGGCTTTGACGATAAGACATAGAGTTTTAAATTTAGCCCTGTATTGTACTGGTAGCCAATGAAGTTTTTACAAAAATGGTGTGATGTGGTCACATCGCTTGCAACCTTCTATTAGTCTTGCTACAGCATTCTGAACTGAATCAATTGGATCTGGTGCAAGCCCTTTGTAGTCAGACTGTTGTAGAGTACATTACAGTAATCCAGTCTTGATGTTATCATGGCATGCACAACTGGGATAACATTTAGCTTCTCATAGTAAAGAGAGGCAGCATAGCTGTCACAAATAGTAGAAGCAACTCTTGAAGGTTGCTTGGATTTGGGGATTCAGAGTAAATGTTGAATCTAACTGTATTCCAAGGTTCCTGATGTGATTTGAAGAGGAGTTCATACTTCCCAAATGAGATTTTGATGTCAGGTATGTATCCACTTGTGTTAGGGACCCAGAGAAGCTTGGTTTTACTTGGGTTCAGGCAAAGTTTGTTGTGTTTAGTCCATTCTTGAATTGATGTTAGACAGGTAATCAGTTTATTCAAGCCTATAGGTAAGTCAGGTTCAATGGGAATAAGAAGCTGCACAGATATAGAACTGAGTGTCCATTGAATGAATCAGCCAAGCTTGTGGCTTGAGGTAGATATTGAACAGAATATGTGACAGTATTGATCTTTGTGGTACCCCACAGGTTAGTGCCCATGGTGGTGATGAGTTTCTGCCAAACATTATGGATTGTTGCCTGTTTGATAGATAGGATCTGAACCAGGCAAGTACTGTTCCCTTGATACCCGTTTCTGTCATTCAGGCTAGCATAATATCATGATCCACAGTGTCAAAAGCTGCTGAGAAATCTAGCAGTACTAACACCTGACTTTATTTTTGTGAAGATCATCTAGTAGGGATACGAGGACCGTTTCTGTTTCATAACCGAGTCTGAATCCAGATTGACATGGATCTAGCCAGTTTCTCTCTTCTAGCCAACCATTGAGTTGAACACAGAGTGTTTGTTCTATAATTTGTCCTAGAAATTGGACATTGGATACTAGCCAGTAACTTTCAAATTTGTCATAGTCAAGGTTGTTTTTCTATAGCACAAGGGGAACCACTGCCCTTTTTAATGCTGTTGGTAGTTGCCTATTAGAAAGAGAGGAGTTCACAATTTTTGTGGCACATTCTACGAGGCCCATACTTTCCTGCTGCACTATCTTTGAAGGGCAGGGGTTGAGGGAGCATGTAGTTGGTTGAAGGTCCCTTAAGATTTTGCCAAGGTTCTCCTGTCATTGGATTAAAAATGTCCCATCTGGCTCTGTCAGGAGGGGGTGAGTTTATGCACTCCTATTTAACTTATTGAAGACTAGGTGGGATTGCCTATAACTCCTGGTGGAGACTTTTAATTTTGTTGGCAAAGTATGCAGCAAAATCATTGCAGTTCAGTTTAGACTGGGCTGGCTGATTCTTTTGTGATGGTTGTAGTAGGCTGTTTACTATACTGAACAACTGCTTGGTTGAATTGGCAGCCTATTCAATGCATTGAAATATTGTTTTTTGGTAGCTGTTAAAGCTTGGCAGTACTTTGTTGTGTGCTTCCTACAGTTTAGCCTGTCTTCATCCAGGTGATACTGATGCCATTTCCCTTCCAGTTTCCGTCCTTAATGTTTAAGGATCCAAAGTTCTGGAGAAAACCAAGGTGAGCGTTTCTTAGTGGGGCATAAGACCTTTTTTAGTGGTGCTGTTCTCTAAGGTCTTGGCTAAGTGTGTATTCCAAATGTCAACCTGTTCTGACACTGTAGTTGTCTTTTCTTCCACAAGTGGATAATCCAAGGCCTCTAAGAAATTCTCAACAGTCAGGGATTTTTTTTGTCTCTGATCTCTTTCCAAACTCTGGGAGGTGCCATTTGTTTCAGGTGGTCACTTAGGGAAAATTTAATTAGAAAATGGTCTGACCATGATAGGGGTGTTATTTCAATACTGTTATCCTAGAATTCTGGGATGCCAACCCCTTTGCAGAATACCAGATCTAGTATGTTACCCTTTTCATGGGGTGGAGAATTGATCACCTGTTTGAATCCTAGTGCTGTCATCATGTCCAGAAAGGCAGCTGTAGTGGTATCTGGGGTTTTGATGTGTAGGTTGAAATCTCTCATGATCACCAGCCTACTGTAATTCAGGGTCACTTGAGTAATCAGGTCTAAGAGTTCTTGCACAGTTAATGTGTTGTTATGAGGTGCTCGGTATACCATGAGCCGCCAGATTGGTTTCTGCTCTTCAAGTTGGGTTAAAAGAGATTCTGATTCATTTAGCTGGGGGATGGAGATCCTGCAGTTTGATGGCATCCCAAATCATGACTGCTACCTCTCCACCCTGTCTTCCTGGTCTTGCTTGATATTGGATGTTGAAACCTGTTGGGCACAGTTCAGCCATTGGTAAACCCCCTCTTTTATCTAGTCAGGTTTCACTTATTCTTAGAATGTCAAGATGCTGTTCATGTATGACATCATGGATCACTAAGGATTTTTTCTTTGCAGCTGATCTGGCATTCACTAGTCCTATAGATATCAAGGGTGGTCTGGGGGTGCTTTTAGTAGCTTTGGTGTGACAATGGGGTGATCTTTTAAGTACTGTTATGTAGGTGTTTGACCTCTTGCACTTTTACCTTCTCTTTGGTTGGTGGGGATTATAGTTTCCTCTCTCACACACCACTGGGATCCTCGAGGCACATTCTTTGTGACAGAAGCTAGTTAGGCAAAATTTCACTGGGTAGCACTGCCGTCTACCCTATGGATCAACAATGCAGGGTTTAGGCTTTTAATATTCTAAGAGAACAGAACTTTTTAAAGTTGTAAATTCAGACCAGGCCTGGGAGATCAAAGGCTTCCAGAAATAGAGAAACAAATAGCTGTACTTAGCACTTCTATGTGAATTTCTTTGGAGACTTAATGCAGAGGAGGTTGATGGCTGTCTTTAGTTTTAAGGACTCTAACAGATTCAGAATTTTAGAAGTAGATATGTAGTTAAAATAAAACTTTAACTCACGGATTGTAGGTATGCACTTTCTGGTTCTGATATCCTTGGATGGTCCAATTGATGTAGGTTGCTGTAGGCTTTTTCTTTGTTGACCAGGAGGAGCGCCAGATGTAAATATAAATCCAGCTCCATTCACAGGGCATGAGGAGAGTTATTTGTAATATGAAGGGAAGATAAAAGTTTCCTTTCTCCAGCCAAAATAAATGAAATAAGTTCAAAGTAAAATTGAGGACTGGTTCCTCAACACAGACTAAGCAGAAGTGAATAAAAGTTTGGGATATAAATACGCAAAAAGTGTATTATTTAATCTAAGTTGCAGAGCCTGATGTAAACCCAGCCAGCCAGCCTGTTTGGGGAAGGCAAACTCTACCTCAACCCCCACCCCTCTGCTCCTCCATTTCCACCTTTCCCTGTATATGATGTTGCTTCTCCCTCCCCCACCCCTCAGTTTCTGTGTTTATCCTCCTTTTCCCATTATAGTCAATGTCTCCCACCTGCCTCCTTGTCAGTCTCAATCTCTTGCATCAGATTCACCTCCAAGCCTCAGCTCCCTTCTCAGTATTGTTCACAGTAATAGGCCAAAGTACTTAAGTAAAAGAAAAAAAAATGTATATTGTAATACTTAAGTAAAAGTAAAAAGTACAGTAAAGAACACATTAAAAAATTTACTTAAGTAAAACTAAAAAAAGTTATTGCCTACTATAATACTTTTTGAGTAAAAAGTAAAACTATCCGCAACTACAATGAATGCAACTATTGTTAACAGTTTTGCCTAACAATTTAATTGCTCTACAATTCAATTCACTTTGCTTTTAGTAAAACTAAATGTTTGAAAATGACTGTCATTTAAGCACGTGTGTTTGTGAATCATTAATCCAGAACACTAAAAAGGTTCAACAGCTACACTAGAAGGAAGTGGATTGCTCAGTCTCATGAAAGAATTCCTTCAAATAAGGTCAGATTGCAATATTACAGATGTCGTCTGATTGGGTCTGCAGGTTATGATCAAAGGAATATCTGAAACACACTACTTCCATATAGCAAAGTGTATCTTACCACTATTGTCATTATCATCTGCATTAGAAGTATTGCTGTCTAAATAATCACTTGCATATTCATCTTTATCTTCATTATCATCGTCATCCTGTCCAATTACAAAGAAGGCTTTCACAAAGTTGAAAATGTTTGTTTTAACTATTTTTCATCTAATGTCAAACTGTGTTTGAATATCTTCGAGAACTGATGCAAGAATGTCAAATGTGTGGGAACCCTTAAATCTTAAGGCCAGACAAGCAGACTTCCTCCCTAAAGACTATCAATCCAGTGGACAGTTACCCCAATATAAAATTTTGCACGGGATGATGAGCAGTCTGTTGTGGTAGAGACATGTGTCTGTTCACCAAGAATTGCTATTAACTTCAGCTTCATCTCCACTTTAAAGTGACCCAACTCATCACTGTTCTGTTTGGCTAGAGGTCACTAGCCAGTTCAAGAAACACAGGCAACTCCACTGTTCTTATAAGTTATAGTGACTGAATAGCAACATTTAAGATCAGATGATTCACTGTTGGCATGACAAGGTTTGCAATAGTAAAATCCTGTTCTTAGTTTTGCTGTTTCATTTGGTTTACTGAGGAATCATTATTTACATCACCCTTCTACTTTTACTTCTTACTTTTAACTGCAAGCATCAGCTGTAACTGAGTAAAGGTAGTAAAAAATGGCAAAATTATTACTTTAGTAAAAGTAGCAAATGTCATCCTGTACTTCTTAACAAGTAAAAGTAACAAAATGTTTACTTAAGTACAGTAACTAGTTACATTTACTTAGTTACTATACAATGCTGTCCATTCTCCTACCTGACCCTGTGTCAGTACCCAGTTTGTGCATCAGACCCAACTCCAAGCTCAAGCCTCCTTCTTCCCTCTTCCAACTTATCAGTCCCCAGCCCCTGCATCAGAACCACCCATAAGCCCCAGCTCCCTTCTCCCAGCACCTTTCACCCTTTCCCTTTCCCATCACCAACACTTTTACCTGCAGAGCAATTGAAGCTTGTACTGCTGTACTTATCCTTGGCTGGCTCTGGCTAACATTGTGTGTTTGCTAAAATCAGATAAAAACTACTTCCTGTTTCTCAAGTGTGCATTCAATTTTTTGTGCTACAATGTAAAATAAAGCTGTGTATCTGTATAAGCTGGAAACATATCTGTTGCTCTCTTTCAGCTTATACAGAGTCTCATTCCTTGACACAGCGATTTGTGCGAAACATGATTTCATGTCAGTTTAAAGATGTCTCCGAGATGAATGATTACTTGTGAAAGCAAGAATTCATAAAAGAAAATAGAAAAAGAAAAAAATAAGAACAATGAAAGCTCTTTTAAGCTAAGTACATAAGATGTTATAAGACTGAATATTGAATATGCAGTTGAAAGTTAAAATGTTGAAAAACATGGATCAATGACGAATACATGCCCACTATAAACATAGTAACATAGTAACATAGTAACATAGTAGATGACGGCAGAAAAAGACCTGCATGGTCCATCCAGTCTGCCCAATAAGATAAACTCATGTGTATACCTTTACCTTGATTTGTACTTGCCTTTTTCAGGGCACAGACCGTACAAGTCTGCCCAGCAGTATTTCCCGCCTCCCAACCACCAGTCCTGCCTCCCATCACCGGCTCTGGCACGGACCGTATAAGTCTGCCCTCCACTATCCTCGCCTCACAACCACCAACCTCTCTTCCCCCACATGGCTTAAGTATATAGCCTGAACGGTGGAGACATGATTATCTGATGTATCCAATACTCAGGACCCTTAATGTGTTATATAAAATACACTGATAGGATTGATTGGAGTTGGGTATTGATAAGGATTAATACCCTCCATTAAGGCTGAAAAGATACTGATTAAATTGGTTAATTTAAGTGAAGGCATATGCACCAAGTTTTCATTGATGCAAATGGACACATCTAAATTTAAGCACAACCCCCGGGAATTAAATGCTATTCTATAAACTGCACCTAACTTTAGGCACGGCTTATAGAATAGCGCTCCGTGGGTATCTTTTCAGTGCCATTTATAGAGTCTAGTCCGAAGTGTGCATTATTTATATTGTTGTATTTATTTTTGTCATAGGTATATCAGGGGCAGAGAATGGGAATTGACACACCACTCAGCTAGTGCGTTGATGTTTGTGCATGCTAACTGGTTACCGCATCCATTACACAGGAGCGGTAAAGGTTCCCATGTCAACTTTTTTTTTCAGGTTATGCACACTAATGTGAACATTAGCACATGGCCTGAAATAGAAATAACTGAAAATGCCCTATATCCTGGGTGCACTGGAAATGGGTTCAGTAGTAAATTCTATGCAAGCTGCCTTAAAAATCAGCGCCATAAAACCACGTGGTTAACGTGATTCTATATCTACACCTAAAGTTAGGCATAGTTTATAGAATATGCTCACACACCGTTCTTGTGCCTAAAATTTAGGCACACCCATTTCGGCAACCTAAAACCAGGCCTAAATACCTGTGCCTAAGTTAGGCGCAGATTGGGTGCATTCTATAACAGTGTGCATAGTTTTTTGGAACACCCACAACCCGCCCATTCTACACCCATAGCCATGCCCCATTTGACTGTGCATATTAGAATTTATGGGCACCGCGTTATAGAATACGCCTAGAAAATTGTGCACATAAATTCTAATTAAAGTCAATTAGTGCTGCTAATTGGTTGTTAAGTATCAATTACTGGTGCTGCTTAGCTAGTTAATCAACTAAATTGTGCATGAAATTTGGTTGCACAGCCAAATTAACATGCACAACTTAATGTGCAATATATAGAATTTGGGGATTAGCTTGCTCTAAACCCATTTCTCATTTTAGTAGACATACCACAAAGTTTCTTTCCTGAAACTAAATAGACTCCTAATTCTTCCAGCTTTATGCGATACTGCATGCCAGTTCCTGTCATTTCCAGAAAACCTGAAATAATGACCCCAACATAATGAATAATCTAAAAAGAGGATGTTAGGAAGATAAAAGTATTGATGCAGACAGTCTCAGGCTGTTGGACATGATAGTTCTTTCTTCCATGTTATTCTCAAATCAATCCGAGACCTCCTGACACAATGTACAGCTAAAAGTTGCATTTGTCCCTCTTCAGGCTGAAAGCTTTTTGATAATTAAGAGGCATGGGGAATCGATGCTGTAAAAGGTCCAGCTACAAAATTATCTATGGATTTATTTAAGATGTGGTTGTGTAACACAGAATGCTCTGTTTTCCTTCCATTCCTTAAAGACATAAAAGTTTATGAGCCAGAATAAAACAAACAAACAAGATAAACCCCTAAGAGTTATCAGAGCACTGGGTGGCAACATTTTCCCCAAGTTACCTGGTATACTATGAAAATTAGATTTACATACGGTTTCTCGCTAGCTAACAGATTTTAGCTTGCAACAACCTTTTTCTTTTTGGTAAGCATGGTTGCCTGAAGTTAAAAAGGAAAGAAAGAAAAAGAAAATAGCAATGAAAACCCTACTGCTCTTGTGTGCCAAGAGTAACAACAAAGACAGATTGTGAGCAAGGTTTATTAGTTCAACCGCTTTACAATGATACAATTAAGTTTGCTGTGACTATATAAAACTGCATCGTAGTTGTAGCACAGTGTGTCCAAATGCATTGCCAGGGTAAAGCTTTGGCTGGCAGCATGTTTTGGATAGGGAATCTACTGGAAAAAAGCTACTCATTTGAACAACTTATGTCAATATTGATAATTACAATGAAACAAGAGTTCTGTTTTCAAAAACAGGCAAACCAAATGCTTCAAATGTTAGCCAATTTGCTCACTAATTTCAGCCAACTATGCTATTTCTTTATTCTTGTGAAGTACATATTATTGTTTGGGGGCTATGCCAATTTAAGTTTAAAATTGTTCAGTTAGTACAATCAGCATACTGTGGGACCGATAAACTAAAAGTTAATGTGCGCTCTTAAAAATGTTACGTGCAGGCAAAAGCATGTGAAGGCCCATTTTACAGAGAAAGTTGTGATTGGAATTGAGATGACTAGCACAGGCTGTGCTCGATTCCGGCAGTATTTTACAAAAGGCTTAGCAGAACACAAAGCTTTTTGTAAAATACATATAAAGAGATGAGTATTACATGTGTATTTGCAGCATGCGTGATTGTGAGAGCAGGCATTTTATAATTGTGCACATGGAAAAAATTAGTGCTATAAACTCAGCAAGATCAATGTAATGCCACAATTTTTATTTATTTATCCCTTTTGGAGGCAGAAATAAGGAGAATTACTCCCTTAATCTCTCACGTATAGCCCTGAATGGAATGAGGTGGTTTTCAAAATCCATGCATACTGCTAAGCTAGCACAAATCCAGTGGAGAATTGTTTTTCCCATATAACTGTATTCTTTGTGTAAAATGGTGAATATACATGCTGATTTTTGGCTCATCTAAGCCAGACCCAAAACCATGCCAAAAAGATGGTCCAGCCTTCAAAGAGCCAAAAAACCTATCCCATTGTGCCAATCACACTCTTTGTGTCCTGGCCTGCATAGTTATGTATTTATTGATTTATTATGACATTTCTACCTTGCATTTTCCTGAGTACTGGGTTGAGAACCCCTGTTCTAGAAGTATCTCCCATGTGTTAATAGAGCCAAACATAGCTATTTTACATGTGGAAATTCACACTATGTATAGCTATGTTTGGCTCTATTAACACATGGGAGATACTTCTAGAACAGGGGTTCTCAACCCAGTACTCAGGAAAATGCAAGGTAGAAATGTCATAATAAATCAATAAATACATAACTATGCAGGCCAGGACACAAAGAGTGTGATTGGCACAATGGGATAGGTTTTTTGGCTCTTTGAAGGCTGGACCATCTTTTTCGACACAGGCAGCATCGACCTTCATGGCTGCTCTGACACCGGTAAACACTGGGAGTGGGTCTCCACCTATTTCGACACCGGGTGCTGTTATGAGACCCTGGAACCAGTCAACATCAGACCCAACTCCAGGGAGAGGCTCGGATTCGGTGTCATTCTTGTCGGCACCAGGAGATCGAGAATCTATGCATCAGGGGAAGCTCAGGAAGCCTAAGTATCAGTCCTCCTTGATACACAGTGCTGGGAGCACAGGTGCATCAGACTCTCAAATACCTGAGAAGCTCCAGTCATTGAGCAACCAGGTCCCGGTCACCGGTTCAGCATCAATAACTTCGTAGGCTGCCTACACCCTGGCTCCATAACTTTACCAATGCCCGCCCTCGAAGAGCGGTTCTGGATCATGCTCTGAGAGCAGCTGGCACAGTTGCTGCAGGGACCTCCCGCTTTGACATTGAGGGTGCTTTCACCCTTAGTGAAACAGCCCCGGGTACTCTCTGAGGCTCCATCAATTCCAGCCCAGAGAATCAACACCGGCATCTTTCAAGGTGTCAGAGATGAGGCCTGAGCAGGCAGTACCTCTCTGACATTAGGGAAACAAGTGTCCCTGGAGTCTGAGATAAGGGCTGCACCTCGACACTCCTGCCTATCTGACATTGCTGCCTGGATGTCTCAGCGCCATCTGAAACTAAACATGACCAAGACTGAGCTTCTTATCTTTCCCCCTAAACCAACCTCTCCTCCTCCCCCTTTCTCTATTTCTGTGGATAACACTCTCATTCTTCCTGTCTCATCAGCTCGTAACCTTGGGGTCATCTTCGACTCCTCCCTCTCCTTCTCTGCACATATTCAACAGACTGCTAAAACTTGTCATTTGTTTCTCTATAATATCAGCAAAATTTGCCCTTTCCATTCTGAGCACACTACCAGAACCCTCATCCACGCTCTTATCACCTCTCGCTTAGACTATTGCAACTTGCTTCTCACAGGTCTCCCACTTAGCCATCGCTCTCCTCTTCAATCTGTTCAAAATTCTGCTGCACGACTAATATTCTGCCAGGGTCATTATGCTCATATTAGCCCTCTCCTCAAGTCACTTCACTGACTTCCTATTCGTTTCCACATACAGTTCAAACTCCTCACACAAGGTAAGGGAGCTATGTACCTGGGAGCAATTTATGAAGTCCACTGCAGTGCCCCCCAGCGTGCCCGGTTGGTGTCCTGGCATGTCAGGGGGACCAGTGCACTACAAATGCTGGCTCCTCCCATGACCAAAGGCTTGCATTTGGTCGTTTCTCAGAAGGACACCCTTGGTTTCCATTATCGCTGAAAATCAGAAACGACCAAGTCTAGGGACGACCAAATCTAGGGACGACCAAATTAAAGTATTTGGATGTCCCTTGTAGTATTTTCGAAATGAAAGATGGACGTCCATCTTGTTTTGAAAATACGGGTTTCCCCACCCCTGGATCGGGACATTTTGCAAGGACGTCCAATTCAAAACATGGACGTCCATTTTGAAAATGCCCCTATATGGGGCTCATTTCAAAAGAAAAAAAAAATCCAAAAAACATCTTAAGGTAGCAGAAGGACGCTTTTCTCTCATAAATGTCCAAGTTTCAATTTTTGACACAGAGAATTTTGAGATTTTGCTCCACAGTTCATCCAAATTTCAAGGGTGGTGTTGGGGAGGGTGTCTTTTGGGTGGGACATGGGCAGCACCAAAAGATAGATGTTTTTCTGCAATAATGGAACAAAATGAAACCATCTGGGATCAAAATTAAGACCTTTTTAGCTAGACCTGTTTCAATCATATCTAAGTGACCAAAAGGTGCCCTAAATGACTTATGACCACTGGAGAGATTAGGGGATAACCCCCTTACTCCTCCAGTGGTCACTGAACCCCTCCCATCCCCCTAAGATGTGACAGTACATACTAGCCTCAATGACAGCTCCAGATATGATAGCCATTCCTATTAGAGCAGCAAGCAGGTTCCTGGAGTAGCCTACTGGTCGGTGCAGTGCACTGCAGAGAAGAGGACCCAGGCCCATATCCCCAGGGGCGTATCTGTGTGGGGCTACAGGGGCCTGGGCCCCCGCAGATTTTGCCCTGGACCCCCTACCGCCGCCAACGCCAGCGCAGTGTACATGCAGGATGTCAAGACTCACAGAAACAGAGTCTGTGAGTCTGACGTCCTGCACGTACAATGTGCAGCAACGTCAGACTCCAAAAGTGGATTGAGGTAGCAGCGCCAGCTTCTTTGAACAGCACGGAGTGACGGAGCCTAGGACGAAGAAGAACTTAAAAGCGGCAGGAGGAAGCAGACCTCGGCTGGCGGGGGTTGGGGTCCCCCGCCAGCAAAGGTAGGTGACGGCGGCAGGGGGGGGTCGGCAATGGCGGCGGGGGGGACTCTAAATGGTACACTTGTTGTGCAATGTGTGAGCACTCCAAAAAAACACTAAATACCTACTGTACCTACAAATAGGTGACACCTGCATGTATAAGGGCTACAGTAGGTTTTTGGTGGGTTTTGGAGGGCTCATACAATATAAGGGGGGGTACCTGAGACTTTTGTGTGAAATCCACTGCAGTTCCCCCTAGGGTGCTCCATTGTTCTGCTGGGATGTCTGTGTGGCCAGGGTACAAGAATGCTGGTCCCCATATGTCCTAATAGATTGTTTTTGTGTGTTTCTCACTTGGCCATTTTTTTTCCAAAAGGGTCCTAAAAGATAGACACACTGAACACAAAAACATCATGCAAATAGTTGTTTTCAAAACAAAAAGTTGGACGTTTTTTTTCTGGTTTGAAAATGGCTATGTTCACTACTGGATTTCTGGATGTTTTTCACAAAACGTCCAAAATCAGCTTTAGGCATCATATTGAAAATGCCCCTCCTCGTGTATAGGAGCACATTTATAGAATTTCCTCCCCAGCATCTCCTGATGAGTCTTTTATTATTATTATTATTATTATTTGCCCTGTTCAATGTATTATTTTATAGTGAAAGAAAAATACAAGAGGCAGGTGCACCACAAAAATAAAAGGTAAACAAAAAACCCAAACAACAACCAGAGCCCTGTGTTTCACCAACAGACTGCTTCAGGGGATTATCAATATATAATCTATTGTTTTTGTCAAATTCCTTCCCAGACGCAATGTTTGGGATGGGCCAGGGGAAAACAAAGTTATACATAGAAGGGAACAATTCAGCTGATCTGTATATAAATTCTACACATAATTTAGGCCAGCAAGCAAGCTTTTTTAACGCATAGAAGCAGCAATGCTGTTGCCACTTACATATGCTATCAACCAAAATGGCAAACACCTTTACGGTACTTTGTAAGCCACATTGAGCCTGCAAATAGGTGGGAAAATGTGGGGTATAAATGTAACAAATAAATAAATAAATATGCTCTATGTTCAGTGACTGCATTTAAATGGCTGGTGTTACTGAATATACGAGTAAAGTAAAGCCCTTTTACTGGCATTTTCTAGGGGCTGGTGAAAATCAGGGCCGGTGTTATAAAATATTTTCATGTTTGATCAACTGGGGTTCTGAGACCCAAGGTGAGGACAAAACATCTCTTAAGGAGAAAGGAAAGCATCTCTTTCAGGAAAAAGCATGGCATTTTTTTAAAAAACGTTGTTAGAAAAGTCTGTTTTGGAGGGCTGGTGTGGTGGATAATTGATATGAATAATGGATTGGTCTTTATAAGGCTACAGAGTGTTTAGAACCTGGTTACGAGTGGATCAAGTGAAGATCGTAATGAAGAAAAGGTGCTTTGATTGACTGTGTAATTGACAGGCTCTACACCAACATTGTTACTGAAAAAAGTATATTTTGTGATGAGATTATAAGTGACACAATCATTCTGGGTACTGTAACGATATAGTTTTTGATAATAGTTTTTGATATTAGTTTTAGAGATTTAAGTTTGTGTGAGTGGATGAATGAATGATAGGTATATGGGGATTTTAGACAATAATTGTTAGATTTATGAGATTAACAGATGTAATAAAGATGAATATAATTGTAATAGTTGTCAAGTATATTATATAAATTTGCTGCAACTATTTATTGAAGGTAACCTTAGACAGCATTGTGATAGAAAAGTCTGTAACAATAATTCTGGAAATTTGGATGGAAGATTTGCAAGTAAATGCAATTCATGATCCCCTTCTAGAGTGTGACTATCTGTAAAGAACTTTTATAACAGTATGATATTTCACTGTCAAAATTGTCTAGATTGAACTGAACTGACAAATGTTACTTATAGAAATGGAGACATAAGTTAACACTCTTCTCTGCTCAGCTGTTTGCAACACATTTTCTCTAATGATTTGTGGAAATCTTAGAGATCCTTTTACTAAAGCACAGTAAGTGGTTAGTGTGTAAATTAACAAGCAGTACCTATTCAGGCATGACCATCCTATCACCATGCAGGCATGTCCACACATGCTAAAAAATGCAGGGTCATATATTTAGGTTGCAAAAATCCAATGGAAAGGTATAGTATAGGGAGTGAAATACTTCTGCGTACGAAAGTAAAATGAGACGGGGGTGATTGTGTCTGATGATCTCAAGGTGGCCAAGCAGGTAGAAAAGGCGATGGTCAAAGCCAGAATGATGCTCAGATGCATAAGGAGAGAGATTGCCAGCAGGAAAAAGGAGGTGATGGTACTATACTGATTTTACAGTACAATACTATACCGTACTGTAAATGAGTCTCTGATGAGGGCTCTTTTACAGTACTGCGTGCAATTCTGGAGACTGCACCTACAAAAAGATATAAACAAGATGGAGTCAGTCCAGAGGGTGGCTACAAAGTTGGTCAGTGGTCTCTTTCACAGAGCGAATGGGGACAGGCATAAGTCTCAATATTTATACTTTGGAAGAAAGGCAGGAGAGAGGGGGTATGATAGAGATGTTTAAATACCTCTGTGGCATTAATGTACAGGAGGCGAGCCTCTTTCAAATAAAGGAAAATTCTGGAATGAGAGAGCATAGGATGACGTTAAAAGGTTATGTGTTCAAGAGTAATCTGAGGAAATACTTTTTCACGGAAAGGGTGGTGGATGCATGGAATCACCTCCAAGTGGAGGTGGTCGAGAGAAGGACTGTGTCTGAATTTAAGAAAGCGTGGGACAGGCACATGCGATCTCTTAGGAAAAGAAGGAGATAGTGGTTGCTGTGGATGGGCAGACTTGATGGGCTATTTAGCTCTTAACTGCCATCATGTTTCTAAATTTCTATGTTAATTCACATACTAACTGTACAACCTATTATGGGGCAGAAAATGGACAGCTTATGAGTAGGTAATGGATGTGGACTGCATATAATTTATGTAAACTGCCTGGTTGTACATAAGTAAGTGAGTTACAAAAATGTAAAATGAAAGGCAACACATCAGATCCATGACCGTTTACCACTGCAATCAATTTGTAGTGAATTACCATGCATTGCCATGGCGCAGATAACATGGATGTATTTGTCTCCCAGTATGCGATAAGTATATCCACACTATCTGAAGTTGTACTTCTTTTCTGTGCAGTAACTGCACTGGAACTTGCTGGAAATGTCCCCAATATTTACAGCACAGGCTTTGTATTTAGGGCTAGATTATATATATATATATATATATATATATATATATATATATATATATATATATATATATATAGTGTAAAGCACTATTCTATAAGCTGTGCTTAAAGTTAGGTGCGGTTTTTAGAATAGCAGTTACGCCCAGGAATCACCCCTAACTTTAGGTGTGGCCATTTGCACCAACTGAAGTGTGGTGCAAACGTATGCACCTATATTCAATAATAACGTGAGCCTTAATTTATGCATGTAAATGTCAATTAAATCGAATTAGTGCCAATAATTGCTTGTTAAAAAGCCAATTATTGACACTAAATAGCTCATTATTCAATTAAATTGCATGTGGAGGTTGGTTCTTTTGTTTTGTGATTGATCCTAACGTTTGTGCACATGAATCAGTGCTAAGTGAGATTCTTTATAGGGTGCATGCCTTTTATAAAATCATGCTTATTGCCACTCTTTTCTGGCACCCATTTTTTAACGTGATTTATAGAATCTGGCCCTATGCGAATTGCACACACATATTATAGCATTCTCCTGAGTTTGTGCTTTGCAATTATGCATGTGAATGTTACATTCATGCTCATAAGTGCTAGTTTGGTATTCTATAACCTTAGAATGCAAATGGCGCTTACAATTAGTCGCTAAGGTTATAGAATTAGGGGACATGTGCCCAAGTTACCATGCATTGACCCCCCCCCCCCATTCTATAAAAGTTGCCAAAAATTGCATGCACTTATCCCGGCCACACAGCTAGTGTAAACGTTCATGTCTAAATTGCTAAAACACACACATAAATGACAGTATTCTATAATTTATATTCTTAACTGTGCATTCTGCCTATGATCCGCCCAGATTCTACCCATGTATATGCCTTCAAACTACACACCATCACATTTAGGTGCTTTTTTTATAAAATAGTGCTTAGGGAAAGTAATGGCATGTATGTATTCTATTCATTTACTAATGTAATCAGCATGTAAAAATTAGTGCCTTCTTCAAAGAAGTACACCCTTACTGTGTAGTAAGTGCAAATCTTTGTTACACTTTATTTAAGAAGCCCCTTAATGCTGTTAACTTCTCTGTGCCTCTCAATTGTATACACACATGCACAAAACAATGAAAAAAAACCTCTTGCTGTTTCAATAAAACATGTTGCAACTATAACAAAACAAGTGCCGTCATAGCAGGGTGCCATAACCATTTTTGGCTGTTATTGTTTTCTTCTCTCTGTCTAAATTTATAGCTATGTAACTTCTTGAGCAACCCTGAAGAAATATATTGTTGAATGTTGACTTCCAGTGACCTCTATCCTGTTGTATATAGCTAGCTGGGAAACAGCGGGTGATTAACCACAGGTTTTTTTTCTTCAGGACTCAGCCCTGCAAATCTACATAGAGGTAAGCCTGGCAGAAGGGGGCTGGTTGCCAGTGCTAAGGACAGAAGCCTGGGAGCATCTGGATCTATGGGAAGGGAGATTTTTCTGATTGTGTTTCTGTGGGCTAGATTTAAGCTTCAAGCAAAAAAGCTAGCTACAGCACAGAGCTTGTGAACCCCAAGCATATTCATGAAAAGTGTAAGTTTTTACCATGATACTCTTGTTTAATTGAAACCAGTATTTTCATATGCAATAAACAGGGTATCAATTTAAGAACGTCATATACCTTGAGACACAATGGGCAATTCTATAAACAGGTACTTGTGTTTAGGCAGCTAAAATGCATCTACTTGTATTCTATTTTATTAAAAAAAAAACTAAAGGCGCTCTTTAGGTTACTATTTTTGTAACTTTGTAAGTCTATGTGCTTTGACAATGAGCCTCTGTGTATTTGTACTTTTCATTATAGGATACCAGTGTAGCATGTTAAACACATACCTAGAAATTAAGGTGCAATCGCTTACATTAGCCATAGAGCTGGTTTAAATGCTTCCACCTAAACTACAAAAGAATATGCATAGATTATAGCATTCTATATTCTAAGTGCATAAGCTTGTGTTCTGTCCAGACTATATTCAGATCTCCTTAATGTGAACACCCACCTGCAAACTACACGCTATCTCATTTAGGCACCATGTTGCAGAATATTGTGTAGATGGAGTATTGCCGTTTGCATGCACATGTACACACATACACACATATAAATGCTGGTACTCTGGTCATTTACATGCATTCCTGGCACCTAAATCTTTGAGATTAGCTAGGAAGAAACAAGTGAACGCAGTATTCTTTAAATAATTACTCTCGACATACAACCTAGGAGGGATTTGACTAATTCAAGAATCTGCATATGAAATAGTAAGAGAAGCCTTAGTTTTCAAAGTATAACTAATCGCTAATTATAGTCTGATGGTTAAACAATTAGACAAGTTAAGCACCCTGTAGAGTAAATCTGCATGACTGAGTTTGTAAGCCCAATCCAACAGAATGGTCCAAATGATTTCAAGTTTGGTCTTCATATAAAAGTTATTAAGAAATCATTATGCTATGATCAAAACATTTCTGAAGACCTACAAATATATGTTCATCTGTCTAGAAAGGGTTAAAAGACCATTTTTATACATTTAGAGCTTCATCTATTCACTATCAGACAGTCTATAAATGGAAAAAGTTGATGACTTGACCCTGGGGCATCATCATGCCAAGATCATCCAAAGAACAAACCAGAAAACCATTCACAAGGTTACAAACATCAGATTGACATGCTAAGATATGCAGGTTTCACTCACGTCAACTGTGAGGGTTCATGCATCAACCATTAGGAAGAAAAATGGAACTGAAATGGTGTTTATGAGATTAGCTAGGAAGAAACAAGTGAACGCAGAATGTTGCCTGCCTCAGGCTCACCAAAGAGCATCTGGATTACCCACAATATTTCTGGAATGTTCTCTGGACAGATGCATCAGAAGTTGAAATTCTGGTCACAATAATAAGTGGTCTTTTTGTTGACAAATACTGCCTTCCAAAGTAAGACTTATCCTGACTATTATAATAGTGGAGGAATCATTGTGTGGGGTTGTTTTTGTTGCATAAGAACCTGGACAACTTGTGCTGCATGCCCAGTTTATATCTAGTTTTCAAGCAGCATGTGAAGGCAAATTTTAAAGGAACTCACATGCCCAGGAAAGGACATGGAAAATTACCATAGTATTCTACAAGAGGCTCTGCCAAATGTAAAGATGAGGTTCCTGCTACCTGTAAACAGGACCCTGTTCATCCCATTTTGAAGAAGCCCATTGTGGATTCCTGCATAGCCTTCAACTACAGAACAGTATCCACACATGCAGCTTAGTGGCCCAATGAAACTTTCAAAGAAACCGGCTTTCTAACAACTTCTACAGCACATGAGTAGGCTCATGCCTTTTACCTATGCCAGTTTGACTTCCTAAGGCACAGCACGGAAGCTATCTTAGCAGCCTTAGTGTAATTAAGTGAACTTTATAATGTGTTAGCACTCTCCCTTCACATGTCCATAGCTTTTGACTTGGTGGACAATGACCTACTGCTGACCAGGTTGGCTGACATCAGCATCACTAGATTAGTTTTCAATGGTTTACATTTTTCCTACATCGACAGGTATTCATTGCTACCTTCTACATCATCTATTCATCAATTGCACTGTAGTGTGCCAAGGGACTCTATCTTAGCTCCTTAAATTTTTAACATTTTCCTTAGTCCTCTGGAAGGAATGATATAGGATTTAGGTATGAGTGCATTTTATTATAACCATTACAACATTCCCCTTGTCTCCTACATGGATCCTAACTTAGACCTAACCCAGTTTCATCACTGTCGTGTTGCCATCTTATGCTCAAATGAACCAAATCTCTTGCTTCCTGGATTACTTGCCACCCATCATATCTTCCTCTTGCCTCTATGTAATGTGACTCAGAAATCTCCTAGGGGGGCTCATTTTCAAAGCACTTAGACTTACAAAGTTCCATTGGTTACTCATGTAACTTTGTAAGTCTAAGTGCTTTGAAAATATGCCTCTAGCTAGTGGACACTTTTAAATGCCTAGGAATCCTTTCCCAGATTACAGCAGCTAATCAACCTGACTATTGCAACATAGAGATGCTGAACTTAATCTTACTCTAATTAAATGATTTACTCAGTTCAAAATATAGCTATCAATAAACCCTCTGAAGCCGACACTATCCTTATGGAAAAAGCTAAGTACTATACTACTGATTTAAGCAAGCTTAAAGATAAGATTTAATAAAAAATGCTATAACCAGTGACGAGCTAGGGTCACTTAAGCAACATTAGAAGAAACTGTTTTGCTTAATACCCAAACTGAGGTCCCCCCAAAACATTTATTAATATTCCTACATAACACATAGGGATTGCAAATCAGGTAGATTTTCCCACATTGTATGGAGTATCCTTTTGAATTATCTGCCTGAAAAACTATGTCTGTACCATAGATAGCCTTATCAGAATTCTATGCCATGCGTGGAAGTTTGATTATCCAGCTTATTTTCGAAGGAGGTCGCCGGCCATCTTCCGACCCAAATTGGGAGATGGCCGGCGATCTCCTAAACCTGGCCAAATTGGTATAATCGAAACCCAATTTTAGCCGGCGCCAACTGATTTCCATCGCGTTGCCGGCCAAACTTCAAGGCAGGGTACAGAAGGCGGGATGGGTGGGGCAGGGGCGGGGCAGGGACCTGGTTACGAGATGGCCGGCTTCGCCCGATAATGGAAAAAAGAAGGCCAGCTCTGAGGAGCATTTCGCCAGTTTCACTTGGTCCATTTATTTTTAGGACCAAGTCTCAAAAAAGTGCCCCAATTGACCAGATGACCACCAGAGGGAAATGGGGATGACCTCCCCTTACTCCCCCAGTGGTCACCAATCCAAAATTTTGGCCAGCCTGTATGCCAAATACACTCTTCCGGGTTACTTTGGTGTGGTCCGATTTCTACCCGCTTATTACTAAGACATATATCAAGAAACCTCTTTTTTTTATATTTTAATATGCTGTGCTCAGTGGAAGGGGATATCGTCCACAGGACTTGCGTGCAGTATTCACTACTTCAACCCCTTGTTGACCATCATTGCACACCTCCTTCCTATCCTAATGTCTCTGTTTTTATCGTACAACTTATACTTAGTATAGCAACCACGTCCAACGCATTTGTAATAGATGTTACACTTAGCTTATTCCAGCGTCCACACTACTCTCGTCTGTTAATGTTAATGTCCTGTGGGGATCCCCATCCTTTGTGAAGTTAAAACCAAAATCATAGTTCACTACTCCCTTAGTACGGGACTGAATTTCTCCTTTCTAGACGATCCCAGGAACATCGTCTGGAAAGGAGAAATTCAGTCCCGTGACAGGGTGCCCGGTTGGTTTCCTGGCATGTGAGGGGGACCAGTGCACTATGAATGCTGGCCCCTACCATAACCAAATGCCTTGGATTTGTTCGTTTCTGAGATGGGCGCTCGCTGTTTCCATTATCACCAAAACTCAGAAACGAACAAGTCCTTGGGGTGAATATCTCTTAGTCGACAAAAATTCAAGGATTTGGCTGGCCCCAACCGTATTATCAAAATGAAAGATGGGCGCCCATCTGGTTTCGCTAATACAGTTGGCTCTGCTCCTTTTTGCGCCATCCCCAGAGATGGGCGCCCCCGTTCGATTATGCCCCTCTATTTGACCTAAATGTTGAGATGTAGCCAGCAGGCCATCTTTTTCAATAATACGGTTGGCTCTGCCCCTTTGCGGAGCCGGCCCCAAAGATGGCCGGCCATATAGATGGCCGGCGCCGTTCGATTATGCCCCTCATAAGGCTATCAAGGAGATGGAGAGACTGCTATGGTTGGGTAAGTCTTCAAGCAATCCATCATGCTGTGTTTTTTTCTGCAATGAGCACAAGTTTATGTTTTGTGAACCAATATTTGCAGAGGTCACATGGGAGATGTAGGACAGTATATGAGAATGCCATCGGCATAAATGAAGGCTTTGATATTAGTACTTTGGATTAAGGTACCTAAGGGACTAAGAAAAATATTAAAAAGCAAGGGTGATAAAATGGATCCATGTGGTACTCCACTGGAAAGGAGATGGGAGGAACAGATAAATAATGGTGGTCAAAACTGAGAAAAACAGTCACTGAGAAAGAATGCAAACCAGTTAGTACTGTGTCCCTTAACCCAATCTCAGAAAGATGTGACAAAAGAAGAGAGTGGTCAACCAGGTCGAAAGTCTACAATAAATCTAGAGAGACAAGGAGGATAATTTCATTGTTATCCAATAATGAGTGCAGGTTGCTCAATAGACCACTTACAACTGAGAAAGTTGTCTAACTGTCTTCTTATGTTGAACTACTGTCCATATTGCATCCTCTTCAGGCAGGTTTTTGACCTCATCAAAAGACAACATTTTCAGTCAGTTTGAATAGGAAGCAGAGGTTGGAAATTGGATAGTACTAGATGGATCAAGTGGGTTCAGGGTTGTTTTCTTCAAGACTGGTCACACTACGGCCTGTTTTCATGGATTAGGCACTGACTCTGTGGTGAGGCTGTGAGTAATATGAATCAAGGCCTGTGGGAGTAGTCCATGTTTAGCAATTTTGAACAAAAAAGGAGGGCAGGGGGTCCAAAGGGCAAGTCAGATGCACTGAAGACATTAAAACCAAAAGAGAGGTTAAAGATGAAATGGAAAAGCTGTTTTGAGTGGATACAGGTAAGAGAGTGTGTAAATCACTATTGATGGTCAGGGTGTCTACATGTTGGTTACTACATGTTTTGGGTGAGGAAAAAGAAATATACAGAATAGCTTAGTCTGAAAGAATTGGGCTTACTGCTGCGCCAAATCGGTCCTACAGCCAGGCTTGCACAGGAGCCCACCGGTAGTTCTGGCTTATGATGTGTGGTGATTAGGGTGTTAGAAAATACTTTTCATTTTCTAGTGCAGGGAGCGTGCCCGGCAGTAATCAGGAGGCGCACGGCGCTGCCCGATAATTGCTGAGCTTCCGCCACAGTCCCTACCGCCTCCTAAAAAAGAGGTGGTAAGGGCTTTCCTAGGCAAGCGTTTAACTTACTGCATGACCATTTCCTATTAAAAGAAAAAAAAACTTTTACCAGTGGCAGTAAAAGGGCCCCTAAGTGTTCTGTTGGTCTGACTTGTTTTCTTGGCTTTTGGCAAATGTCATTCACTGTTGCATCCATCCTTCAATGCTTGCATCTGTATTGTAACTTTTCACATTCTTTCATCTTTAAATTATGTGACTCTAATGCTAGCTTCGGTGTACAGGTTCATCTTTGATTTTTCTTTCAATACTTCCTTTCTTCCAATCTGTTTGCATGCTTGCCCTCAACCTCTTACCCTGGCACAGCTGTTGTCATCTTTTGATACCATCTGCCAGAGTTTTTGCAGTACCTATTAGAGCAGTTTCAACTCTAAAACTAAAAGAGTTTGCTTCCAGTTTCAGCTGCTATATTCTAGATAGGTCTATTCTTGGAATGTTCCCTTGAGAAAACCTGCAGCATATAATGCCAAAAAAATAATAAATTATAACACTCTGAATTAACTTACATGTCATTCTTCTGATATAAAGTTCTACGAAGATTAAAGTACCACTTAAAGATATTTTGGTTGACTTGAATGTCTGCTGAGTCAAAAACAAAGTCCCATAATTTATGATTTACTCATATTTTGATTCGGGCATATTTTAGGTAATTTCACAAAGGGTTATCTAAATGTTTTCAAAAACACTTATTTCATGCCTGTTTCATAAAGACAACCCAGGCATGTATGCCCCTTATAAAATGGGCTCCCACAATGACATCATCATCAAAGATATGAACCTGAAAGAATATTTTTTTGAATTGTCATGGAAAATAATAAGTAAATTCTAAAACTTAAAAAAGACCTTAGCCAAAACTGCTAAACAGCTAGATTTTGTCTATCACCAGTCAAAAAAAAAAAAAAAACAACAAACAAAAATCCCTCCATAATCTTCAAAAACATTGTTTTTTCAAAATTCAAAGCAATCCCTGACAACAAAAATCAAAATGATGTCTGGAAGTGTATCATAGAGCTACCAGTCAAACCATGCAAAGGGTTAAAACCATAATCCATATTTCATCAAAATAATAAATCCATGATCTCACAAAACAGAAACAAAAACCGTTAGCTTTCAATCTTTTTCTCCAAACCAGTGGAACCTTTTCTTACAAGGGCCCCTTGTTTCATGGACTCACTGCTTCAGGGGGAATTCACTGTACCTCTAAATGGCCATTTTTGAAAGCAGTTTTGGCTAAAGTGAGGTTGTGGGATGGGCAAAGAGAGCTGGAGGCTGATGCTGTGGCTGGAGGCAGGAAAAAAGGGAGCTAGAGACGGATGGGGCTGGGAGAAGATAACCAAAAGGTGAGGCTGGGGCTTGGGACTGGAAAAATGGAACTAGAGGCTGAGGCATGGCTGGGGCCTAGGAAAAGGTTGTTGGAAGCTGGAGCTGGGGACTGGGACATGATAGCTGGAGGCTGAGACTGGGGCTAGAGTTTGGGCTGGAGGCTGGGAAAAGGGCGACAGAGGCTGAGACTGGGGCTGGGGATTGGGAGAAGGGATCTGGAAACTAAGTCTGAGACTAGGGATTGAAAGGAGGTGGCTGGAATCTGATATTAAGCCTGGGGGTGGAGGAGGAAGGAAATGAGGGGCTGATGCTGTGGGAAGAAGAGAACTGATTCTGTGAGGGGTAGAAGTAAGGTCATATGAAGGGAAAGATGCTAGGGAAGGAGAAAAATAAGTATATGTAAAAAGGCAGAGGCAATGGATGCCTAGGATCTTTATGTAACAGTCATTTTGGAGGGATAAGTTATTCTCAGCTCTTCCACTATTACATCTCTGGAGTTCCTGACGAAGTTAATTCGAAACCCTGCAGAGTCGAACTTGCAGAAGAAGGATTACAAATGAGTAGGGACATATGATTGGAAGCATTTAGTGAGGATTTGATGGTATACTACAACGCATGGGAATTTTTTGTTAAGATTATGATTTTTCCAGCATCTGTTATTGGCTTTTAAGAAGTATTGGTGTGAACTTGATATGCTGTAATGAAGAATGACACATCAGTGGACCACCTCTACTCAAGCTAAGTGTTGAAAATATTTTTGTACCACTATCTACTGGAGTGCTAGAGTGAATATATTGGAGGGGGGCTGTGAGAGAATGATTATTAGAGTGTGAAGTTTAATTTTAAGAGCACTGGGTCTTTGCTCACTTAAGAAAAATGAAAATGATAGGAGTAAATCTATGATTGAGAAGCTTAGTCACCCTGAGAGGTATAAATCACTTTGGAGTTTCCTTGCTTGGGTGAGTTTTTACTCTGAGATTACTCCAAAAAAACAAAATTTATAGATGTATTTAAGTTCCTATGGGATTTATCTTATTACATCTGTTCTCTCATTAGTCCCTCCCCAGTTGGACCCTGGTTCCTTAGTTGTATTCTACTTTAATCTACCAGAGGTTTATTCTGGGATTTTGTACTTTATGATATAGGATCTTTATGCTGCATTTGATTTGATCAGCCATTCTTTACTCTTCACTCAGTTACAGTCTATTAGTATCTCAGATTTACTGCTCACACGGTTTTTGTCTTATTTGTCCAATCATTCATTTACAGTTTCCACTTCAGTATTTTCTTTATTTACTTTTTTGCTTCAGTGTTCCACAAGACTCCATTTTGTCTCCTCTTTTGTTTAATATTTGTGTGAGTCCCCTGGCCACCTTGAATCAAGATTTTAACATAAAATTATTTTTCTATGCTGATGATATACTCTTAGGAGCCCTTTTACAAAGCTGTGGTAAAAAGTGGCCTGCGATAGTGTGGGCATGTGAAAATTGCCGTGCGTCAAGGCCACTTTTACCGCAGCAGGAATTTTCATTATTTTATTTTTTTTATTTAAACAGAATTTTATTGATGATGCTAACATCATTCAAGCATATATTCACAATAACCATAGATACATTGCTCTGGATTCAGCAGAAAGACTCCAAAAACTGCCACATCATCTTTTTCAATTTAATCCTATTAACTATAACCTCCCCTCCTCCCACCCTTCTAACCCTCCCCTCTCCCCCTTCCTCCCCTTCTCCTTCCCCTCCTTCCGTTAAGGTTACTCGAACATCTGTGCATTGAGCTCTTATTTACATGTTTACACGTTTATGTATTTATATATTTAGTATGGGGCCTTTCGCCGCCGGTAGCAATTTTCATTATTCTAAATGGAAATTGTAAATGGCCGGGCACTAATTAAAATATTGGTGCATGGTGACTTACTGCCTGAGCCCTTACCACCTCCTATTTAGGAGGTAAGGGCTCATGCACTAACCCAGTGGTAATCAGACAGTGTGCGTTGTTGGACGATTATTGCCAGGCACGATCACCCCCATGCTAGGATTTGTGTGCAGTGTTACAAAATTTGGGAAATCCGCACCTAATTTAGGCAAAGGGATTTACACCAGGATTCAGTTGGTGTAATTCTCGTACCCAAAATTGGGCACAGATCCCAGCACTAAGCACAGATCCCAGAACCCAACTAGGAGCTCTGTCCATAGAATAGTACTTAGCGTCAGGGGCGTAGCCAGACTTCGGTGGGAGGGGGGTCCAGAGCCCAAGGTGAGGGGGCACATTTTAGCCCCCCCTGGCGCCGCCAACCCCCTGCCATTGCCGACCGCCGCCGCCGCCGCCGCCACCACCAACTTTGACCCCCCCCCCCTGCCGACGACCCTTTTGACCCCCTCCCACCGCCAACCCTCCCCCATTTCGTTCTGTTTCTGAGTCTGACGACCTGCACGTTGTACGTACAGGACGTCAGACTCAGAAACAGAATGAAGCCTTGCGCCGGAAGAAGAGGATTTCGGCTGGTGGGGGTTGGTGTCCCCCACCAGCAAAGGTAGGCGAAAGCTGGTTGGTGGCGGGAGGGGGGTTGAGAGGATCATTAGCAGGAGGGCCCAGGCCACCGTGGCCCCACGTTGCTACGCCATTGCTTAGAGTGTAGCTTCTTGGTGCCCGTTTACAGAATTGAGTCCTAAGTGGATAAATCAGAGTTAAAGTGGCATCAGTTAGTGCCTCCTAAATAGGAGGCAGTAAGTGCTCACTTGTTAATTTTTTTGCAGGTGCCACGCACTAATGAGAACATTAGTGCACGATCTGCAAATAAAAAGAAAGAGAAGCCCCTCAAAAGTGCTGCATTTAGCGTTCTGAAAAGTCCACATTAAATGCATTAAGCACAGTTTTTAACACAATTTAGAAAAAGAGCCCCAGTATTTTTTATGTGTGAAACATACATACAACTTGTTATGGTTGCATTATAGTTTGCATAAAATAAAAGTACATATGTCATACTGGGTCACATGAAAAGTCCATCAAGTCCAGGATTCTGTTTCCAACAGTGGCAAATCCAGGTCACCTGTACCTGGCAAGGCCCCAAAAAGTGAATAATGGTCATATTACTTTCATCAATAAAGAAGCAGAACTAAAAAAAATGTAGTCTTTATTACTACGAATAAAAGGAAAGCTATGTTAGCAGAATACAAGATTTGGATTATTATTTTCTTTTTAGAACATTCTTGATAAATCTCTGTTCTTTTCCCTTATGTAAAAATTCAGGAAGCCTTTTGTAAAATGAATTGCACATTTTGAACATCTCAGCTTGGTCATCCTTACTTTAGAATGAGACAAATATGGTAGGACTAACTCAGTGGTCTATTAGTTATCTTTCTAAAGGAAACATAATTTTATTTTCTAATGCTAACACTGCTTGCATGCAGATAATGTATTCAACTTTCAAAAAAAGAGAGCAAAACTGTTATTCGGTTCCAGTAAACCCTGGTAAAAAATAAAAGACCTTTAAAATTTCTTCTGCAACATAACCATATGTACACATGTAGACTCAATTCTGCTTATGAATGTTGGCTTGAATCTCTTAAGAAAATATGTGTATCAGTCTACATTCTATGGATATACTTTAGCAAGGTTGAATTCATTTAATCCTTCTTCTGTAAGATTCACAGATTTCTCACATATATTCATATGCACATTATATGCTGACTGTACATTTAATAAGAAATGTGGAAGAAAGATGATTGTGTTGCTAAGCAACAAAGACACAACTTATTAAATGCAGTGTCAGTGGGACATGTGTTTAAAGAAAATGAAACATGGAGAATCATAGTTAGACAAATGTACACAACCTCCTGTATGAAAACGGCATTTATCTGCTGTAGAGGTTGCTGGCTCTTGACACACTTATTGCATACAGACAACAACCTTGGGTACATTCCAAATGGTGGGGAGAGGACAGGAGAAGTAAGACTTTAGGACTCTTAGGTGTTTGACTATCTTCAAGCTACAGGTAGTATTTACTCCTCCACTCAAAATAACACTTCTTAACAATAGCCCACATTGATAAACACGCCCCTAACTAAATCAAGCAATTTTCCTACTTCGGATTCCATGACGTGACTATTTGTAATCTATTCCAGCATATCAGGGCAAATATGCACATCCATTTTAGGCATGACCCTGGAGCTGGTGTCAATGCTTCTGCCTAGATTGTTAAGAGATATGTGAAAGTGATAGTATTCTATAATTAAGACTGTATGCCCTACCCATGCTTAGTCCAATCTCTGCCTATATATAAGCCTATCTTCAAATCATTCACCATCGCATTAGGTGCTATTTTATAGAATAGTGCGTAACCACAGTATTGGCATTTATATGTATACTAGTAAAAAAGGCCTGTTTCGAAACGCTATGAAACGGGCACTAGCAAGGTAAATTCCCACCCATTCTCCCTTCCTTCCCTCCCGAGTTCCAAACCCCTCCCCCTCCCTCCCTCCCGAGTTCCATACCCCTCTCCCTCCCTTCCTTCCTTCCTTGCTGAGTTGCAGAACTCCCTCCCTCCCTAGTTGCAGACCCCCCTCCCTCCCTCCCAGTTCAAGGTCCCCACCCAAAGCACATCCACACACCCACCCACACATATGTCCCTCCCTCCCAGTTCAAGGGCCGTCAAGCCCCTCCCACCACGTTCCAGACTACCCCCTCCCTCACATTCAAAACCCCCCTCCACTTTAATGTCCCCTGCACCCCCCTACCATGACCCTTTGTACACCACCCTTTCCTCCGAAATACCTCCCCTGAAGCCGTTGCGTACCTCTGCTGAGCTGACGGATCAAGTTCTGTTCTTTCTCGGCTGCGGGGCGTGGCTGTTGAAGTCTTTGTGCGTGCATCTGACATCAGACGCACACATATAAACTTCCACTGATGCTCAATCATGAAGCCACGCCCCGCAGCTGAGAACAGAACTTCGGATCCATCAGCTCAGCAGAGGTACGCAACGGCTTTGTTGATGCACCGAGCAGGGGGGGGGAGGTTGTTGTGCCACTCCCTGCCACTTGCTCTGAAGTGGCAGGGAGCGGCGCAGTGACAGCTGTTTCCCAGGCAGTGTTTCCCTACTCCTCCCCATGCCTTGGAATCAGCTGAGAATGTGGGCGGAGCTATTATGATGCCTACAAACACCTCAGGCTTCAGGCTTCACTGCAAGGCTGCTGGCTTCAGAATGTTGAAGGTGCTTTTTATGGAATCAGCTGAGAATGTGGGCGGAGCTATTATGATGCCTACGAACACCTCAGGCTTCAGGCTTCACTGCAAGGCTGCTGGCTTCAGAATGTTGGAGGTGCTTTTTATTATATAGGATGTGCACATCTATGCATGAATATGAATAAACAGTCCTCACAAACGGCACAGATGCAAACAAACACAGCGAGGATGACAATGAAAGAATGTTCTGTCCTATTGTGTTCAGAGCATCCAGTGATAGCCTTATGAGCGTTTGTGGAAGCGAGCATGGTGTCCACTCGTCAATGTTTGATTACCAGCAAGGTGTTTAGTGTATAAGAAACTAAGTACAGTACTGTCAGAGCCATTGGACTCCTGATGCAGGCTGGGTGGCCGAAACACAGGCCCATGTCAAGTCGCGCCTTACTTTGATTTAAAGTTTTAACAGCACCATTACTGACTGTATGTTCTTTCATTGTCATCTTCGCTGTTTGTTTGCATCTATGCCAGTATTTTGCCATTTACATATATCTTGGTACCTATGTTTTGGATGCCCACCTTCTAGCATTACCCCCTTAGTCCTTGATTATGCATGCAATTCTAAACAGTAACAGAAACAGCTAACCAGGGCTTAAATCCATCCAGTTTTTCCCACTGTACTCACTCAACATTGTTGAGAATGTTTAGTCAATCCAGAGAGACAATCTTTAAATACATTAAATTAAATGTATGGACTATTGCTTCAGGTTCCCATTTAAATCTGCAAGTTATTTGGAGTGGGAAGCCATCATAGTTTAATACAGGGCTTTTTTTGAGGGGGTACTTGGGGGTACTGAGTACCAGCACCTTTTCCATTGTCTGCTAAAATTGACCCATGGTCCCCAAGTTTTAATGAAAGAGCTCAAGCTGTACACAAAAATTCTGCCTTGTCATAGATTCTGTGACTGGTTGCAGGGGCCTGGCTTTTGTGGGATGGGTCCCTCAGTGATCACCCCACTCCTGAAGGGTGGCCTGGCATTTGAGTACCGGCACCTTTTTCACTAGAAAAAATGCACTGGTTTAATATAATATATTGCACATAGCCCTTGTGGTAGGTTTACTGTACACATGTTGAAAAATAAATATTTCATTCTTGTTCAGGCTTAGTGCTACACACAATTCATCTGTCCATAGACTGACCTGAGAACAAGAGCTAATATAGAGTGCTTTTCCTTATCACAGCATTTCCCACAAACTGCATAGATAAAGATCTCAGACTAACTACATCAACAAATGTGCACTGTTTCTTTGTGCCAGCCTATAAAGGAAAATAAATGTTATAAAAAAAAGTAAATATGAACATTTTACTTTCATGGTCTCTAGGGTTGCCAATCAGCTCCAGATTAGCCGAACAGGGTTGATCCAGTCCAGGGCTTACCCTAATGCACGCAGGGACTTGTAGCACAAGGAATTCAGAGCCACAAGTCCCTGTGTGCAATGGGGTAAGGCCAGGACTGGATCAACCCTGTTGGGCGAATCGGTATCTAGTTGGTAACCCCAAGTCTATCTCTATTGTATTCAGTGATCTATTTCATAATTTGTGTATTTTTCTGATATGTATTTCACATGTTGATTCGTTACCTATGGGTTGTAAATATCTGGGGGGGGGGGGGGGGGGGGAGTCAGTAAACTGCTTAAAGCAGATAACATGTGTGTTACTGTGGACCTGTGCTAATGGCTAACTTACACACAAAAGAGCCAGCATGGTAAAAATCCCATGCTACATGTTTAATATGGGTAGGGGCAGGAACAATGAGAGACTTGGTTTCGACAAGGCAGTGGCGTTCCTAGGGGGGCTGACACCCAGGCAGAGCACCGATGCACCCCACCCCCCGGGTGCAGTGCGGACCCCCCCCCCCCCGGCAAAAGGACACCTCCCGCGAAGGAAACCCCCCCTGGTGCATGCCGCCGGGGGGGGGGGGGGGTGCCGCGCGCGCCTGTCCTCCATTGTTCCATGCTTCTTCTCTGCCCCGGAACAGGAAGTAACCTGTTCTGGGGCAGAGAAGAAGCATGGAACAACGGAGGACAGGCACACGCGGCACCCCCCCCCCCCAGCGGCGTGCACCCGGGGCGGACCACACCTACCGCCCCCCCCCTAGGAACGCCACTGTGACAAGGCATGGCTAATACTGACAGCTAGCATATCTGACAGTGTTACATGCTAGCTGTCATGACTGCTGAGGTGGCTTAAAATACTGCCACACTACCGCATCCTGGTAGCACAGCCACAGCCATTGACAGGCACTCTTCCAAGCACCCCAGCATGAGTCACTCTTCCCCCAAATCTATTCCCCCCACCCCATAAGCACTGCTTTTTTTTGGTAACACTTCATCAAGACTCTCAGCTAACCTCCCCAATCAAGAGGCCTACTGTAATAAGCATCCCCAGGACAGCAAGCCCCTCAACAATACCCACCCAGAGCAAATCTGCCTCCCAAAAGATACCTCCATAACACCATAGGCTGACTCTACCCTCAGTCTCTATCCCACCTCCCAGACTTACCTAGGGGTTGCGCTGGTAGTCTAGGCATTTACGCCAGCTCTAGAGTCATGCCTAAAATGGATGTGAATATTTGCCCTGATATGCTGGGACTGGAATGGGTGTGATTTCTCTCCCCCCCCCCCCCCCCAAACACACACCACATCTGCCCTTGTGCTGCTTCACATTCAAAATGGTGCCAATGACCCTTAGCTATAGTCTTGCAGAACAACTGCTGGGGCTAAGCACTCACCCTTTAATGGCGGATTGACCTCTAATAGTAATACCATGATGAGACTATATCACTAGGAGTCATCAACACTATTCAGACTCAGCCAAACAGCTTAGTGGCAACAACAAACACCACCATGTGGGAGGCCTAGCTTTGATTTCAGATTTGAAAATGACATGGGAATGGGGAGCTGTGGTAAACCACAGCAATCTGTGGTAAATCTGCGGTAAATGAATAAAATTTGGCCCTTTTACTGTGGGAACAAAACATTTTACCGCCCCACGGGAATGGTAAAATGCCTTGCTCCCACGGTAGAAAAATAAGTTGCATTTACTGCTCCATGTGTCCGGCATCTCTGTTCCTGCCTTCCTCCCTCCCGCAATAGCTCTACCCTATGTAGCAGCCAGCTGAGCCAACATTGATCCCCACAGGCTTGCTCCAGGACCTTCTCTCTGCCGAGTCCTGCATTCTGATGTGACTTCCTGTTTACCGCAACAGGAAGTTGCATCAGAAGGTGGGTTCCAGCAAAGAGAAGGCCCTGGAGCAGGCCTGTGGAGATTTCTTTTGGCTCAGCTGGTTGCTGCATAAGAGAGCTACTGTGGTGGGTAGGGGGGAGGAAGACAAAAGTGCCAGACCCATGGGGGGGAGGGGGAGCGCTGAAAGTGTGGGAGGGGGCTGCTGAACCCACAGAGAGGGGGCACTGGAAATGTGGGAGGGGGCTGCTGGACCTACAGAGAGGGAGGGGGCACTGGAGATGTGAGAGAAGGCTAATGGACCCGAAGGGGGAGCTGGAGAGAAGGGAGAGAGGTGCTGAACCATTGAGAGGAGGGAGGGCTGACTGCAGGGAAGGGAGGGAGGGAGAGACACTGGACCTATGGGGAGAAGGCTGGAGGAAATAGAGGGAGAGGCGCTGGACCCATGAGAGGGGGGGTTGCTGGAGGGAAGGGACAGAGGTGCTGCAAAAACTCTGGCTGGAGTAAAGGGAGAGGGGTGCTGGGCCTGCGGGGGGGGGGGGGGGGGGAGGGGACAGAAGGGAGGGGAAGAGACACAAAGGAGCAATGCCAGACATGCGAGGGAGTATATGGATGCAGAGGGAAGATGCTAGATATGGGAGAGAACAGGAGCACAGAAGGAAGATGGTGGACTTGTGGGGGGGGGGGGGCACAGGGACACAGAGGAATGATGCTGGACATATGTGGAGGGTATAGGGACATAGAGTGGTGGTAATGAATGCGGGGAGATGGACACAGAGATGATGCTGGACAGGGAAATATATGGGACACAGAGAAGAGAGATGCAGAACATGGGGAAAGACAGGTACACAGAGATGGAAAATGGATGGTGAGCATGGAGAAAGAAGAAATGTCAAATGGGCAGGAGATCCTCGTGCGTGAGTTGAGAAGACAGAGGTAAACAGAAACCAGAGCCTGGAATCAGACTTAAGAGTACCAGAGGAAACATAGGTATGGCTCCTGCCTGAGGACTGTCTCTTTGTGTGGTTGAACTAGATGGAAGGAGGTGACAGGTAAACACCGTGGAATAAACCCTGGGTAATGTCAAATGAAGATTCACATTGCCATTTTAGAGACATGTTTCAGTTAAGCTGCAAGCCCATAAAAACAGGAAGGAAGCCACAGACCTAAAACTAAAGAAGTAACTACAATGATTTCTTTACTTTCCCCTGTTAAATACCCTGTCATGAGAACAATCTCTGGGCTCCTTTTACTAAGCAGCGGTAAGCCCAAAGCGGACTTTCCAGTCGCTAAACAGGAAGTAGTGTTGGGCTACCGCAGCAGCCCTGCGGTACTTCCCACTCCTAGCATGCTGTCACATCCAGTGCTACAAAAATGTATTTATTTTTGTAGTTCCGGGGTGTACCCAGCAGTAACCGGGCAGCGCACACTTTCACCACCTTCACCACTTGTGTGGCCCCACATAGGGGGAGCTTAACCTGCCATTTACCTAATCTGGGATACACACCTCCACCAGGCATTTGCCTTCATGGGGGGGGGGGGGGGGGGAGAGAGAGAAAGAGACTGACCCCATTCAAATATTGTATATTATATATTATCCAATTGGGTTGGGGTCTTCTCTCCATTGGGCTCTTGTGATGGTTTCTTTTTATGCCCTCCAATCATTTTCACATGGATAATCCAACAAAAGGTTACACCACTGATTTTGTGCTACCAGATTGCCCATCCAGTGGCTGACCAGGGTTGCACCTGCTTAGGTTCCTGCTTTTCTCTTGTGACATACACCTTCACCACTTGTGTGGCCCCACATAGGGGGAGCTTAACTTGCCATTTATCTAATCTGGGATACACACCTCCACCAGGCATTTGCCTCCATAAAGGGGGGGAGAGAGAAAGAGACTGACCCCATTCAAATATTGAATATTATATATTATCCAATTGGGTTGGGGTCTTTCTCTCTATTGGGCTCTTGTGATGGTTTCTTTTCATGCCCTCCAATCACATTCACATAGATAATCCAACAAAAGGTTACACCACTGATTAGATTGTAAGCTCTTTGAGCAGGGACTGTCTTTCTTCTATGTTTGTGCAGCGCTGCATATGCCTTGTAGCGCTATAGAAATGCTAAATAGTAGTAGTAGTAATTTTGTGCCACCAGGTTGCCCATCCAGTGGCTGACCAGAGGTGCACGTGCTTAGCTTCCTGCTTTTCTACTGTGACATACAACTTCACCACTTGTGTGAACCCATGTAGAGGGAGCTTAACTTGCCATTTATCTAATCTGGGATACACACCTCCATCAGGCATTTGCCTCCATAGGGGGGGGGGGGGGGGGGGGAGAGAGAGAAAGAGACTGACCCCATTCAAATATTGTATATTATCCAATTGGGTTGGGGTCTTTCTCTCCATTGGGCTTTTGTGATGGTTTCTTTTCATGCCCTCCAATCACTTTCACATGGATAATCCAACAAAAGGTTACACCACTGATTTTGTGCCACCAGGTTGCCCATCTGGTGGCTGACCAGGGGTGCACCTGCTTAGCTTCCTGCTTTTCTCTTGTGAGATACACCTTCACCACTTGTGTGGCCCCATGTAGGGGAGCTTAACTTGCCATTTATCTAATCTGGGTTATACACCTCCACCAGGCATTTGCCTCCATAAGGGGGGGAGAGAGAAAGAGACTGACCCCATTCAAATATTGTATATTATATATTATCCAATTGGGTTGGGGTCTTCTCTCCATTGGGCTCTTGTGAAGGTTTCTTTTCATGGCCTCTAATCACTTTCACATGGATAATCCAACAAAAGGTTACACCACTGATTATGTGCCACCAGGTTGCCCATCCAGTGGCTGACCAGGGGTGCACCTGCTTTTTTCTTGTGACATACACCTTCACAACTTGTGTGGCCCCCACATAGGAGGAGCTTAACTTGCCATTTATCTAATCTGGGATACACACTTCCACCAGGTATTTGCCTCCATAAGGGGGGGGGGGAGAGAGAGAAAGAGACTGAACCCATTCAAATATTATATGTTCTATATTATCCAATTGGGTTGGGGTCTTTCACTCCATTGGGCTCTTGTGATGGTTTCTTTTCATGCCCTCCAATCACTTTCACATGGATAATCCAACAAAAGGTTGCACCACTGACTTTGTGCCACCAGGTTGCCCATTGGGTGGCTGACCAGGGGTGCACCTGCTTGGCTTCCTGTTTTTCTCTTGTGACATACACCTTCACCACTTGTGTGGCCCCACATAGAGGGAGCTTTACTTCCCATTTATTTAATCTGGGATACACACCTTCACCAGGCATTTGCCTCCATAAGGGGGGGAGAGAAAGAAACTGACCCCATTCAAATATTGTATATTATATATTATCCAATTGGGTTGGGGTCTTCTCTCCATTGGGCTCTTGTGATGGTTTCTTTTCATGCTCTCCAATCACATTCACATGGATAATCCAACAAAAGGTTACACTACTGATTTTGTGCCACCAGGTTGCCCATCCAGTGGCTGACCAGAGGTGTACCTGTTTAGCTTCCTGCTTTTCTACTGTGACATACACCTTCACCACTTGTGTGGACTCAAGTAGCGGGAGCTTAACTTGCCATTTATCTAATCTGGGGTACACACCTCCACCAGGCGTTTGCCTCCAGAAAGGGAAGGAGAGAGTGAAAGAGACTGACCCCATTCATATATTATATATTATATATTATCCAATTGGGTTGGGTCTTTCTCTCCATTGGGCTCTTGAGATAGTTTCTTTTCATGCCCTCCAATCACTTTCAAATGGACAATCCAGCAAAAGGCTATACCACTGATTTTGGGTCCCCAGGTTGCCCATCCAGTGGCTGACCAGGGTTGCACCTGCTTGGCTTCCTGCTTTTGTGCTGTGACATACACCTTTGCCACTTGGGTGGCCCCACCTAGGGAGAGCTAAACTTGCCATTTATCTAATCTGGGATACACTCCACCACCAGGCATTTGCCTCCAGAAAGGGAAGGAGAGAGAGAAAGAGACTGACCCGATTCATATATTATATATTATCCAATTGGGTTGGGTCTTGCTCTACATTGGGCTCTTGAGATAGATTCTTTTCATGCCCTCCAATCACTTTCAAATGGACAATCCAGCAAAAGGTTATACCACTGATTTTCGGTCCCCAGGTTGCCCATCCAGTGGCTGACCAGGGTTGCACCTGCTTAGATTCCTGCTGTTGCCCTGTGACATACACCTTTGCCACTTGGGTGGTGCCATCTAGGAAGACCTAAACTTGCCATTTATCTAATCTGGGATACACACCTCCACCAGGCATTTGCCTCCAGAAAGGGAAGGAGAGAGAGAAAGAGACTGACCCGATTCATATATTATATATTATCCAATTGGGTTGGGTCTTGCTCTACATTGGGCTCTTGAGATAGATTCTTTTCATGCCCTCCAATCACTTTCAAATGGACAATCCAGCAAAAGGTTATACCACTGATTTTCGGTCCCCAGGTTGCCCATCCAGTGGCTGACCAGGGTTGCACCTGCTTAGATTCCTGCTGTTGCCCTGTGACATACACCTTTGCCACTTGGGTGGCCCCACCTAGGGAGAGCTAAACTTGCCATTTATCTAATCTGGGATACACTCCACCACCAGGCATTTGCCTCCAGAAAGGGAAGGAGAGAGAGAAAGAGACTGACCCGATTCATATATTATATATTATCCAATTGGGTTGGGTCTTGCTCTACATTGGGCTCTTGAGATAGATTCTTTTCATGCCCTCCAATCACTTTCAAATGGACAATCCAGCAAAAGGTTATACCACTGATTTTCGGTCCCCAGGTTGCCCATCCAGTGGCTGACCAGGGTTGCACCTGCTTAGATTCCTGCTGTTGCCCTGTGACATACACCTTTGCCACTTGGGTGGTGCCATCTAGGAAGACCTAAACTTGCCATTTATCTAATCTGGGATACACACCTCCACCAGGCATTTGCCTCCAGAAAGAGAAGGAGAGAGAGAAAGAGACTGACCCCATTCATATATTATATTATATATTATATATTATCCAATTGGGTTGGGTCTTTCTCTCCATTGGGATCTTGAGATAGTTTCTTTTGATGCCCTCCAATCACTTTCACATGGACAATCCAGCAAAATGTTATACCACTGATTTTGGGTCCCCAGGTTGCCCATCCAGTGGCTGACCAGGGTTGCACCTGCTTAGATTCCTGCTTTTGCCCTGTGACATACACCTTTGCCACTTGGGTGGCCCCACCTAGGAAGAGCTAAACTTGCCATTTATCTAATCTGGGATACACACCTCCACCAGGCATTTGCCTCCAGAAAGGGAAGGAGAGAGAGAAAGAGACTGACCCCATTCAGATATTATATATTATATATTATCAAATTGGGTTGGGTCTTTCTCTCCATTGGGCTCTTGTGATGGTTTCTTTTCATGCCCTCCAATCACTTTCAAATGGACAATCCAGCAAAAGGTTATACCACTGATTTTGGGTCCCCAGGTTGCCCATCCAGTGGCTGACCAGGGTTGCACCTGCTTGGCTTCCTGCTTTTGTGCTGTGACATACACCTTTGCCACTTGGGTGGCCCCACCTAGGAAGAGCTAAACTTGCCATTTATCTAATCTGGGATACACACCTCCACCAGGCATTTGCCTCCAGAAAGGGAAGGAGAGAGAGAAAGAGACTGACCCCATTCAGATATTATATATTATCAAATTGGGTTGGGTCTTTCTCTCCATTGGGCTCTTGAGATAGTTTCTTTTCATGCCCTCCAATCACTTTCACATGGACAATCCAGCAAAATGTTATACCACTGATTTTGGGTCCCCAGGTTGCCCATCCAGTGGCTGACCAGGGTTGCACCTGCTTGGCTTCCTGCTTTTGTGCTGTGACATACACCTTTGCCACTTGGGTGGCCCCACCTAGGAAGAGCTAAACTTGCCATTTATCTAATCTGGGATACACTCCTCCACCAGGCATTTGCCTCCAGAAAGGGAAGGAGAGAGAGAAAGAGACTGACCCGATTCATATATAATATATTATCCAATTGGGTTGGGTCTTTCTCTCCATTGGGCTCTTGTGATGGTTTCTTTTCATGCCCTCCAATCACATTCACATGGATAATCCAACAAAAGGTTACACCACTGATATTGTGCTACCAGGTTGCCCATCCAGTGGTTGACCAGAGGTGCACCTGCTTAGCTTCCTGCTTTTCTACTGTGACATACACCTTCACCACTTGTGTGGACTCAAGTAGAGGGAGCTTAACTTGCCATTTATCTAATCTGGGATACACACCTCCACCAGGCATTTGCCTCCAGAAAGGGAAGGAGAGAGAGAAAGAGACTGACCCCATTCTTATATTATATATTATCCAATTGGGTTGGGTCTTTCTCTACATTGGGCTCTTGAGATAGATTCTTTTCATACCCTTCAATCACTTTCACATGGACAATCCAGCAAAAGGTTACACCACTGAATTTGGGTCCCAAGGTTGCCCATCCAGTGGTTGACCAGGGTTGCACCTGCTTAGCATCCTGCTTTTGCCATGTGACATACACCTTTGCCACTTGGGTGGCCCCACCTAGGAAGAGCTAAACTTGCCATTTATCTAATCTGGGATACACACCTCCACCAGGCATTTGCCTCCAGAAAGGGAAGGAGAGAGAGAAAGAGACTGACCCCATTCATATATTATATATTATCCAATTGGGTTGGGTCTTTCTCTCCATTGGGCTCTTGAGATAGTTTCTTTTCATGCCCTCCAATCACATTCACATGGATAATCCAACAAAAGGTTACACCACTGATTGTGGGTCCCCAGGTTGCCCATCCAGTGGCTGACCAGGGTTGCACCTGCTCAGCTTCCTGCTTTTCTATTGTGACATACAACTTCACCACTTGTGTGAACCCATGTAGAGGGAGCTTAACTTGCCATTTATCTAATCTGGGATACACACCTCCACCAGGCATTTGCCTCCAGAAAGGGAAGGAGAGAGAGAAAGAGACTGACCCCATTCTTATATTATATATTATCCAATTGGGTTGGGTCTTTCTCTACATTGGGCTCTTGAGATAGATTCTTTTCATACCCTTCAATCACTTTCACATGGACAATCCAGCAAAAGGTTACACCACTGAATTTGGGTCCCAAGGTTGCCCATCCAGTGGTTGACCAGGGTTGCACCTGCTTAGCTTCCTGCTTTTGCCATGTGACATACACCTTTGCCACTTGGGTGGCCCCACCTAGGATGAGCTAAACTTGCCATTTATCTAGTCTGGGATATACACCTCCACCAGGCATTTGCCTCCAGAAAGGGAAGGAGAGAGTGAAAGAGACTGACCCCATTCATATATTATATATTATATATTATCCAATTGGGTTGGGTCTTTCTCTCCATTGGGTTCTTGAGATAGATTCTTTTCATGCCCTTCAATCACTTTCACATGGACAATCCAGCAAAAGGTTACACCACTGAATTTGGGTCCCAAGGTTGTCCATCCAGTGGCTGACCAGGGTTGCACCAGCTTAGCTTCCTGCTTTTGCCCTGTGACATACACCTTTGCCACTTGGGTGGCCCCACCTAGGATGAGCTAAACTTGCCATTTATCTAATGTGGGATACACACCTCCACCAGGCATTTGCCTCCATAAAGGGGGGGAGAGAGAAAGAGACTGACCCCATTCAAATATTGTATATTATATATTATCCAATTGGGTTGGGGTCTTCTCTTCATTGGGCTCTTGTGATGGTTTCTTTTCATGGCCTCTAATCACTTTCACATGGATAATCCAACAAAAGGTTACACCACTGATTTTGTGCCACCAGGTTGCCCATCTGGTGGCTGACCAGGGGTGCACCTGCTTAGCTTCCTGCTTTTCTCTTGTGAGATACACCTTCACCACTTGTGTGGCCCCATGTAGGGGGAGCTTAACTTGCCATTTATCTAATGTGGGATACACACCTCCACCAGGCATTTGCCTCCATAAAGGGGGGGAGAGAGAAAGAGACTGACCCCATTCAAATATTGTATATTATATATTATCCAATTGGGTTGGGGTCTTCTCTTCATTGGGCTCTTGTGATGGTTTCTTTTCATGGCCTCTAATCACTTTCACATGGATAATCCAACAAAAGGTTACACCACTGATTTTGTGCCACCAGGTTGCCCATCCAGTGGCTGACCAGGGGTGCAACTGCTTTTTTCTTGTGACATACACCTTCACCACTTGTGTGGCCCCCACATAGGAGGAGCTTAACTTGCCATTTATCTAATCTTGGATACACACCTCCACCAGGTATTTGCCTCCATAAGGGGGGGGGGGGGAGAGAGAAAGAGACTGAACCCATTCAAATATTATATGTTATATATTATCCAATTGGGTTGGGGTCTTTCACTCCATTGGGCTTTTGTGATGGTTTCTTTTCATGCCCTCCAATAACTTTCACATGGATAATCCAACAAAAGGTTGCACCACTGACTTTGTGCCACCAGGTTGCCCATCCAGTGGCTGACCAGGTTTGCACCTGCTTGGCTTCCTGCTTTTGTGCTGTGACATACACCTTTGCCACTTGGGTGGCCCCACCTAGGAAGAGCTAAACTTGCCATTTATCTAATCTGGGATACACACCTCCACCAGGCATTTGCCTCCAGAAAGGGAAGGAGAGAGAGAAAGAGACTGACCCCATTCAGATATTATATATTATATATTATCAAATTGGGTTGGGTCTTTCTCTCCATTGGGCTCTTGAGATAGTTTCTTTTCATGCCCTCCAATCACTTTCACATGGACAATCCAGCAAAATGTTATACCACTGATTTTGGGTCCCCAGGTTGCCCATCCAGTGGCTGACCAGGGTTGCACCTGCTTGGCTTCCTGCTTTTGTGCTGTGACATACACCTTTGCCACTTGGGTGGCCCCACCTAGGAAGAGCTAAACTTGCCATTTATCTAATCTGGGATACACTCCTCCACCAGGCATTTGCCTCCAGAAAGGGAAGGAGAGAGAGAAAGAGACTGACCCGATTCATATATAATATATTATCCAATTGGGTTGGGTCTTTCTCTCCATTGGGCTCTTGTGATGGTTTCTTTTCATGCCCTCCAATCACATTCACATGGATAATCCAACAAAAGGTTACACCACTGATTTTGTGCCACCAGGTTGCCCATCTGGTGGGCTAACCAGGGTTGCACCTGCTTAGCTTCCTGTCTTTCTCTTGTGACATACACCTTCACCACTCGTGTGGCCCCACATAGGGGGAGCTTAACTTGCCATTTATCTAATCTGGGATACACACCTCCACCAGGCATTTGCCTCCATAAAGGAGGGGAGAGAGGAAGAGAATGACCCCATTCAAATATTTTATATTATATATTATCCAATTGGGTTGGGTCTTTCTCTCCATTGGGCTCTTGTGATGGTTTCTTTTCATGCCCTCCAATCACATTCACATGGATAATCCAACAAAAGGTTACACCACTGATTTTGTGCCACCAGGTTGCCCATCCAGTGGTTGACAAGAGGTGTACCTGCTTAGCTTCCTGCTTTTCTACTGTGACATACACCTTCACCACTTGTGTGGACTCAAGTAGAGGGAGCTTAACTTGCCATTTATCTAATCTGGGATACACTCCTCCACCAGGCATTTGCCTCCAGAAAGGGAAGGAGAGAGAGAAAGAGACTGACCCTATTCATATATTATATATTATCCAATTGGGTTTGGTCTTTTTCTCCATTGGGCTCTTGTGATGGTTTCTTTTCATGCCCTCCAATCACATTCACATGGATAATCCAACAAAAGGTTACACCACTGATTTTGTGCCACCAGGTTGCCCATCCAGTGGTTGACAAGAGGTGTACCTGCTTAGCTTCCTGCTTTTCTACTGTGACATACACCTTCACCACTTGTGTGGACTCAAGTAGAGGGAGCTTAACTTGCCATTTATCTAATCTGGGATACACTCCTCCACCAGGCATTTGCCTCCAGAAAGGGAAGGAGAGAGAGAAAGAGACTGACCCTATTCATATATTATATATTATCCAATTGGGTTGGGTCTTTTTCTCCATTGGTCTCTTGTGATGGTTTCTTTTCATGCCCTCCAATCATTTTCACATGGATAATCCAACAAAAAGTTACACCACTGATTTTTTGCCACCAGGCTGCCCATCTGGTGGGCTAACCAGGGATGCACCTGCTTAGCTTACTGCCTTTCTCTTATGACATACACCTTCACCACTTGTGTGGCCCCACATAGGGTGAGCTTAACTTGCCATTTATCTAATCTGGGATACACACCTCCAGCAGGCATTTGCCTCCATGAAGGAGGGGAGAGAGAAAGAGAATGACCCCATTCAGATATTATATATTATATATTATCAAATTGGGTTGGGTCTTTCTCTCCATTAGGCTCTTGAGATAGTTTCTTTTCATGCCCTCCAATCACTTTCACATGGACAATCCAGCAAAATGTTATACCACTGATTTTGGGTCCCCAGGTTGCCCATCCAGTGGCTGACCAGGGTTGCACCTGCTTGGCTTCCTGCTTTTGTGCTGTGACATACACCTTTGCCACTTGGGTGGCCCCACCTAGGAAGAGCTAAACTTGCCATTTATCTAATCTGGGATACACTCCTCCACCAGGCATTTGCCTCCAGAAAGGGAAGGAGAGAGAGAAAGAGACTGACCCGATTCATATATAATATATTATCCAATTGGGTTGGGTCTTTCTCTCCATTGGGCTCTTGTGATGGTTTCTTTTCATGCCCTCCAATCACATTCACATGGATAATCCAACAAAAGGTTACACCACTGATATTGTGCTACCAGGTTGCCCATCCAGTGGTTGACCAGAGGTGCACTTGCTTAGCTTCCTGCTTTTCTACTGTGACATACACCTTCACCACTTGTGTGGACTCAAGTAGAGGGAGCTTAACTTGCCATTTATCTAATCTGGGATACACACCTCCACCAGGCATTTGCCTCCAGAAAGGGAAGGAGAGAGTGAAAGAGACTGACCCCATTCAGATATTATATATTATCCAATTGGGTTGGGTCTTTCTCTCCATTGGGCTCTTGAGATAGTTTCTTTTCATGCCCTCCAATCACTTTCAAATGGACAATCCAGGAAAAGGTTATACCACTGATTTTGAGTCCCCAGGTTGCCCATCCAGTGGCTGACCAGGGTTGCACCTGCTTGGCTTCCTGCTTTTGCCCTGTGACATACACCTTTGCCACTTGGGTGGCCCCACCTAGGAAGAGCTAAACTTGCCATTTATCTAATCTGGGATACACTCCTCCACCAGGCATTTGCCTCCAGAAAGGGAAGGAGAGAGAGAAAGAGACTGACCCGATTCATATATAATATATTATCCAATTGGGTTGGGTCTTTCTCTCCATTGGGCTCTTGAGATAGATTCTTTTCATACCCTTCAATCACTTTCACATGGACAATCCAGCAAAAGGTTACACCACTGAATTTGGGTCCCAAGGTTGCCCATCCAGTGGTTGACCAGGGTTGCACCTGCTTAGCATCCTGCTTTTGCCATGTGACATACACCTTTGCCACTTGGGTGGCCCCACCTAGGAAGAGCTAAACTTGCCATTTATCTAATCTGGGATACACACCTCCACCAGGCATTTGCCTCCAGAAAGGGAAGGAGAGAGAGAAAGAGACTGACCCCATTCATATATTATATATTATCCAATTGGGTTGGGTCTTTCTCTCCATTGGGCTCTTGAGATAGTTTCTTTTCATGCCCTCCAATCACATTCACATGGATAATCCAACAAAAGGTTACACCACTGATTGTGGGTCCCCAGGTTGCCCATCCAGTGGCTGACCAGGGTTGCACCTGCTCAGCTTCCTGCTTTTCTATTGTGACATACAACTTCACCACTTGTGTGAACCCATGTAGAGGGAGCTTAACTTGCCATTTATCTAATCTGGGATACACACCTCCACCAGGCATTTGCCTCCAGAAAGGGAAGGAGAGAGAGAAAGAGACTGACCCCATTCATATATTATATATTATCCAATTGGGTTGGGTCTTTCTCTACATTGGGCTCTTGAGATAGATTCTTTTCATGCCCTCCAATCACTTTCAAATGGACAATCCAGCAAAAGGTCATACCACTGATTTGGGTCCCCAGGTTGCCCATCCAGTGGCTGACCAGGGTTGCACCTGCTTAGCTTCCTGCTGTTGCTCTGTGACATACACCTTTGCCACTTGGGTGGTGTCACCTAGGAAGAGCTAAACTTGCCATTTATCTAATCTGGGATACACACCTCCACCAGGCATTTGCCTCCAGAAAGGGAAGGAGAGAGAGAAAGAGACTGACCCCATTCATATATTATATATTATATATTATCCAATTGGGTTGGGTCTTTCTCTCCATTGGGCTCTTGAGATAGTTTCTTTTCATGCCCTCCAATCACTTTCACATGGACAATCCAGCAAAAAGGTTATACCACTGATTTTGGGTCCCCAGGTTGACCATCCAGTGGCTGACCAGGGTTGCACCTATTTAGCTTCCTGCTTTTCTATTGTGACATACAACTTCACCACTTGTGTGAACCCATGTAGAGGGAGCTTAACTTGCCATTTATCTAATCTGGGATACACACCTCCACCAGGCATTTGCCTCCAGAAAGGGAAGGAGAGAGAGAAAGAGACTGACCCCATTCTTATATTATATATTATCCAATTGGGTTGGGTCTTTCTCTACATTGGGCTCTTGAGATAGATTCTTTTCATACCCTTCAATCACTTTCACATGGACAATCCAGCAAAAGGTTACAGCACTGAATTTGGGTCCCAAGGTTGCCCATCCAGTGGTTGACCAGGGTTGCACCTGCTTAGCTTCCTGCTTTTGCCATGTGACATACACCTTTGCCACTTGGGTGGCCCCACCTAGGATGAGCTAAACTTGCCATTTATCTAGTCTGGGATATACACCTCCACCAGGCATTTGCCTCCAGAAAGGGAAGGAGAGAGTGAAAGAGACTGACCCCATTCATATATTATATATTATATATTATCCAATTGGGTTGGGTCTTTCTCTCCATTGGGTTCTTGAGATAGATTCTTTTCATGCCCTTCAATCACTTTCACATGGACAATCCAGCAAAAGGTTACACCACTGAATTTGGGTCCCAAGGTTGTCCATCCAGTGGCTGACCAGGGTTGCACCAGCTTAGCTTCCTGCTTTTGCCCTGTGACATACACCTTTGCCACTTGGGTGGCCCCACCTAGGAAGAGCTAAACTTGCCATTTATCTAATCTGGGATACACACCTCCTGATTTTTTGCCACCAGGCTGCCCATCTGGTGGGCTAACCAGGGATGCACCTGCTTAGCTTACTGCCTTTCTCTTATGACATACACCTTCACCACTTGTGTGGCCCCACATAGGGTGAGCTTAACTTGCCATTTATCTAATCTGGGATACACACCTCCAGCAGGCATTTGCCTCCATAAAGGAGGGGAGAGAGAAAGAGAATGACCCCATTCAAATATTTTATATTATATATTATCCAATTGGGTTGGGTCTTTCTCTGCATTGGGCTTCTTTTCATGCCCTCCAATCACTTTCAAATGGACAATCCAGGAAAAGGTTATACCACTGATTTTGAGTCCCCAGGTTGCCCATCCAGTGGCTGACCAGGGTTGCACCTGCTTGGCTTCCTGCTTTTGCCCTGTGACATACACCTTTGCCACTTGGGTGGCCCCAGCTAGGAAGAGCTAAACTTGCCATTTATCTAATCTGGGATACACTCCTCCACCAGGCATTTGCCTCCAGAAAGGGAAGGAGAGAGAGAAAGAGACTGACCCGATTCATATATAATATATTATCCAATTGGGTTGGGTCTTTCTCTCCATTGGGCTCTTGAGATAGATTCTTTTCATACCCTTCAATCACTTTCACATGGACAATCCAGCAAAAGGTTACACCACTGAATTTGGGTCCCAAGGTTGCCCATCCAGTGGTTGACCAGGGTTTGCACCTGCTTAGCATCCTGCTTTTGCCATGTGACATACACCTTTGCCACTTGGGTGGCCCCACCTAGGAAGAGCTAAACTTGCCATTTATCTAATCTGGGATACACACCTCCACCAGGCATTTGCCTCCAGAAAGGGAAGGAGAGAGAGAAAGAGACTGGCCCCATTCATATTGGTTGGGTCTTTCTCTCCATTGGGCTCTTGAGATAGTTTCTTTTCATGCCCTCCAATCACATTCACATGGATAATCCAACAAAAGGTTACACCACTGATTGTGGGTCCCCAGGTTGCCCATCCAGTGGCTGACCAGGGTTGCACCTGCTCAGCTTCCTGCTTTTCTATTGTGACATACAACTTCACCACTTGTGTGAACCCATGTAGAGGGAGCTTAACTTGCCATTTATCTAATCTGGGATACACACCTCCACCAGGCATTTGCCTCCAGAAAGGGAAGGAGAGAGAGAAAGAGACTGACCCCATTCATATATTATATATTATCCAATTGGGTTGGGTCTTTCTCTACATTGGGCTCTTGAGATAGATTCTTTTCATGCCCTCCAATCACTTTCAAATGGACAATACAGCAAAAGGTCATACCACTGATTTGGGTCCCCAGGTTGCCCATCCAGTGGCTGACCAGGGTTGCACCTGCTTAGCTTCCTGTGTTGCCCTGTGACATACACCTTTGCCACTTGGGTGGTGTCACCTAGGAAGAGCTAAACTTGCCATTTATCTAATCTGGGATACACACCTCCACCAGGCATTTGCCTCCAGAAAGGGAAGGAGAGAGAGAAAGAGACTGACCCCATTAATATATTATATATTATATATTATCCAAATGGGTTGGGTCTTTCTCTCCATTGGGCTCTTGAGATAGTTTCTTTTCATGCCCTCCAATCACTTTCACATGGACAATCCAGCAAAAGGTTATACCACTGATTTTGGGTCCCCAGGTTGACCATCCAGTGGCTGACCAGGGTTGCACCTATTTAGCTTCCTGCTTTTCTATTGTGACATACAACTTCACCACTTGTGTGAACCCATGTAGAGGGAGCTTAACTTGCCATTTATCTAATCTGGGATACACACCTCCACCAGGCATTTGCCTCCAGAAAGGGAAGGAGAGAGAGAAAGAGACTGACCCCATTCTTATATTATATATTATCCAATTGGGTTGGGTCTTTCTCTACATTGGGCTCTTGAGATAGATTCTTTTCATGCCCTTCAATCACTTTCACATGGACAATCCAGCAAAAGGTTACACCACTGAATTTGGGTCCCAAGGTTGTCCATCCAGTGGCTGACCAGGGTTGCACCAGCTTAGCTTCCTGCTTTTGCCCTGTGACATACACCTTTGCCACTTGGGTGGCCCCACCTAGGATGAGCTAAACTTGCCATTTATCTAATGTGGGATACACACCTCCTGATTTTTTGCCACCAGGCTGCCCATCTGGTGGGCTAACCAGGGATGCACCTGCTTAGCTTACTGCCTTTCTCTTATGACATACACCTTCACCACTTGTGTGGCCCCACATAGGGTGAGCTTAACTTGCCATTTATCTAATCTGGGATACACACCTCCAGCAGGCATTTGCCTCCATAAAGGAGGGGAGAGAGAAAGAGAATGACCCCATTCAAATATTTTATATTATATATTATCCAATTGGGTTGGGTCTTTCTCTGCATTGGGCTTCTTTTCATGCCCTCCAATCACTTTCACATGGACAATCCAGCAAAAGGTTATACCACTGATTTTGAGTCCCCAGGTTGCCCATCCAGTGGTTGACCAGGGTTGCACCTGCTTGGCTTCCTGCTTTTGCCATGTGACATACACCTTTGCCACTTGGGTGGCCCCACCTAGGAAGAGCTAAACTTGCCATTTATCTAATCTGGGATACACACCTCCACCAGGCATTTGCCTCCAGAAAGGGAAGGAGAGAGAGAAAGAGACTGACCCCATTCATATATTATATATTATCCAATTGGGTTGGGTCTTTCTCTCCATTGGGCTCTTGAGATAGTTTCTTTTCATGCCCTCCAATCACATTCACATGGATAATCCAACAAAAGGTTACACCACTGATTGTGGGTCCCCAGGTTGCCCATCCAGTGGCTGACCAGGGTTGCACCTGCTCAGCTTCCTGCTTTTCTATTGTGACATACAACTTCACCACTTGTGTGAACCCATGTAGAGGGAGCTTAACTTGCCATTTATCTAATCTGGGATACACACCTCCACCAGGCATTTGCCTCCAGAAAGGGAAGGAGAGAGAGAAAGAGACTGACCCCATTCATATATTATATATTATCCAATTGGGTTGGGTCTTTCTCTACATTGGGCTCTTGAGATAGATTCTTTTCATGCCCTCCAATCACTTTCAAATGGACAATCCAGCAAAAGGTCATACCACTGATTTGGGTCCCCAGGTTGCCCATCCAGTGGCTGACCAGGGTTGCACCTGCTTAGCTTCCTGCTGTTGCCCTGTGACATACACCTTTGCCACTTGGGTGGTGTCACCTAGGAAGAGCTAAACTTGCCATTTATCTAATCTGGGATACACACCTCCACCAGGCATTTGCCTCCAGAAAGGGAAGGAGAGAGAGAAAGAGACTGACCCCATTCATATATTATATATTATATATTATCCAATTGGGTTGGGTCTTTCTCTCCATTGGGCTCTTGAGATAGTTTCTTTTCATGCCCTCCAATCACTTTCACATGGACAATCCAGCAAAAAGGTTATACCACTGATTTTGGGTCCCCAGGTTGACCATCCAGTGGCTGACCAGGGTTGCACCTATTTAGCTTCCTGCTTTTCTATTGTGACATACAACTTCACCACTTGTGTGAACCCATGTAGAGGGAGCTTAACTTGCCATTTATCAGGTTGCACCTGCTTAGCTTCCTGCTTTTGCCATGTGACATACACCTTTGCCACTTGGGTGGCCCCACCTAGGATGAGCTAAACTTGCCATTTATCTAGTCTGGGATATACACCTCCACCAGGCATTTGCCTCCAGAAAGGGAAGGAGAGAGAGAAAGAGACTGACCCCATTCTTATATTATATATTATCCAATTGGGTGGGGTCTTTCTCTCCATTGGGCTCTTGAGATAGATTCTTTTCATGCCCTCCAATCACTTTCACATGGACAATCCAGCAAAAGGTTACACCACTGAATTTGGGTCCCAAGGTTGCCCATCCAGTGGCTGACCAGGGTTGTACTGGCTTAGCTTCCTGCTTAGCTTCCTGCTTTTGTCCTGTGACATACACCTTCACCACTTGTGTGGCCCCACATAGGGGGAGCTTAACTTTCCATTTATCTAATCTGGGATACACACCTCCACCAGGCATTAGCCTCCATAAGGGGGGGAGAGAGAAAGAGACTGACCCCATTCAAATATTGTATATTATATATTATCCAATTGGGTTGGTGTCTTCTCTCCATTGGGCTCTTGTGATGGTTTCTTTTCATGCCCTCCAATCACTTTCACATGGATAATCCAACAAAAGGTTACACCACTGATTTTGTGCCACCAGGTGGGCTAACCAGGGTTGCACCTGCTTAGCTTCCTGCCTTTCTCTTGTGACATACACCTTCACCACTCGTGTGGCCCCACATAGGGGGAGCTTAACTTTCCATTTATCTAATCTGGGATACACACCTCCACCAGGCATTTGCCTCCATAAGGGGGGAGGGAGAGAGAAAGAGACTGACCCCATTCAAATATTGTATATTATCCAATTGGGTTGGGGTCTTTCTCTCCATTGTGCTCTTGTGATGGTTTCTTTTCATGCCCTCCAATCACTTTCACATGGATAATCCAACAAAAGGTTACACCACTGATTTTGTGCCACCAGGTTGCCCATCTGGTGGCTGAACAGGGGTGCACCTGCTTGGCTTTCTGCTTTTCTCTTGTGAGATACACCTTCACCACTTGTGTGGCCCCACATAGGGGGAGCTTAACTTGCCATTTATCTAATCTGGGATTTACACCTCCACCATGCATTTGCCTCCATAAGGGGGGAGAGAGAAAGAGACTGACCCCATTCAAATATTGTATATTATCCAATTGGGTTGGGGTCTTTCTCTCTATTGGGCTCTTGTGATGGTTTTTTTTCATGCCCTCCAATCACATTCACATGGATAATCCAACAAAAGGTTACACCACTGATTTTGTGCCAACAGGTTGCCCATCCAGTGGCTGACCAGGGGTGCACCTGCTTAGATTCCTGCTTTTCTCCTGTGACATACACCTTCACCACTTGTGTGGCCCCATGTGGGAGCTTAACTTGCCATTTATCTAATCTGGGATACACACCTCCACCAGGCATTTGCCTCCATAAAGGCGGGGGGAGAGAGAAAGAGACTGACCCCATTCAAATATTGTATATTATATATTATCCAATTGGGTTGGGGTCTTTCTCTCCATTGGGCTCTTGTGATGGTTTCTTTTCATGCCCTCCAATCACTTTCACATGGATAATCCAACAAAAGGTTACACCACTGATTTTGTGCCACCAGGTTGCCCATCTGGTGGCTGAACAGGGGTGCACCTGCTTGGCTTTCTGCTTTTCTCTTGTGAGATACACCTTCACCACTTGTGTGGCCCCACATAGGGGGAGCTTAACTTGCCATTTATCTAATCTGGGATTTACACCTCCACCATGCATTTGCCTCCATAAGGGGGGAGAGAGAAAGAGACTGACCCCATTCAAATATTGTATATTATATATTATCCAATTGGGTTGGGGTCTTTCTCTCTATTGGGCTCTTGTGATGGTTTTTTTTTCATGCCCTCCAATCACATTCACATGGATAATCCAACAAAAGGTTACACCACTGATTTTGTGCCAACAGGTTGCCCATCCAGTGGCTGACCAGGGGTGCACCTGCTTAGATTCCTGCTTTTCTCTTGTGACATACACCTTCACCACTTGTGTGGCCCCATGTGGGAGCTTAACTTGCCATTTATCTAATCTGGGATACACACCTCCACCAGGCATTTGCCTCCATAAAGGCGGGGGGAGAGAGAAAGAGACTGACCCCATTCAAATATTGTATATTATATATTTTCCAATTGGGTTGGGGTCTTTCTCTCCATTGGGCTCTTGTGATGGTTTCTTTTCATGCCCTCCAATCACTTTCACATGGATAATCCAACAAAAGGTTACACCACAGATTTTGTGCTACCAGGTTGCCCATCCAGTGGCTGATCAGGGGTCCACCTGCTTAGATTCCTGCTTTTCTCCTGTGACATACACCTTCACCACTTGTGTGGCCCCATGTGGGAGCTTAACTTGCCATTTATCTAATCTGGGCTACACACCTCCACCAGGCATTTGCCTCCATAAAGGGGGGGGGGGGGGAGAGAGAAAGAGACTGACCCCATTCAAATATTGTATATTATATATTATCCAATTGGGTTGGGGTCTTTCTCTCCATTGGGCTCTTGTGATGGTTTCTTTTCATGCCCTCCAATCACTTTCACATGGATAATCCAACAAAAGGTTATACCACTGATTTTGTGCCACCAGGTTGCCCATCTGGTGGCTGGCGAAGGGTGCACCTGCTTAGCTTCCTGCTTTTCTCTTGTGACGTACACCTTCACCACTTGTGTGGCCCCACATAGGGGGAGCTTAACTTGCCATTTATCTAATCTGGGATACACACCTCCACCAGGCATTTGCCTCCATAAGGGGGGAGGGAGAGAGAAAGAGACTAGGGGGGAGGGAGAGAGAAAGAGACTGACCCCATTCAAATATTGTATATTATATATTATCCAATTGGGTTTGGGTCTTCTCTCCATTGGGCTCTTGTGATGGTTTCTTTTCGTGCCCTCCAATCACTTTCACATGGATAATCCAACAAAAGGTTACACCACAGATTTTGTGCCACCAGATTGCCCATTCAATGGCTGACCAGGGGTCGACCTGCTTAGATTCCTGCTTTTCTCCTGTGACATACACCTTCACCACTTGTGTGGCCCCATCTGGGTGCTTAACTTGCCATTTATCTAATCTGGGATACACACCTCCACCAGGCATTTGCCTCCATAAAGGCGGGGGGAGAGAGAAAGATACTGACCCCATTCAAATATTGTATATTATATATTATCCAATTGGGTTGGGGTCTTCTCTCCATTGGGCTCTTGTGATGGTTTCTTTTCATGCCCTCCAATCACTTTCACATGTATAATCCAACAAAAGGTTATACCACAGATTTTGTGCCAGCAGGTTGCCCATCTGGTGGCTGGCGAGGGGTGCACCTGCTTAGCTTCCTGCTTTTCTCTTGTGACATACACCTTCACCACTTGTGTGGCCCCACATAGGGGGAGCTTAACTTGCCATTTATCTAATCTGGGATACACACCTCCACCAGGTATTTGCCTCCATAAGGGGGGTGAGAGAAAGAGACTGACCCCATTCAAATATTGTATATTATATATTATCCAATTGGGTTGGGGTCTTCTCTCCATTGGGCTCTTGTGATGGTTTCTTTTCATGCTCTCCAATCACTTTCTCATGGATAATCCAACAAAAGGTTACACCACTGATTTTGTGCCACCAGGTTGCACATCCAGTGGCTGAGCCCTTACCATCACCTCAAGTGTGGTGGTAAGGGCTCCCCCCCGAAATAGCCGTGTGGCAAGTGCTTTACTTGCCGCATGGTCATTTCCTGCAGAAAAGAAAGACTTCCATTTTACACGCTGTGGTAAATGGGGGCCTTGGCACATGTGAAAAACACGCACAGATGCCAACGCAGGCCCCCTTTTGCCGCAGCATGGTAAAAGGGGTCCTCTATTAGCTTTAGTGCACTTAGATTAGCAAATAATTCTATGTCAACAAATACAAAAATCAACCGATGCAAATCCTTTTCATGTCTATGCTATGTTTCTATACATAAGATCCATCCAACACAGGAAAATGATTTGATATTCCCCATCTAGAAAGTTGTCAGACAAAACTTCTCTATAACTCACCGACAGTAATATTCAAGACAAAAAATGAACTCCAGTAAATGAAAATTAAAGCAGCAGGGAAAAACATTATGTTCTCCGACAAAACACACTACCTGTAAATGCAAATGTTTTATTAGCGTATCAAATATTTCCTATTGGGCAAAATTACATTTTCCTAATAAACTAGTCAGTTTTTTTCAGATATCTCAAGGCTGAGTGGCAGGTTCAATTTTAGCTTTCAGTAAAAACATTAATAACATAAAAGGTCCCTTTTACTTAACTGTGTTAAGTACTTGGGAGCCTTTTACCAAGCTGCATTAGATGCTAATGTGTGTCTAAAACACCCAAAATGGCCTAATGTGAGATGAACAACCATAGTCCTCGAGGGTCACAACCCAGTCAGGTTTTCCAGATGGCCACAATGAAGAAACAGAGAAAAATGAAGATAGATAAAGACCATATGGCCTATCCAGTCTGCCCATACATGACATCTACTCTCCTTATCACTCCCTTATGGGCAGATGATCAAAAGCCCTGCGCTGTTCAAAACAGTGCTCTAAAAATAGTGCAGGAACAGTGCAGGGCTTTACCGCCCCTATGATCAGAGATAATAACATGCAAATTTAAGCATGTTATTCTCTCTGATCATAGGGTAAGAAGTGCAGGAGGATTGTGCCTGAGCATGGGTTCAGGCACAATCCTCTCACACTTGTTTGACAGGTCTGGGCTGTCAAAAGCCCAGACCTGTCAAACACAGGGGCTGGAGGTCCATGGGACTACCAGACCCCAAGTAATCCCACCCTGAGCCAAACAAAATGGGGGTTGGAGGTCTGGCAGCCCCCCATACCCCCTAGCATCCCCTCAAATATCCCTAGTGGCCCAGTGGGCCGCGAGTCAATCCCCCCAACCTGGTTGTCTAGCAGCCCTTTCCCCACCCCCTGGGATGCGTTGAGTAGGGCTCAACTCCACCATTTTTGAGGCGGCACCGATGGAAGAGGAGGGAGGCCACCTCCCTCCTCCAATGAATCTAGTGGGTGGGGAAGGGTCGCTAGACCACCAGGTCGGGGGGGGGATTGACTCACAGCGCCAACGAGGGACATTTGAGGGGATACCGGGGGGTTAGGGGGTTGTAGACTCACTGGATTTCCATCCCCCCCTGAACCCATGTCTGGGAGGTCGGGGGGACTGGAGGTCCACCAGACCTCCAGCCCCCGTGTCACTGGTGTGTGTGGGCTGGTCAGGTCAGGGTTCCTGCAGGGGGGAATGGGGGCCTGCTAACATGCAAATGCATGCTGGACAGGGCTCACCATTCCTCCCCAATGGTCTGCAAACCCTAATGCAAGCTCTGAGCTGGCGTAGGGTTTGCTGATCATCGGGGAGGAATTAATTTAGCATGCATCTGCATGCTACTTGCGCTGAGCCCTGTTTTGCATGCATTCGCATGATAGTTGTGTTCAGAGCCTGTGAGCGCGTTGTTTCACATGCTCGGGGGCTCTGATGATGGGGCGGTAGCAAATGCAGGCGCTAGTATGGCATTAACAGCCTCTAGCGCCTGTGTTTGCTTCTGATCATCAGCCCATTCAAGATGCTATGTACTTTTCCCAAGCTTTCTTGAATTCAGATACTGTTTTTGTTTCCACTACCACTGGGAGGCTGTTTTATGAATTTACCACCCTTTCCATAAAGAAGTATTTCCTCAGGTTACTTCTGAGAGAATCCTCTTTCATCTTCATCCTATGCCCTCTTGTTCCAGAGCTTCCTTTCAATTGAAAGAAACTTGCCTGCTGTGTACTTATGCAGCATAGGTATTTAAATGTCTATCATATTTCCCCTCTCCTGCTTTTCTTCCAAAGCATATATGCTCAAATCTTTAAGTCTACCCTGATACACTTTATGACAAAGTCCCCTGGCCATTTTAGTAGATCTATTTGCATACAATGAAAGCAGTACATGCACATCAGTCTCAAGCACATTCTTTGTAGAAATCTTGAAAACCTGACTGGGTTGTGGCCCTTGAGTACCACAGTTACCTATCTCTGCTCTAAAGTTTTCTATGTTAGTTTTGCCATCTGTGCACACTAAGTTCACTGTAGTTATTTTTAAATTCTTTTTGAAAGGGCGCATGTCAGGCATAGAATGGGTATAGATGCACTAATCAGTTGCTAATATCACCTCTGTGCTAACTGGTTAGCACAGCCATAATGCAGGAGCCCTTTTCAGTGCCTCCTAAATGGGAAGCAGTAGGTGCTCCTGTGGTAATATTTTTAAATGGTTGCACATTAATGCCAAAACAATCTGAACTTCAATAGCTTGAGAGGAATATTTTATTCTCCAGTATAGATATACAGGATGACTTGATATCTATGACCCAACACAAGCTGTGTTTCGGCTATAGGCCTTCCTCAGGGGTCCTGTCACTAACCCAAGTAAAACAAGGATATAACCTTAGCGGTGAAGAACAAAATATGCATGTAGCAAAGGCTCCTGAAAGGTAGAGTATTGGGGTCATTGATGTCAACACATCCTGTATATCTATAATGGAGAATAAAACATTACTTTCAAGTTATTAAAAGTCCAGATTTTTTTTTTCTTTTACTTTGGGTCATTCTGGAACTTGTTTTTGGATTTTTTTCACTTTTTTGGACTTTTGTTTGTGTCCTATGGATGATTTGTTTCCTGATGGCTTGTTCACAGTAGGTATGAGGCTGTGGTTTGAGTTTCTAGTTAAAATTTAATGCCAAGAAGTGTAGAGTGATGCACTTGGGGTGAGGAAACCCAAAAGAGAGATAACGGATAGGAGGGGAGAGACTAATAAGCTCGACTCAGCAGAGAGACCTTGAGGTGTTGGTGTTGGAGGATCTGAAGGTGAAAAAACAATGCAACAAGGCCATGGCCATGGCCAGAAGGATGCTAGGCTGCGTAGAGAGGAGCATAACCAGCAGAATAAAGGAGGTGTTGATGCCCCTCTACAAGTCGTTGGTGAGGCCCCACTTGGAGTATTGTGTTCAGTTTTGGAGGCCGTATCATGCTAAAGATGTAAAAAGACTGGAAGCAGAGCAAAGAAAAGCTACAAAAATGGTACGGGATTTGCGTTGAAAACTGTATGAGGAGAGACTTGCTAACCTGAACATGTATACCTTGGAGGAGCAGGTGAAACAACGCGCTCGCGGGCTCTGCACGCAACTATCATGTGAATGCATGCAAAACAGGGGAGATATGATACAGACGTTCAAATATTTGAAATGTATTAATCCGCAAATGAACCTTTTCCAGAGATGGGAAGGCGGTAGAACTAGAGGACATGAATTGAGGTTGAAGGGGGACAGACTCAGGACTAATGTCCGGAAGTATTTTTTCACGGGTGCTGCTCCTCCCCCTGACTATCCTCCATCTCCCAATCACCCCCTGACTCCACTACCTGCTGGGAGTGGTGGTACTGTTTCTCTTGTTAACTCCTTCCTTGCAAGTGTTGCTGGGCTCTGTAGTTCTCTTCCCTTTTCATCAGTCTCCTCCTCCCTTTTCCCCTCTGAGGGTTTTTCTCCTTTCCCCGCTTACTGTCACTATCAGCTCTTCTCTGCCTTCCTTCTACCTCCTCCTTACAATACATAAAAGCAAAAAGGTACATAAATACCCCTCAATTCCCTATTTACACAGACAGACCAAACCCCCTACCCCCCAACATAGTCAAATAAATTCAAACAAATTCAAGGTGGCTTCAATCGCACATGTTTCCACCATCTGCAAAATGTGCCCCTCCCTACTTCTACCCGCTCCCAATGTGCCACTTCCCACACAGCTCCAACAATGTCCCAGCTAACCCGTTCTACTGACCTGAACTCCTGGCGCAGGGAGACTCCGCACCATGCCATCCAAAGACAGAAACGGACAATGACCGAGATTAAGAGCTCCGTCCCTGGGTCCAAGCCCCCCGACCCCTGCCCTCGCCCATACACCCAATCCGCATAAGAGTAGGTGCAAAAGCTGGGGATATGAAGCAGGGAGGCCACACGTTTACATGCCAGAATCGAAAATGGACATTCCCTAAGGAAATGATCCATTGTCTCAGTGCAACCAACACATTCCCCCCTTGGGCAATCATGATCTTGTATGTTCCTATAATTCAAGTTTGCTCTCACATACAGTTTCCTGTGTAGGGACAACCAGGCAATGTCACGATATTTGTGTGGAATCCGCTTTGATGCCACAAACTGCAAGCCTTGTTGCAGAACCGGCTCTGGAGTGTCCCGAAGTGCCAAAGGAGAGGAGAATCGCTGCATCCGCACTCTCTCCACCCATACCTCCCTCCTTCCCTCTTTAACCTCCTCCACCGTAACCCCCCACAACCGCACCAGTTTAGTCAATGTCCTTTAATACCCAACACTTCCCAGGAAACCCCTCCGCCGGCCCACCACTTTCCCCCCTTCTAACCAAGGACCCCAAAACTCCTCCCACCACTGGACAACACTACGCGCCCATCCCGGAGCATCTCGCCCCACCGCCTTCCCCAAATTAAACTGGATAAAGAAAGAACTGAACGTAAGAACCGGGTTAACCATCCCAACCCCCCCCCCCCCCTTTCCCTGTGGCAGATACGTAATATTCCTCTTTACAGGGTTCATTCGGTTTTCCCAGAGTAACTGAAAACAAAAAACACTATAAAGCCCTGAATAACAACATTCCGGCAACGAACAAATATAGCTAAGAAACAAAAATATGGGCACCACCTGCATTTTCAGTAATCTCACCCGATCAGTCATCGACATCCTCCACCCTTTCCACCTCTCTACCTTAGCCTTGGCCTCCAAAATCTTCCGTTCCCAGTTCCACTGTCCATAATCCCCCTCCCCCAAAGTAAACCCCTAGAACCCGCATCATTTCCACCCCTGGCGGAAACCCTCTCCCTAACTCAAAACGAGCCCCTCCCAGACCTACCCACAAGGAAGTACACTTTTGCAGGTTAATCCTGGACCCTGTCGCCCGAGAGTACTCCACAATCTTCCTGTGCAAAACTTCCCCTTCCCCCTGATCTGCCACCCAAACTGTTATGTCATCTGCGTAGGCCACCACACGCAGGGACACCCCTGTACACACTTCTATCCCTCTAAGTCCATCCACCCCCCCACTCCAACCGGCGCACTAGGGGATCAATCGCGAAAGTGTACAGCAGGGGGCTCAGCGGGCACCCCTGCCGCACCCCCGCCGTGATGTCAAAATCCCTCCCTTTCCACCCATTAACTAATGGAAAGCAGTGAACACTGATATACAACAACTGGAGCTGCTCAACCCAAGCCCTCGGAAAACCATAGTACCGCAAAACCTCCCAAGGAACCCTCTACTGCACCCAGTTGAAGGCCTTATCCTGGTCCAAGGCCACTACTAGATGGCCCTCCTCCCCCCCCCCTCGGCTCCGCTCCACCCCCTCTCGAACCCAGGCCACTGCTGCCAACACCCCCCTCCCTGGGACCCCACACCCCTGAGACACCGCCAACTCCCTCCCTGCCACCTGCCGCATGTGAGCAAAGATCTTACGGTCACTGTTCAATAAGGCAATGGGCCTCCAATTTACTATATCTCGAGCATCTTTCCCCTTACTGAGAAGGACCAAGGCTGATTTCCCAAAGGACTCTGGCAGAGAACCTCCCTTCTGGGCCTCCTCCCATACTCCAACAAAATAGGTGCCAACTCAACTTTAAATTGTTGATAGAACTCTGCCGGGAGACTGTCGGGCCCCGGCGCCGTCCTGCACCGCAGGGCCTCAATGACCGCCTCCACCTCCCTGACTGTCCAAGGCTGCAGCAAGGCCTGAAGATGCCCCCCCCCTGTCCCACCCCCGGAGTCCCTTCCACATACCTCCGTATGTCTTCCTCATCCAAATGTAGATCTGAGAAGAAATGTCCAAAATGCTCCCCCACTACCCGCAAAATCCCTTCCCTTGAATCCAGAACAACTCCGTCCCTGTCCGTTAACCCTTCCATTACCCTACGTTTCCTTCTTTCCTTACAGCACTCAAATGGGTCCGGACTCAATAATTTGCCGAAATCCCTCTCATAAACTAATGAGGAGTACCAGTCATACTGAACTCGCTCGATTTCCACCTGTATAGCCTCTATATCCTCCTTCTTTCCCCCCCCCCCCCCCGGAAATTAAATTATCCCTCCTCTTTTTTAATGCTATTCCCAACCGTGTCGCCTCCCTCCCCTCCTGCCTTGACTGTCTAAGAAAAACCCCCTTCGTGTGTTGTTTCACCGCTTCCCACCACCTCCCTACCGAGGGGAAGATGCCTAAGATAGTCTGCTGATCCCCCCAAAATTCCACATATTCTCTATGCACCTCCCCCTCCTTTAACCATTTCAAATTTAATCTCCACATCCCCTTACCTGGCCTATGGACCCCCGACCCCCTACCTCTATCCACACCGCCCTGTGGTCCGAAAACTCTACCACCACCAACTCGGAAGCCTGTACGCAGGTCCCCTCTTAACCAAAAACCGGTCGATCTGACTTCTACAATTCCCTCTAAAAAAAGTAAAACCCCCTTGCCCACCCCCGTGCTCCAAGTGGACATCCACTAACCCTCTCTCCCCTCATTATCCCTGCTAAACAAACTCCGTCATACCTCACCTGTGCACACCTGCCCCCACTGTCCTCCTTCCTCAGAATCATGTTAAAATCTCCCCCCCCTCACTAACCGATGTGAAGAATACAAATAGGGTTTGATTTTCCCAAATAACTGCGACCTCCCCTTCTTTGTTTGTGGCCCATACACATTTATCACCCTTAACGCCACCCCGTGCAACAAAACATCCACCACCAAGCACCTCCCTACTCCTAACTCCACCACCCGTTGAATCACCACTTTGTGGAGAATTTAAACAAAATTCCCCCCCCCATACTTCTCCCCTGCCAGCCCCCACACTGAGGGTCCCCATCTCCAAGCCTGCTCCGCTCTTCTAACATCTGCCAAGTCTGCAGCCTTGTCTCCTGCAGGAGAAAACAATCAGCCGACATGGATGAAAGGCCCTCAAAGGCCAGACACCTCGCCCTTGGGGAGGCATTACTCGCCATGTTCAGTGTGATGAACGCCAACAAGGAACCTGCCATCATTATCAATTGGAAAACTGCCTCCCCTTCCTTCCTTCTCTCTGCTCCAGACCTCCCTTTGAAGGCCTAGCCTCTTCCTCCACCTCTTCCTCCGCCCAGTCCCTAACCCCAAACTCGAAGGTCCCCCCCTTCCATCCTTCCCTGGTCCTTGCTTTCTTCCTCCCCTTCTTCTTCCTCTCCTCCTCCCCCTCCCCCTCACCTGAAAAACCCCGACCCTGACCCTCCCCCCTCCTCCTCCCCCCATCCTACCCTCCATCCCCCCTCCCTCCCCTCCCCTCCACCTTCCACCCCCCTCTCTGCCTCCCCCCTCTCTACCCCCCTGCTCCCCTAACCTTTCCTAATTTCCTCTTCTCCCCTACCTATCCCTTCTCTCCCCCCCTCCTCCTGCACTTCCATACCGTCTCCTACCTCCGACCTCCCCTTCCTCCCCTTCTCCTCCCTGCACCCTTCCCTCCCCCCTCTGTCCCTATCTCCCCCTGCCATGCCTCACTGTCCTCCCTTCCGTCCTCCTCTCCATACTCTTCCCCCATCCCTCATCTTCGAGGACCCGAAATCTATTCTCCACCGCTATTCCCTGCCCTAACTTCCTTCCAGCCTCTACCAGAAGTCCCCCCTCCCCCTTCCTCCTCCTAGAGACTCGCGTCCACCCTTCCCCCTCCCCCTTGCCTCTTCTCACCATTTCGAACATCCGCCCCCTGCTCCCCCAACTCTTCCTCTACCCTCCCCCCTTCAATCACTACTACTGCCTGCCCCAAACCTCCACCCCTCCCCCCCCAGCACAACCTCCCCCTTCATTACCCTCCCCTCCCTCTTCCCCCCCCCCCATTATGAAAGGCTTGCGGGCAAGCCCAAAAGGCGTGCCCCAGATCCCCGCACAAATTACACCGGATTGAGGTACAATGTTCTGCCACGTGCTCCCTCGCCCCACACCTTGCACAACTGGGCACGACATACTAAAATGCCGGAAGGAACCACACTTAAAACATTGCCTAGGCTGTCCCTTATAAAAACACAAGATCTGATCTCTTCCGATGAAAGCCGCCGAAGGAATGTGTTGGGTGACGTGCCCCACCTGGTATAACCTCACCGTGGCCCCCCCACCCCCTGCTCATACCCTACTAGGGTCTGGAAGCTTGACCAGAGGAGTCCTCAACTCTGCGTACCTCTGCAGCCAGTAGGTCAAATCCGCCCCCCGAGATTGACTCATTCCGCACTAACAGAGTCACCTGCACCAGGTCAGGTTTACTAATAGGCACAACTCGAAAATTTCCCCAGTCCTCCCCCCTTTAACCTCCCCGTATTTCTCCCAAAAAATCTCCATTCCCTGTTGGGTCAAAAAACTGACATCGTACTCTGGAATGTTCGCCGGGTGAATGCAAGCATACAGATCTTCCGGGAGAAATCCTAACCCTAGAACCATTTTTAACACCACATCGCTACTCGGCATCCCCCCTCCCCCACCCACCTCAATTGAACCACATTCCGACGTTTGGGAACAGGCCCCCCCAGACCACCCCTCACCCCCCCGTGTCCCCCCTCTGCTGCCTAACCCCCTTTACTGTCATGCACCCCCGAATTCCGGATGAAATTAAAGTGCCTCAGGACAGATGTTGGTAGTCAGGCCAGTCTCTGAGTGCATTTCAGAATTCCCGGGAGTGATGCAGGAAAAAACTAACCACGTCTTCCGCTCTCAAAGAGCGGAAGAGGAAAAATAAACTAATTTTGGATTTTTTTTTCCCAATTTGTTCTTGTTGAGAAACACACACTTCAAGATTTCTTCAAAAATGTTAACTATTTTATTAAAATTGATTTTGCTTTTGTTTACCTAGTGTATGCAAGAAAACATTTCACTTTTCATATAACAAAAACCAAAGCTTTATAACAGTAAACTCAATTAATAATTCTTGTTCTTTTTCTGTTACAGGTACTTCTCTCTCAACAAGAGGATCTATCAGATAAGTATTATTCCAAATTTTAATTAGGCTAACATGTAGTATCTGTTTTTATTTCTTCACTTATCAATCACAAGGAATTGATACTTTGTGTCAAATTTTCTCTTTCAGGTTTCTTCCACCCAGCACCTCTCCGGATCTCTAAGGTAAGTTTATAATTCCTTTCCCTTTCTCACTATCCTTGTTATCTTTTCTTTATTTAGGATTTCCCTTATGTCCCACACAGTCACTTAGCTTCTGAAGTTCTTCCTCTCGCCGAAATGTGATGCAGACTTTCTTGCGGTGGGGCCCGTGATGGTTTTGACGAACCGCAGATCTTCTCTCCGAAACTCTTCCTCCTACACCTATTCTTAATAAACTCAAATGTAGGCAAAACCCTTTCTTCCTGACTGGCTGGAACAGTTTCTACGCTGGGGAAGATTTTTAATAAAGACTGTGGCCCAAGTGCCTGGGAAAATGGTAGAGGCTATTATTAAAAACAAAATTACAGAGCACATCCGAGGACATGGATTACTGAGACCAAGTCAGCATAGCTTTTGTGTGGGGAAATCTTGCCTGACCAATTTACTTCAATTCTTTGAAGGAGTGAACAAACATGTGGACAAAGGGGAGTCGGTTGATATTGTGTATCTGGATTTTCAAAAGGCGTTTGACAAGGTACCTCATGAAAGGCTACAGAGGAAATTGGAGGGTCATGGGATAGGAGGAAATGTCCTATTGTGGATTAAAATCTGGTTGAAGGATAGGAAACAGAGAGTGGGGTTAATGGGCAGTATTCACAATGGAGAAGGGTAGTTAGTGGGTTCCTCAGGGGGTTCCGTGCTAGGACCGCTGCTTTTTAATATATTTATAAATGATTTAGAGATGGGAGTAACTAGCGAGGTAATTAAATTTGCTGATGACACAAGTTATTCAAAGTCGTTAAATCACGACAGGATTGGAAAAATTACAAGAGGACCTTACGAGACTGGGAGACTGGGCGGCTAAATGGCAGATGATTGTTAATGTGAGCAAGTGCAAGGTGATGCATGTGGGAAAAAAGAACCCGAATTATAGCTACTTCATGCAAGGTTCCACGTTAGGAGTTACGGACCAAGAAAGGGATCTGGGTGTCGTCGTCGATAACACACTGAAACCTTCGCTCAGTGTGCTTGCTGCGGCTAGAAGCGAATAGAATGTTGGGTTTTATTAGGAAAGGTATGGAAAACAGGTGTGAGGATGTTATAATGCCGTTGTATCGCTCCATGGTGGCGACCGCACCTGAGTATTGTGTTCAATTCTGGTCAGCCGTATCTCAAGAAAGATATAGTAGAATTGGAAAAGGTGCAGCGAAGGGCGACTAAAATGATAGCGGGGATGGGAACGACTTCCTATGAAGAAAGACTAAGGAGGCTAGGGCTACACAGCTTGGAGAAGAGACAGCTGAGGGGGAGACATGATAGAGGTATATAAAATAATGAGTGGAGTGGAACAGGTGGATGTGAAGCTTCTGTTCAAGCTTTCCAAAATACTAGGACTAGAGGGCATGCGATGAACTACAGTGTAGTAAATTTAAAACAAATCGGAGAAAATTTTTCTTCACCCAACGTGTAATTAAACTCTGGAATTCGTTGCCGGAGAAAGTGGTGAAGGCGGTTAGCTTAGCAGAGTTTAAAAAGGGGTTGGACGGTTTCCTAAAGGACAAGTCCATAAACCGCTACTAAACGGACTTGGAAAAATCCAAAATTCCAGGAATAACATGTATAGAATGTTTGTACGTTTGGGAAGCTTGCCAGGTGCCCTTGGCCTGGATTGGCCGCTGTCGTGGACAGGATGCTGGGCTCGATGGACCCTTGGTCTTTTCCCAGTATGGCATTACTTATGTACTTATGTACTTATATAAAATCAAAAAAATCAAAAATTCCCTTATCTATTAGACCTACCTCTAATTGAACTTTTATTTTCCCTAAAATAAAGAGTGTTTGGACTGTTTTCTCCTTCAGTACACTCACACCACACTCCAGATATCCCCCTGTCACAACATTCCATCACTCTATTTCTTTTTCTTCCCTTCCCTAATCACCCTTGACTAACTAGCACTAAATTGTATTTTTTCTGAAAATAAATGTTACACACACGCCCCCTTATTCAAACACCGTTTACCTATACACTCTCACCAATGAATACTCCCAAACACTTTCCCCTATACCCAAATTCCTAAACTCTATATAAATTAATTTAATTTTCCCCCCAACACTATCCTTACAATATTACTACACTCCTATATTAATACTCACTCTAACTCCCTTTTTAACTTTAATTTTTTTTTACATTCAAATCACCTCTTTTGCTCTGACCACATACAACACTTCCTTCCACCTTGACCGTCCAAACCACTCTGCCAACTGCCAGAGTCACCATTACCTAGGAGACCAGCTCAGAGCTTGGGGTTCTAAACCCGACCAACCAATCCCAAGTCCTGCCCAACATTCCGAGCCCTTCTGCTGACAAGCGGAATGTTGAGCAGCACTGCTGGATCTCCATTTTAATTGAAAAATTCCCATAGGAATTAATGGGAATTCTTCAATTAACCCTAAAACCCCTTAAACTTTTAATAAATTTCCCCAAATTTCCCATTCTAATTAAATTTTCCGCCCTCTATTAAACCATATTTTTAAAATTTAAAAATCCCAATATTTAACCCCCGCCTTACAACAACCTAACAAAAATCCCTGTACAAATTCCCAAAAATTTAAAATCCCTCTCAAAAATTCCATTAACTCCCCCCGGACACACTACGTCGAATTCAGCCCCCTAACTCTTAATTAACCCCTTCAAAACCACCTCCCACCAAAACACCCCCTCAAAATGTTAAAATCACAAAACTGACCCCCCAGAAAAATCCACAAAAAATTCCTGATCCCAAATATGAAAACCCCATCAAAATCCAATGAACCTCTGATTTTTTTTAAATAAAAAACCCTATTTCTACAATTTAAAAATAAATAACTTAAAATTTTGGGTCACAAAACCCCTTACCTCATTCCTGATTTTCTGTTCACTCGACCCCTGTTCTTGGTTCCGGTCTCCGACGTCCTGGGGCCAAACCGCAAACAAAAATAAAAAAGCTCCATCGCCGGGCCCAAAATTTAGGCCCCGGCTTTGGCCTAAGAGCGAAAACGCGCGCCACCGATCCGTGCATGAGGCGCGCCGCCTCATGCACACTTGCACATCTCTTCCACGATGTCCTCTTTTCCGCCCTGGCTTCCCGCACTGCCACAACAGGCCCCGAAATTTACTGGCACCCTCCCACCGGGCCCGCTTCAGCCCCTAACAGTGCCGGAAAACATCCAGGCCACCACCGCGCACATGACTCTGCCCGAAACGGCCCTCAAACGCCAGCAGCGCCCTTTTTTTTTTTATTTAAAAGAAACCAGAGCGCTGCTTCCCCCCACTCCCGGGACGTGACCCCAATCGTCCCCGGGAGCCAAAACCACAGCACTGCCCCCTTTCAAGACCGGAGATGTCGGAACATCCCGGTCTTCATCCGGCCACGCAAAACGGCCGCGAAATCACCTCCCGTTCCCCAAAACCCTCCCAAAACCAGCCTCGAAACTCGCTGCCCCAACTCCCACGGCGTTCCCTCACCATCCGGCCTAAGAATAGCCGCAAACCCACATCTTCCCCCAGAAGGACCTCCTGCCTGGGCTTCCGGACCCTTCCATGTAAGTATATTAATTTTATTTTATAATTAACCCTATGCTACGCTACCACTCCCCATACAACCACCGCAGCAAAGGAAGGAGCCCCCCCCCACCTTGGAGCTCGAGGCTTCCTGCCCTTCACCACCAAACCCCCCCCTTACAAAACCTTTCTTGCCCCCTCCATCCCCTTCCGTGATCCTATCGTTTCCCCCTCCCTTCCCCCCCTCTCCAGCCTGAACCTCATCCCCCTTACCCCCAAAACCAGCTAACCTATTCCCATCAACAGGATGAGACATGTCAATCACATCCCCTTCATTCTGCAATCCCTGCCCCCCTCCCCCTTCCTGCAGACCAAGCCTCCCCCCCCCCCCCCATCATCCTTGCCCAAACATGAACAGAGTCAACAGTCTGACACAAATCCTCACAGTTCAACAATCCCCCCACCTGAGTCGCAACAATGTCAGGAAAAGTGTTCAGCAACTTATCTGCCGTCTGTTGTAAAGCTGGCTCAGCATGCCGCTCCTCAGCCGGCAGGTCCCGCGTGAGACGGACAGGGAGTCCCGATTCAGTCTGTTGCTCCTTCTGATCCAAATTCTCTGCTGCCTGCCCATCCACAACCAGCAAGTTCCATCCCTCTCCTGCTGCCTGCTTGACCAGAATCTCCTGGTGCTCCGTGTCAGGTGGGCGGGGCCTCCCCGATCCAGCAAATGCCGCCACTCGCCCCTCTGTACCATCTGAAATGCCACCATCCTGGAATGAACTGCCAGCCTTCCCCGGTGCCTCTGGAAGCCGTTCTCTGCCAGGTACAGCGTATCCACCACCCGACTCACTGTTTGACAGCTCTCCCTTCAGGAAACCGCCCATTGTGCACCCCGAACGCTGCTCAGGGGCAGGGCTTCTCCAAACATAGTGGCAGAGATTTAGCAGCAGTTGATGACACCTGCTTCTGCTGCAATCCCTCCGGCACTGCCTCCTGCTGCAATCTTTCTTTCTGGAGGTTCTAATATCGGTAAGTCACCATCTCCTTCACTGAACACCTCTGCCACTACTTCTGTAGAAAAAAGCCAACAGCCTGAAACTCCCTCCTCCGTCTCCACAATCTGGAAGGTCTTAACCAGCTTTTTAATTGCTTTCTCTTCTCCCACAGGTGCAGCTGCCTCCCTGAAGTCTGCCTGCTTAGTAAGTCCCCTGGACTGAGTTGCCAGGTTTTTCATAAATGTTAAAGTGGATGTACTAGCAGAGTCTGGCAAGTCTTCTGGTTTAGACAAATCCTGAGACAAGGAGGCTAGACTCGATGTCCGCAGTTCTGTTTCCCTGGGAACTGCAGACTCTTGCTGGGACACAGTTCTCCCTTGACCTGAAGACTGTGACATTAAAGCCATGCGTTCTTGATTACAATATAGTTCTCTTAAAGGGTTCTCAGGTCCCTTTTTTAAACCCCTCAGCAACAGTTCTTTCTTTTGTATCAGCTTTGTCAAGCGGGCTTCCTCCTTCACATAACCTTTCTTGTGCTCAGCTGGAGCAAGTTTACTCATAACCTTTGCCATTTTCACAAGCTTTCCCAATTCAGCCAGTTCTTTTTCCACACGTTTAATTCTTCGCACTCTACAGATCACACTACGTGCTGGGTCCTCAGGGTCATAAGGTTCCTCTAGGAATTCCTTCTCTTCCTCCTCTGAAGACCCACTCTCCTCACTTTCTGCCCCATCAAATGCAGGAAAAAATTCTGAGCTAACTTCCATAGCTTCATCTTCCTTTTTCTGCTTAGGGCGCCCTTCCAGGGCCTCCACCAGTTTTCCCCCCCCCCCCCCCCTCCCCAATCTTCACTCTCACCTCCCAGATGTTGCTGGAGCATGGAGGGGGTACCGGACTGGCTTCCACCCTTGGGCCCCCTGCTCTCTTCGATCAACAGGACTCCTCTCCCTCCTGTCAGAAGCTCGACCGGAAAGAGAGCTGCTTCTCCGGCCTTCTGGTCCCTGGCCCCAGGAGGCCCCATGGCCTGGGCCTTTCCTGAGGACCGCTCCCCAGGGACCCTCCGCATCCTCAGGGAAGGAGCTAGGCCTCACTCCCTTCCCTGGAAACCTGCAGAGCCTTTGGCTGCACCTCCTCCTCCTTCCAAGTCTCAACAGCAACTAACTTGGAATGCCCTCCCGTAGGAGGTGGTGGAGATGAAAACAGTAATGGAATTCAAACATGCGTGGGGTAAACACAAAGGAAACCTGTTTAGAAGGAATGGTTCCATGGAATCTTAGCGGAGATTGGGTGGCGACGCCGGTAATTGGGAAACAAAACGAGAGCTGGACAGACTTCTACGGTCTACGCCCTGATCGTGACTGAATAGATAGGGATGGGCTGGAGGGTAAATTTTAAGGGGCTTCGATGTTAGTTTCAGAACTTAGTACAAGAACAGTACTGGGCAGACTTCTTTGGTCTGTGCCCTGAGAAAGGCAAGGACAAATCAAACTCGGGTGTACATATAAAGTATCACATACCATGTAAAATGAGTTTATCTTGTTGGACAGACTGGATGGACCGTACAGGTCTTTATCTGTCGTCATTTACTGTTACTATGTTTTTTTTTTAAATCTTGATTTCGCACATTAATGCTAACATTGGTGTATGAATAGAAATAAAACAAATATAAAAAAGCCTTTTTTTTCTGACCACACTAGATATGAGCTTAGCACACAGGAAAGGTTTTCATAAGCTCATTTTTTTGTAGCCCAGCATAATAAAGGGGTCCCTTAATGCAGTACACTACACGGTAACTGCTAGCACAGAGCTGCGTTAAGGTGCTTTTCGGTAATTTAGCAGTTACCACACAGCAAACCATGCATTACAGTTTTATTAAAAACTTGATAGACTGCCATTACAAGTTGAATTGATCACAGCAGTTTAACAATGCTGTAAAAATACTTGTCAACATAAAACTGAAAGGAACTCCACATGCAGTGAGGGGTCCCGCGTTAACTCTGCATTAGCGTGTGGTAAATGCAGCATATTAACTATTGCATTCCATACTGACTCTCACACATGCCATTCCCCCTTACATAAAAAAGTGCCTTTTGTGACAGGGAGCATGGCATGTGTGGAGAGTGGCCATGGAAGGCATTAGGTAGTTAATATGCTCCAATTACCACATGCTAATACAGAGTTAATGTGGGACCACTTACTGTCTCCTAAGAAGGAGACGCTAAGGGCCCTATTTAGCAAGCTGCAGTAAAAGGGTCCCTGCAATAGCATCGGTGTATGGATTTGCTGCGCTCTGAGGCCCCCTTTTACTGCAGTGGGTAAAAGGCTTTTTTTTTTTTTAAAGGGAAATGGCCCTTCAGTAAGTGAACCAATTGCTGTGTGGCCACTTCCCAGGGGACCCCTTACTGCCACCCATTGAGGAGGCAGTAAGGGCTTCCACGCTCACCTGGTGGTAACAGGGCAGCACGCTGGGCTGCCCAATCCCCCTGTGCTAGAAAATGAAAATGAACTTTCAAGTGTCGGAGTTGACGCACTGCAGAGGCTGGGACTACCGCCGGGTTCCTGTGGTAGGATGCATAGCTGCCGAGGGGGGGGGGGCAGGGGGGACTAAATTCCCTGGGCCCAAGCCTGCAAGGGGGGGCCTGGCACCGCAGTCCCACCTGCCCTCCGTCATCGACTGCCCCCTGCATTGAAATCGCAGTCTCTCCTCCGTGAAAGCAGCACTGCAGGCAGCAGAACGCCTCCCTTCAGCCCTCCTTCCCTCCTTTTATCCCGCCCTCGCGGAAGTTACGTCAGACGAGGTCGGGACACAGGGAGGGAAGGAGGCCTGAAGGGAGGTGTTCTGCTGCCTGCAGTGCTGCTTTCACGGAGGTGAGATTGCGATTTCAATGCAGGGGGCCCGGCCCGTTGGCGGACAGAGGGGGGAGCGGTGGCGGCGACCTCGGGGGGTGGAGGGGGGAGCAGTGGCTGCAGCAACCTTGAGGGGGTGGGGAGTGGAGGGGGGAGTGGTGGCGACCTCGGGGGGGGGCGGGGCGGCGAGGGTGGCAGGGGCAGGGCCCTGGGTCCGGCCCAGTCTTTTGGCGGCCCTGGTAGGATGAGTTACCACGCACCAACATGGCAGTAACTCTACTATCCTTTAGTAAAAGGACCCTGAAGTGCTTCTTCATTAGCCAGGAGCAGATACCACATATTACTGTGAATGTTAATGCAGAACCTGGAATAGACAATAGTGGGAATGCTCCCAATGGGAGCCGTGTTAAGTTTTACTACTACTTAGTAAAAGGGCCCAAAATGAATCATGCAGTGGAAATAACTTGTTTGATATTTAGGAACATGCATATATAGCAGGATTAACTCAGAAAAAATAACTGAAAATAACAATTATGATGGTTTAAGAAAGTCAGTGAAAAATGATTTCTGGCAAGGGTTGATATGAGTCTGAAAAAGAATGCAAAACAGACAGCATAACCATTATTTTTTTTAATGTTCTATGAAACATCGAAATAAGGCATGAGATCTCAATTCGGTAAAGAGCATATAAAGCAATTAACACCCAGTAGAAAGCTTGGTCAATGATTATAAATAATATATTATAAAAGTATGCTTTTTAAAATTTTCATTTAGCAAAACCAGGAAAGATTCATAAAGGACAACTGCCTCACAGTCCTCTTCTGTCAAACATAAATGAACTACTGAGACCTTTATAGCACACTGCTTTATAATGAAAATGATTTCCAAAGAAGGTTATTGAACATAAGTTCAATAGATTCAATGCAGATAGTTTTTAAAGGGCTCAGGCTCCTATGAAATTCAGCCAGGAAACAAGTTTTATCTATTAGCAAGGAAAAAAAATCAAAAGGAACATAATCGTATAATACCATTTTTTTTCAACCAGAAAATAAATATTCAGGATAATCTCTGGACAACAGCAGTTCTAATATACATGGCGCAGCATTTTCCATATGACGTCTAAGTCAGACTTTGGATGTTTTGCACTAAACATCCAAAATCCGAATAGCAAATATAACCATTTTCGAAAAAGCAAAAGTCTATCTTTTTTTTTTTCTGAAAATACTGTTTGTAGCAAGGTTTTTGTGCTTTGTGTGTTTATCTTTAAAGGCTATTTTTGAAAAAGAAAAACGTTCAAGTGAAAAACGTAGAAAATCAAGTCATTGGGATATAGGAGGGGCCAGCATTTTTAGCAGACTGTCCCTGACATCCCAGGAGAGCGGTGGGGCACCCTAGGAGGTACTGTTGTGGACATCACATAAATGCTCCCAGGTATACATCAGGAGCGTAGCTACGGGTGGTCTTGGATGGGCCCAGGCCCACCCAGTTTTGTCTCAGGCCCATCCTCACCTTCTCCCACCCCTGCCGTAGCACTGACTCCTCTCTTGCACTTCACGGTCTCTGTCTCCCACCCTCGCGGCAGCGCTTTCAATTTGCTATCAGCGCTGCCTGCCTGACAGCTGGTAGACGCGGCGCGATGACCTCCTGCTCCGGGGCCTTCCCTCTGCCGCATTGATTCAACTTCCTGCTTACGCAGGGCGGATTGCATGCGGCAGAGGGAAGGTCCCGGAGCAGGACATCGTCGCGCCGCGTCTGTCAGCTGTCAGGCAGGCAGCGCCGATAGAGCGCTGCCGCGGGGGTGGGAGTCGGAGACCATGAAGTGAAGGAGAGGAGGCAGCGCCACGGTGGGAGAAGGTGAGTGGAGGCAGCGCCGATAACTTTAAATGTGCTGGACCGTGTGTGTGGGGGTGGGGTTGTAGTGCCCACCCATCCAACCTGCTGGCCCACCCAAAAATTGTCTTCTGGCTACGCCACTGGTATACATTTCACCATTGCTCCTTTATCTTGTCTGCTGAACCCTCCCAAACCCACCCCAAGCATTGTGATTCAATTAGATTGTAAACTCTGTGGAGAAGGTACTGTCTCTCTTATGCATGTCTGTACAGTGTTGTGTATGCCTGGTTGTACCTTAGAAATTACAAGTAGTAGTAGGTTATATTGATCTACCCTGCTTTCACTCTTTGGGTTCTTTTTCTCTCGGTCTTAAGTATGCCCTAGCATGCTGTCTGGATACACAGAACAAAAGTGTTTTACAGTGTATGGGTCAAAATTAAGTTGGCATAAATGCCAGCTGCAGTGTTTTTAAAAAAAGCACACATTTTCAGTACCACTATCCATATAGGGCTAGATTCTATAAATGATACCCAAAGTTAGGTACTGGGATAATCTGCACTAAACTGGTATTCTGTAAAAAGGTGCTCTGTGTTCAAATGTCCTTTATAGAATACTAGCTTAGCATCCATTTTCTGCCAAACTTTGGTGTGAACATTTACACCTCCCAAAGGCAGTTATTCTATAACATTGCACCTAATTTCTGGGAATAACCCTGTCCCGCCCATGCCCCTCCCATGGCCTCATCCCCTTTGGAGTTATGCACTATTAAATTTAGGTGCATGTGTTATAGAAAAGGGCGTAGAGCAGATCTGTGTGTAACTTCAAATTACTGCCGATTAAGTGCTTGTTAACTCCAATAATTGATTGTTAGCACCTAATTGACTAATTAGTTTATGTGCGGATCTGGGATCCATGCTCAAATTTGGATGACCTACACAGAATCAGGCACATAGTGAGCAGGAGTGAATATACATAGAGACACTGATAAGCACTGGCCATTTCAATAGTGACAATGTTCAATCTTATTCTTACAGTTATGCAGGTTAATTCAGGACAACCTTTTTGCTGTAAGTGCAACCATGCTAATTATGAAGACTCAGACTGCTTGGTAAAGAACTTTTCTGTATGGTAACTGCAGAACACATGCTGGGCATATCCCCAGCAGTTATCACACAGCCTTTGCACTTAATCAAGCGTTAACATTTGCAATAGCAAAATTGAAATTTAAAAATATCTATTAGTTAATATAATAATAATAATACAAACTAAACAGAAAAAAATACATACATAAACTACAATTAACTCATATAAATAATTGAAACAGATTGTACTTCACAATTCCGATGCTTATCGGAGGCAGGAGAGTGATTAAAGGAAAAGACAAGACAAAGGAGATAAAACGGGGGATAATATGCCGCCTACAAGCACCACCAGGATTAGCAGACAAAATCGGTATATACAAATAGGCAGAAAGGCTTATTGGAAATTCAAAAATTTTCAACGTAATCTTAATATTTTCAGAGAAGGCTCAGATTGAATATCAGAATGAAAGGCATTCCTCAAAAGTTGGAACAACTGCAAAATAAGAATCCAAACAAAATTTTTTTAATGAGTAGGGCTATTCTGATGTTGTTCAGAAGACCTAAGTGTGAATTGGCACATAAGGAATTAAGGGATCCTTTTACCAAAGTGCGCTAACAGATTTACCATGCACTGAGTAGCACGTGGTAAATGGTAACAGACGCATAGGAATATAATGGGCATCTTATCATTTATCACATGTTAATCATTATCACATGCTAAATCTGTTAGTGCATCTCAGTAAAAGGACCCCTAATAGAACCAAAGGTATTACTATCTCAGAAACTATCACAGGCTACACCTCCCAAATTGCAAAAAAGTGACCTACAAAACTGTCCACTCTGCAGACTTTACTTACCTAGGAACCAAATGGTGGAACTCCTTAGCACCCAAAATAAGCAATATACAGGAATATACTAGATTCTGCAAAATCCTCAAATTGTTCCTATTCAAACAAACCCTCACTAAGAACAACCATATCTCAAACAACTAATTATTACCTGAATTGGTTATTACTCTATTTACCATTAACCTTCTCTTTGCTTCATGTACAATTTCTCATTCATAATAAATTTTCTAAATGTTAAACATCCATAGCTATCCACTACATTTATGACACTGTATTGTAAAATTGGATTCTTCCAAAAAATTACTTTCTTCTGCATTATTCTTTGTTATGTATCCTGTACTGTTTATCGTAACCCACATTGAACACACAAACTTGTTTGGGATAATATGGGATATAAATGTCTCAAATTAAAAAAAAATAATAAATTACAAACAATATGGCCTACCAATCCACCAGTATTCAGCAGCAGTTAAGCCTTTGATCGCCTCAGCACTGTGTAGTTAGTGCCAGAACAGTTTGGGGGCGGAGCTTGAGTACAGTCAGCATTTAACCTGTTAGTGCTGATATCCAGTCTGCTAACCATCTAAGTATAAAAATGATGTTCTGTTATCTACTGAGCTAACTGGACACCGGTCTGAATATCGGCCTGTCCTCAGTTAACTTCTGACTACACGTACCTGGATATGCAATACTAGCAATGGATATGCAGGCTTATTGCAGCCCATGGCTGTCAGTGGCTTAAAAACCATGACCGCCATGGGCTTAATAATGGGACCTAAGAATACTGCTGTCTTTTTGGAAGATACCTGTTAGCAAATATTAAGCAAGTCTGATTAAAAATGGATTGGAAAACTACATCATTAAGGACACATAGGAATAAAATGGGCCTTGCTGCAGATAACTCGACCTAAGCTTTAGTAAGCAGTGGGGTAAAAGTGCAAATTCCCATGTCTATTGGCATTAATAGACCTGAGTCTTCTGAATACAAACTGACCAGCAGGCTTATTTTCGAAAGAGAAGGACGCCCATCCTTTGACACAAATTGCAAGATGGGCGTCCTTCTCACAGGGTCGCCCAAATCGGCATAATCGAAAGCCGATTTTGGGTGTCCCCAACTGCTTTCCGTCGCGGGGATGACCAAAGTTCCCGGGGGCATTCCGGAGGTGTAGCGAAGGCGGGACTTGGGCGTGCCTAACACATGGGCGTCCTCGACCCATAATGGAAAAAAAAGGGCATCCCCGACGAACACTTGAACGACTTTACCTGATCCTTTTTTTCTTACGACCAAGCCATAAAAGGTGTCTAAACTGACCAGATGACCTCCCCTTACTCCCCCAGTGGTCACTAACACTCTCCCACCCTAAAAAAAAATGTAAAAAATATTTTTTGCCAGCCTCTATGCCAGCCTCAGATATCATACCGAGCTCCATGACAACAGTATGCAGGTCACTGGAGCAGTTTTAGTGGGTGCAGTGCACATCAAGCAGGTGAGCCCTTAAAACCCACCAGAAACCCATTGTACCCACATCTAGGTGCTCCCCTTCACCCGTAAGGGCTATGGTAGCGGTGTACAGTTGTGGGTAGTGGGTTTTGGGGAGCTCGGCACACAAGGTAAGGGAGCTATGTACCTGGGAACTTTTTCTGAAGTCTACTGCAGTGCCCCCCTAGGGTGCCTGGTTGGTGTCCTGGCATGTCAGGGGGACCAGTGCACTACGAATGCTGGCATGCTGGCTCCTCCCATGACCAAAAGGCTTGCATTTGGTCGTTTCTGAGATGGGCGTCCTTAGTTTCCATTATCGCCGAAAATCAGAAACAACCAAGTCTAAGGACGACCATCTCTAGGGACGACCTAAATGTCAAGATTTGGGCGTCCCCGACCGTATTATCAAAACGAAAGATGGACGCCCATCTTGTTTCGATGATAGGGATTTCCCCGCCCCTTCGCCGGATGTCCTGCGAGGACGTCCTCAGGAAAATTTGGGCACCCCTTTTGATTATGCCCCTCCAGGTGAATGAAGATACACCGAACTGAACATTTTTTTATTACAGTATACATCCCTGAACATAGCCGCCATGAGGGGGGGGGGGCAGGGGGGACAAAATTCCCCAGGACCTGGCCTCCAAGGGGGGCCTGGTGCTCCAGTCCCACCCGCCCTCCGTCGTCAACCGTTTGCCACTGGGCCGGGCCCCCTGCATTGAAATCACAGCGCCTCTCACATCCGTATGAAAGCACTGCAGGCAGCAGGGTAGCAGATCGCCTCCCTTCGGGCCTTCTTCCCTCCCTGTGTCCCGCCCTCGTCTGACGTAACTTCTACGAGGGCGAGACACAAGGAGGGAAGGAGGGCCAAAGGGAGATGATCTGCTGCCCTGCTGCCTGCAGCACTTTCACACGGAGGTGAGAGGTGCTGTGATTTCAATGCAGGGGGGAGGGGGTTGGAGGGGGGAGCGGCAACCTCGGGGGGATGAAGGGGGAGCGGCGGCAGTGACCTTGCCCTGGGCCCGACCCAGTCTCTCGGTGGCCCTGTCCCTGAAAATCTTCTCTTTAAAACTTCTCCCAGTGGAAAGTGTCTGCAATAATATTATTATTATATATTATTACTACTGACATTTGTATCCCACATTGTAACAAACAAACTCAGGTTCAATGTGGCTTACATTCAAGAAAATGCATCAACAATATAATACAGTCAGATAATAATTATAACATTATAACATATTAGTAATAATTGTGCATATACTACAATATATACTACTCCTTCCCTTTCTGATAGCATCTATAAATGTCTGTGGAGACACACAAATAAGGCCTTTTAGGACATATTACACATACAAAGCATGGTAATCTATTTGTGTTCCCACTAATCTTTGTTTGATATTAAATTGAATAACACCACTGACTGTCAATCCTTGAGTTTATGTCTGTCCTCTTCAGTACGTTTTTACTAGCAAAAAAGGTGCCGGTACTTAAATGCTAGGCTACCCTTCAGGAGTGAGGTGATCACTGAGGGATCCACCCCACAATGGCCAGGCCCCCTGCAACCAGTCACAGAATCTATGACAAGGCAGAATTGGTAAGTAGAGCCTGAGTTCTTTCATTAGAACTTGGGGTCCATGGGTCAATTTTAGCAGACAATAGAAAAGGTGCCAGTACTCAGTACCCCCAAGTACCCCCTCAAAAAAAGCCCTGGTCCTCTTAAGCAAGCAGTTCCATTACCTGACAGGGGAGCACACACTTTTATGTAAATCCATTTTATGCATATTCATTAAGGATATCCTGACATCTGATCTGTTTATGGTTCTTAAGAACTTGTGTATCACTGCTTTATTAGCTTACCATTAAAAAAAACAATCCTTTGAGCATTATTTAAGGGTAAAAAAAATTAACTTCCAATAAATTGTTTATAATACAGCAAAAATGAGGAATATCCTGTAGCAGATTTTAAAATACTAACAACAAAACAGTCATGATCTCTAACATACCCTAGCATAGGGGTGAAGTCCATTCTTGTCATCTTCCCCCAGTTTCCATATAGTGTGACTTAAGCTGCATGCTCAAATCCTGTCATATTCTGGATTTGCATGTGCAACTTAATTAGTTAACAAGCCAATCAACAAGCAATTACGAATACTAATTGGCATTATTTAGAATTTACACACACAAGTGTGTATTCTGTAATGTGATGCGCATAAATTCTAAGTTGCATAGTTGAAAAGGGGGTGTCCATGGGCATGTAATGGGCGGGTCATGGGCATTTCACAATTCTACGCACATTGTTATAGAATATATCTGCTCTGCACCTAATTTAGGCATCAGTTTTATTTGGCGTAACTGCCCACATCTAAATTTAGTCACACAGACGGGTGCTTTGCATATTCTATAATCCACACGGAAATTTAAGCTTATTCTATAAAGTATGCCTAGGCATGTTTTTTTCCACGTGGATTTTTCTGGTGCCATATATAGAATTGTCTATTATACACTAAATTATCCTATTTGGAGATATCACTGTGGGTGAAAGCCAAAGTAATATAAATGACAATGGGGTAAACATTCAGCCAATGGCGGTCAACATATTTTTGGCCATTGCTAGTGTTATGCTAGGATATTCAATGTCAGTCCATGTCTGGGCACGGGCATTGACTATTCAGTTAAGTGACAGTCTGCCACCTTCAACCTAACTGGTTAGATACAATATTCAGGAAGAAAACCTTCTTGGACAATCACCTGTGTGGGATCTTCTTACATACAGTATATACTCCCAGAGCTGATACTTCTGTTGTCTTCTCTACTTGTTTTGTTGCTTTTGGATATTCGTAGAGGTGTTCTCTTGTTTTTCACTCTCTCTAGGTACGATATTCAGCACTTAACCACCTAAGTGAAACTGGACAAAATAGGACTGTGTTTTACGCGGTCCAATTTGTTTGGTTAACTTAGCTGGTTAAAGTGCTGAATATTGGCACTTTACCGCATAAGTGCTGACTCCACCCCCAGACCACCCATAAATCACTGAGTGGTCCATTTACTAAGGTGTGCTGAAAAATGTCTTGAGGTAGTGTAGGCACGGGTTTTGGGCAGGCACCAATCCATTTTTCAGCACGCCTGTAAAAAAGCCCTTTTTATAATGTTTGCTGAAAATAGATGTGCGGCAAAATGAAAGTTGCCGCGCGTCCATTTTGAGTCTGAGACCTTACTGCCAGCCATTGACCTAGTGGTAAAGTCTCATGTGGTAACTGGGCATTAATGACCTATGTGCGCCAAATGCCACATGGCGTGCGTATCTGATGTGCGCCAGAAACTAAAAAATATTTTTGGGGTGTGCGTAGCAGACGCACGCCAAAAATGAAATTACCGCAAGAGCCACATGGTAGCCATACGGTAACTCTATTTTGGCACATGTTGGGTGCGCATAGACGCTTAAGCAGCTTAGTAAAAGGGTCCCTGAATATCAGCGGATAGCCCTGCACAATTAATCTAACCAGGCAGGAGCCTCTCCTGTCCAGCTAACTTGCTTTGAATATCAATCCCAATGATATCTAATGTGGGAGTAATCCATAAAGAAATCAGTATTCAAAAGTACATATACACAGATGTCAACTATATCAGTAATTTAAAAATAAAATAAGCATTTACAGTATGTGCAAAACTTTGGCCATCTGAGTTACTAAACAGTCCAAATTATGTATTTTAAGTCAGCGTATGCTTTAGAGAAGACGAGGCGTGGGGATAAAATGTATCCATTGAGCAGAGAGGTTCTGTTGCTCACCAGCTAATTTATGTCTTCAAATTTTAAATATAGTAATTGCAAGAAGAATTATCCATGTAAAGGAATGCTGGCATTTTCAGCATTTATACTTGAATACATAGTTTTGCTGAAAATCTGCATAACTTGAAATGGAAAACCTATTCATCTTAAATTATGTGTTGGCTACTGGGCTGAATATTGCTCTTAGGATGCATGTTATGGTGCAGGAAATTCTCATTGAGGATAATTCAGAAATGTGCACACTGCACTATGCAAACTTGGGGGGGGGGGGGTCTGTTTCTCTGAGTTGGGGAAATTGACAGACTTACAATACAGTACAATATTTATAGTTGCCTATTAATCTATAACATAGTTCAGAGCAGATTATGATTTAAGAAACTAGCCATAATCTAGAAATAATACAATACTTATTTCTAGTTAAAACCAAATTAAAATATAAAAAACAAAATAATTAAAACATTTTTTGAAACAGAAAAGTCTTCAATTTTTTCCTAAATACTATATATTGAGTTTCTTTCATAATAACCAGTGGCAAAGAATTCCAATATTTAGCAGCTTGATGAAGAAACAATGATTGAAGTTTGGACTTAAACATGATTTCTTGTACTGATTGAAAATAGGTAAGATGACGTGGAGGGGGCCCCCTCCCGCCCTCCCTCTGCGTTCCAGGCCCTCCCTCCCTCCCAATTCCAGGCCCTCCTCTCTCCCTCCGGGTTCCAGGGCCCCCCTCCCTCCTTCCTCCCTCCCAGTTCCAGGCCCCCCTCCCTCCGAGTGCCAGTCCCAACCCCAGCCCGCCCTCTTCTCCCACAACAGTCCTCCGCCGGTCCGCCCTCGCCTTCTTGCGTGCCGCACAGAATTTTTAAAAAGTCATCTTACCTCAGGTTCCCGGCGGCAGCAGTGAAAGGCGAGCAGGCTCGGCGCTTCAGCCTTCCCTTCTTTCTCAGCTCTGGGCCCACCCTCATTTCCTGTTTCTGCAAGGGTGGGACCAGAGCTTAGACGAGAGAAGGGAAGGCTGAAGCGCCAAGCCTGCTCACCTTTCACTGCTGCCGCCGGGACCCCGAGGTAAAATGACTTTTAAAATTCTGGGTGGCATGCAGGAAGGCAAGAGCAGACCGGCGGATGACTGTTGAGGGAGAAGAGGGCGGGCACTGGGCATGTCGGGCTGGCAAAGGGAACTTCCGGTTCCGACTTCCGGCGGGTGAAAATATTGGGGGTGCTCGAGCACCCACAGCACCCATGGAGTCGGCGCCTGTGACATGATGTCCTTTAGAGAGGTCATGGTTAGGGATACTCCTTAGGAGGACCTTAGTGTCTTTGGAGGTGTATAGACGGAGATCCTGTTCTTCAAGTAATCTGGGCCTCCGTTATTGGGTTTAAAAAGTCCCATATGTCTGTGTGAGGAAGGGGAAAGTTTCTGCCCTCCTGGTTAGATGTCTGGAAAAAGGGTGGGACTGCCTGTAAAGCCTGGTGGAGACTTTTAATTTTGTTGGCAAATTATGCAGCAAAATCATTGCAGTTCAATTTTGACTGGGCAGGTTGGTTCTGTTGTGGGGGTTGCAGTAGGCTGTTTAGTATGCTGAACAGATGCTTGGTTGAATTGGCAGCCTGATCAATGCATTGGGATAAATATTGTTTTTTGGCTGCTGTTAAGGCTTTAGCAGTACTTTATTATGTGCTTCCTACAGTTAAGTCTGTCCTCATCCAGACAAGATTCACACCATATCTTTTCCCATTTCCATTCTTTGTGGAGTGAACCAAGGTGAGTGTTTGTGAGTGGGGCATAAGACTTTTTTTTTCCATTTTCTCTAGGCTTTTAACTAAATGTGTATTCCAAATATCAACCTGCTGTGACAATGTAGCTGTCTTTTCATCCTTATGTGGATAGTCCAAGGCCTCTACAAAATTCTCAGTAGCCAGCTTTTCCTTGTTTCTGAGCTATTCCAAACTCCGAGAGGTACCATTTGTTTCAGGTAGTAACTTAGGGGAAAACGTAATTAGAAAGTGATTATTTCAATACCACTATTCCAATATTCTGTAATGTCAACCCCATTGTAGAACATCAAGTCTATTATGTAACCCTTTTCATGGATTAGAGAGTTGATCACCGGTGCACACCGGAAACAAATGGAAACTAATGCTGGCGATCTCAAACCCGGCCATATCCAAGGCATTTAGTTTTACACCGGTCATCATGTCCAAGAAGACAGCTGTGGTGGTATCTGTGTTTTCAACATGTAGATTAAAATCTCCCATGACCACCATCCTGTGTAATAAAATCAAAGAATTCTTACACAAATGTGTTGCTATAAGGTGCACAGTGTAGGGGCAAGGCCCTTGACTATATAATCACTAACAGAGCTTGTAGCAACCTTAGCAGCAGATACTTCAAGCCATGTATCAATATAGCATGAACTGTGCCATGTTTTACTAAAGTCCTGCTTCAGCAAGAATGAATTGCTTATGAACTGCTTGCCTAATACAATCACCTGACAGACATTCTTGCCTAGTGACATATACCCCAGGTCAGGCTAACCCAGTCACTTTGGAGCCTGGGAATGGAAGAAGGCCTCAGAGTCCACATCACTGGACTGTTTGGTGTCTGAGCTTAAGGACTTTCCTGAATTCCAAGAACTGCCTCTTCAGGGTCATAAGTGTGGTTTCTGAGAGTTGAATATTCAGAACATAGGAAACAGCTCACATATCTTCAAGGATAATGTCTCCACCAGAATGGTATAAAGAAGGGCTGAAAACCAAGGTGTGTAAGCTGTTTTATCCATTTGGCCTGAATTACCACCATTCAGGTTTCTACCAATCATCCTCTCTGCAGCACTGCTGGTACCTGCCATGGATTTTCTGCAAACAGGAGAGGCAGTAATCTGCTTGTAAATATAATGTGAAACAAAAAAGAAGACTGAGGAATGCATAGCTATATAGGTTTATTTCCAGTTACTGGAAATAAACTTATACAGCTATCCATTTCATGGATTCTCTGCATCCAGCTGTTTATCGAGTGTCCTGCACTGGCATCACCTATTACCCTCATCTATATCCAGGTTGTATGCTAGCTCTATTTTTGCTAAAGGGTAATAGCAGAAGGCCTGATTTAGTGCCTGACCCCAGGGTTTTATATGTGTTCACTCTAATTATCCAATACAAACCTTTATCTTTTGTTATCTTGCATTTACAATTAATTCTTAGTTTTTCATGTTCTCACATTTGGTTGTTTCACATGCTTGTAAATAAATAGCCTTTATTTTTACAATAATTGGCTTATTTCATAGAGCAATAGAACTTAGATTTGTGTAATTTGTGGGATAAGGTCTGAGAAATCCTGATAACAGCTACCATTACACAATTGTATCCTTTCCACACTCATAGTGCTTGCAAAGCACTATACTGTAGCTAGTTCCGCCTACATCAATATTCCATGAACAGCCAGATTGGCTTCCCCTCTTCTAGTTGGATTAAAAGGGGTTCTGATTCATTTAGCTGGCAAATGGCGATTCTGCATAGTTTGATTGTAACCTGAATCAGGACTGCTACCCCTCTACCCTATCTTCTTGATTTTGGTTGATGTTGGAGGTTGTGCATACTTCAGACAATGGTACACTCCTAGTTTAATTTAGCCAGGTTTCACTTATTCCTAAAATGTCTAGATATTGTTCATGGATGACACCATGGATCACTGACTGTTCCATAGCAGCTGATCTAGCATTCATCATGCCTATGGTTCGAAAGGATAGTCTGGAAGTGCTGGGGGTAGCTTTGGTATGGCAGTGAAATGATTGAGTACTGTTAGGTGGGTGTTTGACCTCTTGCATACTTGCTTTCTCTTTGATTGGTAGGGATTCCATAGGTCTCTCAGCCTGCTGGACCAAGGAACAATTTTGGTGTTGAAAGCTTCTTAAGCAAATTTTACTAGGTGGCACTACAGGCCTAAAAACCTCCATGGATCATCAACCTATGAGTACAATACATTTTATTTATTTATGTATTTATTTATTTATTTATTTGGATTTATTAACCACCTTTATGAAGTGATTCACGCAAGGCAGTGTACAGCAGGTATAGTTTAACATAAAACTTACAATTTTGTTAACAGCATAACAATAGTAAAACAACCAAGAATAAACATAAATACAACCAATGTGGTAAAGTTGAAAACAGTAAATTGAAACCTAAGATGCTGGGAACATTTCTTGTAGCACAGTCTACTGGGTTTTGGTCAGTAGGCACATAATGTCACTGTTCTGGACATGTTGACTTTCGTATATATTTGACTCTGTTGCTGACATACATATATAGAATCTCCTAGTTTGGTTATATATGTAGCTCAGGACTACTTTACTGTTGGTGTAGAAATTGTGACTACTTGAATGTCCATTTCACTTGTTATCAGCTCTGCTATTTCTATTGTCAACACTGCTTTATACAATTCTAGGCATGAAATGTTGTGGTTGGGCTGTGGTGCTAACTTGGCCTTGCTGAAAGATGAAGCCCACATTACACATCCCTTCTGCATCTGTTGCTTTCAAGTAGGCCACCGTAGGCTTTCACAGAAGTGTCTGAGAAGATGCAAATTTCCTTGTGTCAGGCAGTACTGAGTGGCTCAGGAATGTATGTGCGTGAAATATGGAGCTGTTCAAGAGTTTCCAGGGAATCTTTCCATTTTTCCCATTCTTGTCTCATTTCTTGTGGTAGTGGGTCATCCCACCCATCAGTATTTTGGGACAGTTCTCTTAACAAGGATCTTTCTTGAGGTGTCTCGTCCACAGTCAACAGTCTGCATGACTCACTGGGGTTTGTGGCTCCAGTTACCATTCAATGACTATATGGTTTATCTTAAAGTGAAACTTGAAAGGTAAGGGCGTCTCTCTTTAAATCCCAATGTAATCCAAGGCTTCACTGAAGTGGACGAGTATCTACTCTCAGGTCTAAATCTTTTCAGCTTTTAGCATGATGCTCTGTAGGAAATTCTTGCATTATTTCTGGACAGTTAAAGACAGTTTCAGATTGGCCTCTGCTAGCACTGCTTGTGTTCTTTTTACAAGTCAGTGGCTTCTTCTGTGGTTGGTAGGGACTTCAAACCATCATCCACATAAAGTCTCTTTCTATGAAATGTCTGGCATCTGTGCCATACTCTTTTTCTCCTTCTTGGGCTGTATTTTTGAGCCCATAAATAGCTACTTCTGGTGATGGACTGTTATCAAAGATGTGGACTCATGTTCTGTATTCCACAATCACTTTGCTGATGTTGTCATCATGGTTACAAAAAGCGAGGACGAGTTGAAGAGGAAATCAAGAAGTCTTTATTAATAGTTGGGTCATTATTTAGCTATTAATAAAGACTTCCTGTTGTCATCATCATGGTACCACAGGATTCTCAATTAATATCTATAGTTTGGGTGTATGACAAAGCAGTAGAACATTTGCTGTATATCAGCTTTTATTGCAATTGGTTCTTTTCTGAAGTGGCTGTTGATCATGCAGGAACAGAGAGAAATATGTTGTTAAGATTCCTTTGAACTGAGGGCTGGAATCAAACACAGTTCTGATCTGACCTGTTTTATGTGGTGATACACACCAACGATGGGTATGTACCAACACTCCATTTTTTTTAAGGGTGGAGCTGGCACTGCATGGCCATTAGCCAACATGTCTGCATGAAAGTTCTGAAATGCTGTTTTGTCTCTGGTTTTCTCCTTAGTCTTTTGTAATGAAGCGAGTCATGAAAGAGCTTGATCTCTGTAGTTAGGAAGTGTCAGTTAGGACAACTGGAATGGCAGAGGAGTCACCCAGCTGCTTGACTCATCTTTAGAGAATTCTTTGGTCATGAGTTTTAAGAATTCTCTGCCTTCCATTGAAAGAGTAGGTTTGTCATCATCCTTGGTGACTTGGAACACTGTGTTCCTCAGCTGTTCTTCTAAATCTGATGGACATGTAGCTTGGCAGATGGTTAAACTAGGATTTGGTTCTTTACAACTAAAAATCTCTTTTGTGTATAGATGGTTGGGACATGGCTTGAATAAGATAGTATGCCTGTTTTCTAGGACATTTGTGGTATATACATTGACCCTTGGTTTTCTCATTCTGTTGAGGCAGATGTTGCCTACTATCACCCATCCCTAGGGAAGTTGGTAGGTGTATGAAGAGTTGAGTTGACAAGCACATGACTCTTGTACTCTAACCAATGCTGACACATCTCTCTCTAACAGAAGTAGGATTTTGGCATTCGGGTCTAAAGGCTGCAGATGCTTGACTATAGACTTCAGGTAAGTATAGTGCTATGCAACCTGTGGTATGGGAATTCCATCCTTGTTATCATGTATCTGATTGCATTCGATGAGTAGGCACTAACATCCATTGCTTCTATGACATATCTACTTGCTCTTCTCTCTATTATTCTTGCAATCCCTGAGCACATTTTGGAGCTGTGAGGAGAATAATCTCCATGGATGTTGAACAAGTTGAATAATTCTGACCTTGCCATAGACTTGTTACTTTGTTCATCTATGACGACATACATTCTGACTGTTTTCTCGGGTTGTTTTTTATGAGTCATTTGATTCTCAGTAATAGAGAATCAAATGACTGCACTTTGTCTTCTGTGTGAATTTCTTTGGAGATTTAATGCAGTGGGGGTTGAACAGAATCAGAATCTTAAAAATAGTTATGCAGTTAAAATTTTAATTTCAACTCACAGATTATAGTTATTCACTTTGTAGTTTCTGGTTCTGATACCTTTGGATGGTCCAGTTGATGTAGATTGTTATAGGCATTTTTCTTTTGTTGTCCAGGAGGAGGGTTAGATGTAAACATAGATCCAACTCAAATCATGCATGCGGTTTAATAGGGGCATGGATATGGGTAGGGAAATGGACATTTCATGGGCGTTCCAAAATTTACATGCGTTGTTAAAGAATATAGCCCACTGTGCGTAAATCTATACACAGGGATTTAGGCCACATTTTTGTTGGCCTAAATGATGGGCACACTTAGATTTAGGCACTGGGATATCAATAAGCGTATTCTATATACCATGCCTAAATCTAGGCACCGCTTATAGAATACGCTTAGGCGGAAATGTTTACCGCATGGATTTTTAAGTGCCTTATATAGAATCTGGCCTTTTGTGCTTAGCGCAGATAACTTAAGCACCTAAATACAGGTGACCTGTACAGAATTACCCCCTAACTGCATACTTAGATGACAGTCAGTCCAGGTCACATTTACCTGGTAGATTCCTAAAAACTGGATCTATTTCTTATAGCTTATTTCCAGGGATGAGCAAAGACTTCCAAATCTTCCTGGCTAATTATTTTTATGGACTTTTTTTTCAAGAAATTGTCCAAGCCTCTTTTGAATCCCACTGGGAGACTGGGCGGCTAAATGGCAGATGACGTTTAATGTGAGCAAGTGCAAGGTGATGCATGTGGGAAAAAAGAACCCGAATTATAGCTACGTCATGCAAGGTTCCACGTTTGGAGTTACGGACCAAGAAAGGGATCTGGGTGTCGTTGTCGATAACACACTGAAACCTTCTGCTCAGTGTGCTGCTGCGGCTAGGAAAGCAAATAGAATGTTGGGTATTATTAGGAAAGGTATGGAAAACAGGTGTGAGGATGTTATAATGCCGTTGTATCGCTCCATGGTGCGACCGCACCTTGAGTATTGTGTTCAATTCTGGTCGCTGCATCTCAAGAAAGATATAGTAGAATTGGAAAAGGTGCAGCGAAGGGCGACCAAAATGATAGCGGGGATGGGACGACTTCCCTATGAAGAAAGACTAAGGAGGCTAGGGCTATTCAGCTTGGAGAAGAGACGGCTGAAGGGAGACATGATAGAGGTATATAAAATAATGAGTGGAGTGAAACAGGTGGATGTGAAGCATCTGTTCACACTTTCCAAAAATACTAGGACTAGGGGGCATGCGATTAAACTACAGTGTAGTAAAATTTAAAACAAATCGGAGAAAATTTTTCTTCACCCAACGTGTAATTAAACTCTGGAATTCATTGCCGGAAAATGTGGTGAAGGCGGTTAGCTTAGCAGAGTTTAAAAAAGGGTTGGACGGTTTCCTAAAGGACAGGTCCATAAACCGCTACTAAACGGACTTGGAAAAATCCAAAATCCCAGGAATAACATGTATAGAATGTTTGTACGTTTGGGAAGCTTGCCAGGTGCCCTTGGCCTGGACTGGCCGCTGTCGTGGACAAGATGCTGGGCTCGATGGACCCTTGGTCTTTTCCCAGTATGGCATTACTTATGTACTTATATAAGTAATGCCATACTGGGAAAAGACCAAAGGCCTATCAAGCCCAGCATCCTGTCCCCGACAGCAGCCAATCCAGGTCAAGGGCACCTGGCAGCTTCCCAAACGTACAAACATTCTATTCATGTTATTCCCGAAATTGTGGATTTTTCCAAGTCCATTTAGTAGCGGTCTATGGACTTGTCCTTTAGGAAACCGTCCAAACCCTTTTTAAACTCTGCCAAGCTAACCGCCTTCACCACATGCTCCGGCAATGAATTCCAGATTTCATTATGTTCTCTGATAACAGATTCTACAGCTTACTTGTGTGAAACATGAAAAAATACTTTCTTATGACCCGTTTTCAATCTGTTGTTTAGTTTCATTTAGTGTTCTTTTTAAATGGTGTTTGAAAGGATAAACAACTGTTGCCTGTTTTATCATTTCACCCCACTCATGCTTATATAAATTTGTTAGCTCTCTTTTTTACTCTTTTTTTCAAGCTCAAGAGCCCTGAACTACTTATCATTTCTGTATAAATAAAGAGGTTGATAATCAAAGTGATTTAACCATCCAGAAATGACTCCTAACTGGATAAATTGCTTGTTTGAGGTTAACCAGTCATTTTCAGCAGCAGTAACCAGGTAAGTGATGCTGAAAATGATGTTAGTGCCTAGTAAAACAAAATTGGCTATTTTGGGGATGTTTCATAACCAGAGTCAACACTTGGCTAGTTAAGTGCCTATATTCAGCGCTCAACTGGCCAAGGTCGCCACCTAAATAGGACCACATAAAAGTCTGTCCTACATGCAGTGCCCCATAACCGGTTAAGTGCTGAATATCACACTTAACCGGCTATGGTTTAGCTGTTTCTGGAAACCCAAAAATTCAGTGCCAGAGCCCAGATATGGCATAACGCTGACAGTGGCCCACAAAATGCTGAGTGCCACGGCTGAATATCAACCCCAAAATGTTTCATCTCCTGCAACCTCTGATACCTTGGGTGTGCCATAGAGAGAGGTGGCCCTTCCCTTCCCCACTCTCCCCGATACTGATTATGATTGCAATTAGTATATTATTTTTTTGCAAATGATAAATGTAGGAAAATGTGTTCTAGCTCAATACTCTCTGAGTAAACGTGAGAAGGATAATTTTATAAGAGGTGGCCTATATGGGGAGAACAAATGGGCACCAATTTCATAAAGACACAAATCCTGCAAAAAATTGTGGTTAAAATCAAGGAGGTTTAATTGACAGGAGATGGCAGGAGCATGCTTGACCCATTATCTGGCCTGAAACCAATAGGTGGAACTTGCTGCCATACAAAGATGGTGGTGGCTGAGTAGGGAAGCAATTAAACCTCCTTGGGTGTAGAAGGCTTCAACCTGTCAATCAAACCTCTTTGGATAAAATGAACCTGAGTACATTTCAGGGGCATAGCCAGACTTCAGCGGGAGGGGAGTCCAGATCCCGAGGTGAAGGGGCAGATTTTAGCCCCCCCCCCCCCCCCCCCGTCAGCGCCGACCCCCCCTGCCATTGTCGACCGCCGCTGCCACCCCCTCCACCTCCACCAACTTTGACCCCCCCCACTGCCGCCGACCCTCTTGACCCCCCTCTCGCCGCAAACCCTCCCCCGCCGCCGCCGTCACCTATCTTTGCTGGTGGGGGGCCCCAACCGCCACCAGCCGAGATCCTCTTCTTCCGGCGCAAGGCTTCGTTCTGTTTCTGAGTCTGACATCCTACACAGAGCGAAGCCTTGCACCGGAAGAAGAGGACCTCTACTGGCAGGAGTTGGGGTCCCTCGCCAGCAAAGGTAGGTGACGGTGGGTAGGCGACGGTGGGTTGGCGGCGGGAGGGGGGTCGAGAGGGTCATCGGCAGGGGGGGTCCAGTGCCAAATCTACGGGGGCCCAGGTCCCCATGGCCCCACATAGCTACGCCACTGGTACATTTATAAATACTTGGGTACAGCATGCTTATACATGCATATTTTATAAATAATACATGTAAGTCATGGTTCTGCCTGTGCTCCACCAAAACTACTCCCCGAAACTTGCCTTCACCCAAATTGCATAAAATTATGCATGTTCTAGGCATCAAGGGAGTAATTCTCACTAGATCGCCTAAAGTTAGGCACCAGGATGATGTGCGCTAAGGGGGCCCTTTCACAAAGCAGCGGCAAGCACATTGCAAGCTTACCGAACGCTAATCTGGAGCTACCATCAGCCCAACACGGGCACTGGTGGTAGTTCCAGCCCCACTGCATGCCATTTTCTGTGCTAGGGAAAATCGGCCCAAATTTTTTAGCACGGTGCTAACCTGGAAATAATCAGGCAGCACCTTGTGCTACCTGGTTACCGTCAGGTTAGCGCAGGAGCCCTTACTGCCACCTCAATGGGTGATGGTAAGTGCCCACCCCCCCACCCCCATAGTCATGTGGTAAGAGCAATCTGCTGAAGTAAAAAGGGCCTCGGCGTGTGGCAAAAATGGCCCCCGCTGCTATTGCAGGGCCCTTTTTATCACAGCTTAGTAAGACACTTCAGAGCAGATTCCATTATCTCCCATTTGTCCTGTCTGTCCTGATTAATCCCTGCTTGACAGAGCTTACAATCTCTTATATGTTCAAGTGTACAGCACTGCGTTTGTCTAGTACCACTACAGAAATGATAAGTAATAGTAGCAGTAGATTCCACGATGGCAATTGTGCGCACAAATGCCATTATAGAATATTAGCATAAGTCTGCATTTAACAGCCTAACTTTAGGTTTGAGCATTTATGACAGCAAAATAGCTGGTGGAAATGCTCACACCTAATGTTAGCCACTTAAATGCTAGAATTTTATAACCCGTATCTAGAAACTGCCTGACATGCCCGTGACCTCCCATGATTTGTGCACTTTGGAATTTCAGCACGCAACTTATATAATACTGCCAGTTAGCATCTAATTAACCTATTAAATTACGTACACAACAAACCTTATTCTATAAATTGTGTGCACAAATTTGTAGACTAATCAGAAACATGAGAGTGCAACTTTATGGTTTTAGATCGCAAGCATACTTTTATGTGAGGTAATTGTTTAAGATGCATTTTATAAGCATACTGTATGCTGGCATATATTTTATAGAAACATCCCATTATTGGCATCTCCTATATATCATCTTCATTTCTGTACAATAATTACCTAAGGCCTTTTAATAGCATGCACCATTGAAAGTTAACTAGTTCAAGCTAGTAAACTGTAGGCCTTAATGAACAAACATAATAAAGTGGATGTAGGAGAGTTCTTTTATTTGAAAGGAAAATTTAAATATTATAATCAGGCCAGCCACAGCAACCAAAGTAGTTTACTTCACTTCATATTTTCCTTATTACCAGAGAGCCTCTCTGCTTCTTTCTATTGCTGAGGCACTATTTTGTCAGGCTCCACATCCTCCTGTCACACCACAGGTGGTATTTCCTTCTGCCAGGCATCACTTGGTCATAAGGATCATAAGGCAAGAATGAATACAGCAGAAGTGCTGGAGGGCTCTCTGTAATGGGCTGGCCTCCTGCCTAGAGGGTAGGAGAATCTTTACTGCCATGTTATTACATTAAAACTGGCATTAGCCACTTTGCCACCTGGCCTCTCCCAGGACTGCTCTGCTGTAAAGGGGAAAAAGAAAATATTTTCCTAGAATGTGAAATCAATTTAACAGGGGAATTAATTGGCTTAATTTATTAAGGAAATAAAACATTTTACTTCAGGAAATATCAGCTTGGCATTTCATTTAAATGTTATGGAATTCTATTACAAAGCCCCCTCCATTTGAAAGAGGGTACTAGCATTTGCATGCTTATTAACGGCTGCCATGTTCTCTGAAGGTTATCAGGTCATGCAAAACTAGTATTTAGGGACCAGACTGATTGCTTATTGTCAGCGCCGTTATCTGAAGCAGAAGGATATTAGTTGTCTTTGCGGGCACTGCTTTTGCTCACTGGGGTAGCGAAGCCTGAGGATTCTGTGAAGATAGTGTTCATGTTATCCTGGGAAAAGGAGTCACAGCCATCACACAACACTAACATCTACTGGCTGACTAAGGATAAACTTGAGCTAGGTTCTGAAGTGACGCATTGGTCCATAGCTCCCTGACAGTATCATTGTGACAATACTGTGCTATTTGGGTTTTGTATACCGTCCATTGTTGCAAAGGAGGACTCACAGCGGTTAACAAATTAAGAGGCTCTCAAACACTAGAGGGAATTAAAATAGAGATAGTACACAATTCATTTTAAAATTTTAGCCAATAGTCGGGCAGATGGAAGGAGGAATGAAATGAGGAGGAATCCCAGGAGAAGCTGGTTTCAACTGAGCAGAAAATCCAAAGAAGCTGCTATCCTCAGGATTCTATATAGTGCAACTTAATTTGCACGCACAAATTCATAGTCTGGATTTGCGTGCACAACTTAATTAGTTAAGAAGCCAATCAGTGCTGATAATTGCCAATTAACAAGCAATTAGACACTAATTGGCATTAATTAGAATTTACGTGCAGAACTAAGCATATTCTATAACATGATGCTCGTAAAGTCTAAGTTGCATAGTGGAAAAGGGGGCATGACCATGGGAGTGGAATGGGCATCTCTAAAATCTATGTGCATGGTTATAGAATGCACCCTGTCTGCTTGTAATTAGGTGTTGGCATTTACACCAAGTTTTACTTGGCATACCTGCCCGTGACTAAATTTATTCATGCAGACAGGTGCTTGGCATATTCTATAAACTGCGTGGAAATTTAGGCGTATTTTGTTTCAGCACCAATTTTTTAGGCATCATATATAGAATCTTCATATGCCCCCCCGCCCCACCTCAAATAACAATACAGCATTTCTTTAAACGCTGATTGCTGTCGGCTAATTTAGACCTGGATATTTAGTGCCAGGCTCTATCCAGTCACCAACATCCAGGTCTTCAGCAGCACCCAGAAATTACATCGGTATGGCCAATACAGCTACAGTTATACTGGTTTACAATAATAAATTACACATAAAGATTACCAGAAAAGAATTAAATCAAATTAGGAAAGAAGAAAGATGCAATGGCAGAGAGATGCCAGGGGGAAGGGAAAGGTAAACATAAACCAATGCTGTAAAGCCACAACCCAAAATCCAGTCAGGCAGCAAAGGAAGCCACACAAGATCCAAAGGTTTTGATAAATTGATG